>NW_006442484.1:16889094-16927524 GCF_000325575.1 Pteropus alecto
TTAGCCCATCAGGTATCCTACTTTTATCTTCTACCCTGTGAGGCCAACAAAATCTTTGCTGATGTTTCTGCCCCCTGGCAGAAGGAGCCCTCAGCCTGAGCAAAGCCTGGCTGCTCACTCTGCATTGTAGCTAGAATGAGCAAATACTCTTAGAGAAGAAAGTAGCTATAGTCTATCAGCTTACCTTTAGATTATTCCCTTGTCTCTGGAATTTTGGGAACCCCTCCCCATCCTGATTGCTTTAGCAGCTCTAGTTACCTTTAAACAGATAGTTATTTTATTTTTATCCAGGTTTTTCTGCTTCGCAGCAGAACTTAGTTCACTTCCCAGCTATTCCATCCTACTCAGACCTCATAGCTTTTAAGTACTTTTTAATATACATTAATCAATCATTGGATAAGATACAGTGGTTTTCAGGTATAATTTCATGAAGCAGTTCAGATAACTTTTAGCATAAATATGGTAGTATTTTACAGTTATAAAGTGATTTACATTTTGTTAGTTGAAAACAAAAATGCTATATGATTAATAGCACAGTTGGTTAAGCTAGCTTGAAGAAGACACAAGCTGATTACAGATGACACTACAAAAGAGATTACAAATAATCTCATAAACATGGTAGTCACATTTTATAACTGAATAGAATTTTGATACTATTCTTCAGACAGTAAGAAAAAAACTACTCTGGATAATTCATATCATTTGGAAGCTTAATAGCTAACATACTGGGAATACTGCACAATTCAAGACAGTTGTTCAAAAGCTAAATAGTTTTGAGAGTCATTAAAAATAATCTGTTTAGTACTGTAATAGTGGCCAATTTAGACTCAATGGTTAGAAATGAAACTATAACTGCTTCCATTTCTTTTTAATCACAAAAGAAATATGTGTATATGTGAATACGTACATATGTGTGCATTTGTATATTTTTTAATGAGGTAAAATTCATGTAAAAAAATTCATTATTTTAACAGTTTTAAAGTGTACAAATTCATTGATGTTTGGTACATTGACAGTGCTGTGCAATGAAACCAGCACCACGAGCTAGTCCCAGAACATTTTTATTACTCCAGAAGGAATCCCCATATCCACTGAGTACTCATTCCCCAAGTTTCCCCCTTTTCAGCCCTGGACAACCACTAATATGTTTTCTGTTTGTGTGTAGTTGCCTATTCTGGATGTTTCATATAAATGAAATCATGCAGGGTGTGGCCTTTTGTGCCTGGAATTTTTCATCTAACATGATATTTTGACAATCATTTATGTGTGGCATATGTCGGTACTTTATCACTTTTTATTGATGCCTAATATTCCATTGTGTGGATATACCACATTTTGTTTATCCATTCATCTGTTGATGGTTATTTGGAGTGTCTATCTGTGGACTGATGTTTAGCCAATAACCTTTTGGCTGTTGTAAATAGTGCTGCTGTGAACATTCATGTACAGGTTTTTGTTTGAACACCTGGTTTTGATTATTTTGGATATATACTTCAGAGTAGAATTACTAGATGGTAATTTTGTGTTTAACTTATTTGAAGAATTGCCAAACTCTTTTCCATAGTCGCTGAATTATTTTACTTTTCTACTAGCAGTATACAAGGTTTCCAATTTCTGTGCACCCTCACCACATTGGCAATTTTCCATTTTTTTAGTCGAGCTTCCTGAATTTATAAATATTAATGTTTTTCAATAAATTTAGGAAGTTTTTGGCTATTGTTCAAATGTTCTTTCTGCTCTTTGTCTTTCCTCTCCTTTTGTACTCCCATTTTATGTATGTCAGTGTGCTTAATAATGAGACATGTTTTCTCAGGCTGTGTTCATTTTCTTTTATCTCTAGATTTTATAATCCCTTGATCTCTTGGCAAGTTTAATAGTTCTACCAGTTCATATCTATTGTATATGCACGTAGCCCCTTATATTAATTTTTTCATTTTTCAGTTGTACTCAACTCCAGAATTTCCTTTATTTTCTCAATCACTTTGACTTTTTTTTTTTTAAGGCAACGCAACCCTTGGTTGACCTCACAGTTTGCAAGGACCTTGTCAGCTTACAATCCCTTATTTTTTATTTTTTATGTCTATTGCACCTGGTCTTCCTAGGAGGTCTCCCATCCAAGTACTAACCAGGCCCAACCCTGCTTAGCTTCTGAGATTAGACAGGATTGAGCTTGTTCAGTTCTTTGACCTCTTTATTGATATTCACTACTTTCTCTGACATTGTCAACACATTTCCTCTACTTAAACATGATTTCCTTTACTTTAGACATATTTACAATGGCTACTTTGAAAGCTTTGTCTGTTAAATCTTAATATTTTGCAGTCATAGACAGTTTCTGTTACCTACTTTTCCTGGTTCTTTGTTTGTCTCATAATTTTTTGGTCAAAACTGAATATACAGTCATACTTTGGTGATGTCACAGATTTGGTTCTAGTCCACTACAGTAGAGCGAGTAGTGGAATAAAGTGAGTCATAATTTTTTCCTGATGGAGTGTCTTGCCTTCAATTTGTAAAAAAGCCTAACATCTGTGAAGCACAATAAAACAAGGTGTGCCTGTAATGTAGAAATTTTTAGAGCTGGTTTCTCCCTTCCCAGTATATTATTGTTTCTTGCTTACTTGTTTAGTGACAGGCTGTTATTTTAGTGCAGTCTGTTTTTCTCTCCTTTCACCTCTTCCCTCCCTCCCTTCACACACAGGAGGGAGGGAGAGAGATAGAGTTTAAACCTATACTATTGCTCCTCAGAGGGGCACAGCCTTGGATTTTTCACACAGTTACCCTGGGGTGAGTGGTTTTGGCAAGGCTGAAAAAAAAACTACTGAGAACTGTTAAAGTCCACCAATCTAATTCTAATTTCTCTTATTGTTTTCAATACTGCCTTAAGGCAGTAATTGCTCCACAGACTAAATTAATCAAATTTGAATTCTTTAGAGGGATTGTTTCCTAAATTAGTACTTAAGATTTGTTCTGACCACAGGCAGGCTCCTCTTAGCAGCTTTCTCTCTTCCTTGTTGTCTCTGACTAACAAATCAGCCTAAAGTTAAGCCTTTGGTCCAGTGATATCTCCTCAGTGGCCTTTCACCAGGACCTCAACTGTTTCAGAGCACCCTTGCCCATTCTCTTGCAGAAGTCAGTATTTCTCTGGGAAGAGATTTGGAACTATCTGTTTCATAGCCTCCTTCTCCCCCCACAGGCAGTATCTACAAGCCAAGTCTCTGGAATATGGAGTGGGGATAATGATGTGTTTCTCTCCCAGTAATATCTCTGCTGAGAGTTCGGTAGGATGGGGAGAGGGAGGGAAACAGTACCTTCAGGTCTCAGCTTGTCTCTCCTAGTGTGGAACTTCCACCTTACTAACTAGAACAAAACAGTCAGTGCCCCATCAGCACCATAACCCATGGTAGAGCCTAAATCACACCAGTGCATGAGAGAAGGGAGATCCTCCCCTACCCCGCCCCGCCTCCACACCCACATACCTCTTGGAAGTAAGTGTTCACCTGGGAACTTAGCTTCAACAATAGGTAGCTGGAGGCAGGAAGAGGGAGTCCTGCACTCTTGGCTGTACCAGCCTGGAATGGAGTTTCTGACTCTATGAACTGAAAGTTCTGAGGGAAGGACAGGTCCTGCTTCAGACACCATAGACTCTCATTTTCTTAAAGTCCCTAGTAGATTTTCTTGAATACATCTTTCTTATTTGCTCTTTAACCCCATGATCATTTCCAGAGACTAAATGGTCATTCTTTTATAAATTTTCACCCATTTCACTGGAGACCAAATCCATGGAGTTCTACAGACTGTCATGATGCAAGTTTTTTTTTTTTTTTTTCTATCTCTTTACTGGTTAGAAGTCTGTTCAGATTTTCTGTTTCTTTTTGACTTATCAGTATTGATAATTTGTGCTTTTTAGGAATTTGTCCATTTCCTCTAGGTTATTTAACTTGTTGGTGTACAATAATTCATACATAGTTTTCTCCTATAATCCTTTTTATTTCTATAAGGTTGGTAGTAATGCCCCACTTTCATTTCTGATTTTAGTCACTTAAGTCTTGTATTCTTTGTCAGTCAAGCTAAAAGTTTGTCAATTTTATTGATCTTTTCAAAGAATCAACTTTGATTCTTTCTATTGTTTTTCTAGTCTTTTTGTTTTCTCTCTAATTTTTATTTCTGTCCTTCTACAAGCTTTGAGTTTGCTCTTCTTTTTCTAGATCCTTAGCTGTAACGTTAGCTTAGCTTATTAATTTGAGATTTTTTTTTTTAATAGAAACGTTTTATTAGAAGGGAAAGTATAACTTCCAGACGTGGAAGTGGGCCTGAGCAAGAGAAACATGACTCAAAAGGCCTTTGTTTTTTTTTTTTTTAATATAGGTGTTTACAACTACACCATCTGAATACTACTTTCGTTGCAATCCAGAAATTTTGATATGTTGTGTTCTCATTTTGTTTTTGTCTCTAAGTATTTTCTAATTTATTTTTTTCCCTTTTGCTCTTTGGTTGTTTAAGAATGTTATTTAATTTACAAATTTTTGTGAATTTTTCATTTTTTCTGTTATTTCTAGTTTCATTCTCTTGCAAAGAAGATACTTTGTATGATTTCAGTCTTTTAAAATGTTTTAGACTTGTTTTGTAGCCTAGAATATGGTCTAAATAGAGAGTGTTTCATGTGCACTTGAAAAGACTGTTTTCTGCTGTTCATGGGTGAATGTCTGTTAGGCTTAGTTGTTTAATGTTGTTCAAGTCCTCTATCATAATTATTGATCTTCTTGGTTCTATACATTATTGAAAGTTGGATATTGATACCTCCAACTATTGTTGCTGAACTATTTCTAAATCTCTTAGGTTTTGCTTGATATAGTTTGGAGCTGTTTGGTGCATATATATATATGTCTTCTTGCTGGATTAACCCTTTCTTCAAAATGTAATGTCCTTCCATGTCTCTTTCAACAATTTTTTACTAAAGTCTGTTTTGTCTTAATAGTATAGCCATCCAGTTCTCTTTTGGATATTTGCATGAAATATCGTTTTCTATCTTTTCCCTTTCAGCTTATTTTTGATTTCCATATATACATGGAGCAAAAAGATAAAAAAAAAAAAACCTCACCAAACTTCTAGTTTTGTAGAGATTGGTTCTTTGTTGGGATACTCTTTCATCTCTTAGGCTATTTACAGCTCTGCCTTAGTCTTCACTTTCTGCTTGCTAGATACCTAAAAGTAAGCCAAAGTTGATAGTTTAGGATCTTCTCACATATTTTCCAATCATGTATTTGGCCCCAGGTATGCACATGTACTTCTAGTTTTTCCCCAGTATGAGAACTTTTCAAAGCCCCTTTTCTCTCAAGTTTCTTTCTTAGCTTCTTTCTTCCCAGGTTTTCCTGTCTGGCTATTGCTAGCCCCAACTCTTATCCCTTGCAGCTAAAATATTTGCGTTTAAATGTTTTTGGCAAATGCTGCCACCCAGAATGATGCCACTCAGAATACTGCTTCTACCCCAGGGAATCTTCAGTGCAGGTGAAACAAAGGTAAGCAAGCCCTTGAGCTGATGATCCTTCAGGGAGTTATCAAGCTAGACAAAGAACAGAATCATAAAGTTCTTTTAGAATAGGTCTGTATAACTCCCTCTGGTACCAGCAACCTGCACCAGGAATGTGGGTTGAAGTCTTCACGGCTGTGGCCAAACATGGGAGAGGGCCATGGTGAGTGAATATATGAAAATGCCAGTTTCTTCCTGAAATTTAGCAGCTGCATTCTTCATTAAGCATTCCCTTGGTTTTAAGCGTGGATATGATTCCAGAGTTAAAAAAATAAACAAATAAATAAAAATAACCCTCACCGTTAGCCTACCTCATTTGCTTTTGTGGAGGGATAAAGTTTTGGAATTCTCTACTTTGCTATTTTCAGTGATGTCTTTATTACTTTGTTACATATACGTTATTACATATCTGTGAACTTCTCTTTGTATAGTGTAGGAATCACAGGTATGTAATGTGAAGAAATTCATTGGTATAACAAAATCAGAATACAGATAACTTACTAGTGGGGGAGGAGATTTGATGATGATGGGAGGAAAGATACACAAGGATGGTGGGAAGATAGTTATTTGATGTATGATTCTTTATGTGTATTCTGAATATTTGAAATTCTCTATAATTTATGTAGCTGTGAGTATGTCTCTTAAATATACCTAGAAAACAGTAAGTCTAGCACACCAACAGTTTAAAGTAGAAAATTACATATGTGTGCATTCTAACAGGTAAGAATCTTTCCTTTAATAAATAAAACCAGCAAACATCACACTTAACGTTTTTTAAAGAAGCATTTTTAGAATATGGAAGAAGCCTTATTTGCTAATCAGTATAAATTGCTTGTCTTACAGTCTCTAGATCTTATTTTGGCTGCACTCACTCTTTCTGCATGCTTTTCTGCAAGAACAAGGCTAGGAAGTCTTAAACATCCTGCATGTAGCTGATAGTCTTATTTTATTTTTCTTTTGAAGGGAGGAGAAAAATAGAAAGCTGAAAATAGCACTGAAATGACCATTGGGAAATCTTTGTCTTTCTTCTAATATTTATCTAACAGTGTAAACTTGGAGTCTGTTGCGTTTCTCTCATCTTGCTCCTCATCTGTAAAATAAGAGTTGTACCAGATAAGGGCTGTTTTAGCTCTATAATGTCAGGAGGGGCAGCATGATTCTATGGAAAGAGTATAGAGTTTGGAGCCAGGTAAAATTGTGTTCAGTCACCTTCTGGTTACTTACAGTGTAAAGTAAGTTTTCATCATGGTTAAGATGAGATGATCACCACCCATCTCATAGAGTTGCTGGAGAATATGCAATGTAGTTACATAATATCTTGTATGTGCTCCCAAATGTAATCTGCTCACCAGCTTTCTACATACCCCTATCATTTGAAATAGTAGCTGGAAAAAAACCAAAAATCTTTGTAACCTTTAATTTAGTTTGCTTTTATATATAAGTTATGTTGTGAATTACATTTGAGGAAGGTAATAACTCTTACAGAGGCATTAAAGAACTCTTCAGGTTTTTAAAACTTATTTGTTATTTGTTATTTATGTATTTTGTTAGTATTAAGTTAAGTAGTGTCTCATAAAAGTTTTCTTTGATTTACCATCACCTTTGACCTAACATCTCTCAATCTCTACTACTTATAAAGTGAGGTTCTTTCAGGTGTACTCTTGGTCTGATCTGTTGATAGACAATGTATCTTGAATACTTCCCATCACTGAGAAAACTTAATATACTCTTAATGGTTGCATAGCTCTCCATGTATAAATATATCACAAAAACATACTATATTTATACTTATCTTTTTTCAGAGTTGTAATACTTTCCCCAGGATGAATTTGTAGGATGAATCTGACAAAGAATTTCTGTTGATACTGATGATAAAATTCTCTTACAGAAAAGTCTTACCAGTAATGTCTGCCTCTGTGCAATTTTGCTGATTAGAAAAATTGACAGTTTAAAATAATTTTCGATACCGTAGGTGAAAAATGGCACGGGTTCTTTTTGTATTTCATTAATTAGAAATAGATTAAACCTTTTTTTCCCTTTGTAGCTATTTTTCTACAAATTGCTTGTTCATCTCAGTACCTTTCTCTGAGTGTTTTTGAAATCATTATTAGTTGCCAGAAACCATATAAATGGTTCTCGTGGACATCAAATAACTCCATCGGCATTTTTTATATAAAATTAGTAGCTTATTATCACCATTTCCTTCCCCTTTTACCTGAAATTTCACTATGGAAAACGAGGAGATTATTAAAACAACTTTACAATTTATGTTCCCACTAGAAATGTATTTGAGAATGCCTTTCGTTCTACTCGCATCAATCTTTTGGATTGTTGCCAGTCTAATAGGTTAAAAAGTGGCTTCTGAATTTAGTTTTAATTTGTATTTCTCTAATTATGAGTAAAGTTCTTTTTCTGTGAATTATTTGTTTGTATTCTTCACTTTTTCTAATTCTTAGGAATTCTTTATATATTAGACAAATTAACCCTTTATGTGTTATATGCATTGCAAATACTTCTCTTAGTTTATTGTTGTGGAAATTTGTCATGATAGTTTATCTGCTTGCTTCAGAGCCCTTGGAAGAACTATTGACCAGGGCAGGGCCTTTTTACACATGCCTAACTGGTAAGTCTGATAGTTATTATCTTCAGTACATTTATTAACTATGAGTCAGTCTACTTAAGAGAAATACCTAATTCTTATTTCTGCTATTATTTCCACCCCCAGCCCAGTTTTACCAGCCTGGAGCAGCAGCTTTGCTGTCAGTTCAGATGAATTGGATTTGGGGCTGGGAGTAGGGCACCTATGGGTTTGTCAACTAAAGGTAGCAAACTCAGTTTGAAGAAAGGGGACAGCCTGCAACTTTGCTAACCAGGCAAAAATAAAATAAAGCCAAACAGAGACATCAGTAGCCATATAATATGGTAGAGACAGATACTGCAATTAAGCCCAGGCAAATTACTAAAAAAACAATCCATAGAAAAAAAAATCAGAATCGAGTTGCTACAGTATATTAACTAAAATGTCTAGTTTTTTGCCCTAATATATAAAAAATTCCTAAAAATTAGAAAAAGAATACAAAGAAATAATTCATGGAAAAGTTGTGAGACATGCAGAGAAACAGGAAACTGTAACATACATTAAGGAAAAAAAGGAAGCCAGGCATAAAACTATGCATTATACACTTTTATTTACAGGAAATTTTTAGATAATGTATAACTGTAGAAAGCCGATTAGAAGTTGCTTAAATTCATAAATTCACTAAATATCATTGATCTGTACATTTAAAATGAGTGAATTTTATGATACATACATCATATCTCAATGATGCTGTTAAATATAGAGGGAGAACCAGTCTTTAAAATGACAGTGCTCTATTAGTGATCTCAACTAACTGTGTGACTTCTTATTTGTTGTTCTGTTTTCAAATAAAAGTAAATAACCAGTTGTGGTTTGTGAAAGTAACTGAAGATAACGACTGGAAGTATTTAAAAGCAATACCTAATTTTTATGTAGAAGTGAATAATTCTTATTAAAGTGACAGTGTGTAATGCCGTTATTTATACACTATTCTTTGAGGCATTCTTACTTTCTTCCATCATCTCCTCTATTCTTGCTTGTTTAATTAAGGAACATCTGCTCTTCTTCACCTTCCTTTAATGCTGATTGTGACACTTTAGTGCTTCTGATAGAATATCCCCAGTGTTGCTATCCTGACTGTCTTACCTGGCTACCTCGCTGATTTCTAAGTTCACTGGGTTGCAAGTACGTTACATGATAGGAACTCTTCTGTATGTGAGGAACCTACATAAATACGTTTGGGTGAGTGTATTAGTATAGTTACCATTATTGAAAAGGGAAATTATATAAACAATCAAATCCTAAAGGATTAATTTTAAAAAATTGTTCTGTTTGAAGTATTTCCTTTCAGCTTTTTACCTTTGAGTATGATGTTGGCCATGAGCTTGTTATATAAAGCCTTTATTATGTGGAGGTACACTTCCTCTATACCTGCTTTGTTGAGAGTTTTTAATCATGAATAGATGTTGAATTTTGTCACATACTTTTCTGCATCTGTCGAGGTGATCATTTGACTTTTATCCTTCATCTTGTTGATTGGTTTATCACACTGAGTGATTTGCAGATGTTGAACCAGCCTTCTTGCATCCCTGGAATAAATCTCACTTGGTCATGGTATATGATCCTTTTAATATATTGTCGAATTCAGCTTGCTAATATTTGTTGAGGATTTTTGCATCAAAGATATTGACCTGTAATTTTTTTTTTTTTTTTTTGTAGTCTTGTCTGGTTTTGATATCAGGGTAATGCTGGTCTCATAACATGAGTTTGGAAGAGTTCTGTCTATCTGTTTTTTGGGAGTGTTTAAGAAGATTCTTTTTCTTCTCTGAATATTTAGTAGAATTCACCCATGAGGCTATCTGGTCCTGGACTTTTGTTGGGAAATTTTTGACTACATACAGATTCAGGCTCCTTAGTACTCATTAGTCTGTTTAGCGTTTTTTATTTCTTTGTAATTGTCTTGGTAGATTGAATGTTTCTAGGAACTTACCCTTTTCTTCTAGGTTATCCAGTTTGTTGTCGTAGTAGTCCCTTATAATCCTTTGTGTCTCTATCATGTCAGTTATAATAGCTACTATCATTTCTGATTTTATTTATTTGAGTTCTCCCTTTTTTATTGGTGAGTCTAGGTAAAGGTTTGGCAATTACATTTATATTTTCAAAGATCCACCTCTTACTTTCATTGTGCTTTTTCTAGTTTTAGTCCCTATTTCATTTATTTCATTTCTAATCTTATTCCTTTTCTTCTTCTAACTTTGGGCTTTGTTCTTCTTCTTTTTCTAGTTCCTCAGGGTATAAATTTAGGTAGAGACTTCGTGTTTCTTGATGTAGGTGTTTATCACTTTGAACTTCCCACTTAGAACTGCTTTTGCTGCATCCTGTAAATGTTTGTTATATTTCCATTTTCATTTGTCTCAAGGTATTTTTGATTTCTCTTTTGATTTCTTCTTTGACTCACTGGTTGTTTAGTACCAAATTGTTTAATCTCCACATATATATGAATTTTCCAGTTTTTTTCATGTAATTGATTTCTCGTTTAATACCATTGCGATCAAAAAAGATGCTTGATAGGATTTCAGTCCTTTTAAATTTATTAAGACTTTTTTTGCAGCCTAATGTATGATCTATCCTGTAGAATGTTCCATGTGCACTTGAGAAGAATGTGTATTCTGTTACTTTTGATTGGAATGGTCTTTATATAATCTGTTAAGTTCATAAGTCTTGTGTCAATTAAAGCCGATGTTTCCTTGTTGATTTTCTGCCTAGATGGTCTATTGTTTACTGTAATTGGAGTATTAAAGTCCTCTACTGTTATTGTATTGCTTTCTTTTTCTCCTTTTGGATCTGTCAATGTTTGCTTAATATAATTAGATCCTCCTATGTTGGTTGCATAAATATTTACAAATGTTATATTCTGTTATATTGAGCCTTTTATCATCATGTAATGCCTTTCTTTGTCTCTTAATACAGTCTTTGTTTTAAAGTCGATTTTGTCTGATAAAAGTACAACTACCCTAGCTTTCTTTTGGTTTCCTTTGCATAGAATATCGTTTTTCATCTCTCCACTTTTTAGTCTTGGTACGTACTTACATCTAAAGTAAGTTTTTCCTATAACATATAGATGAGTCTTTTTCTTTTTAATCTATTCAGCTTCTCTACAGTCTTTTGATAGGAGAATTTAGTCCATTTACATATAAAGTAATTACTGATAGGTATGTATTTATGCCACTTTGTTAACTTTTTCTGTTTTTGTAGTTCCTCTCTGTTTCTTTTGCTCTCTGTGGTTTGATTAGTTTCTTTAGTGATATACTTATATTCCTTTATCTTTTGTGTATTTACTATAGAGTTTTACTTTGGTTATCATGAGGCTTACATATAACAACTTGTTATCTATAACAGTCAATTTTAAGTTGATAACAACTTAAGTTTGATAGCATTTTACAACTCAACATTTACCTCTACTCTTTTTATTTTATTTTATTATTTTTATTTTTTTGCGGGGGGGGGGTTACATTTTATACCTTTTGTGTATTTCCTAAACTCATTATTGGAATCATAGTTTTTACCACTTTTGTCTTTTAACCCTCATACTAGTTTATAAGTGATTAATCTACCACCTTTACTATGTATTTACCTTTTTGGTGAGATTTATTCTTTCAAGTTTTCTTGTTACTAATTGATGTACTTTCTTTTCAGTTAAAGAAGTCCTTTTAAAATTTCTTGAAAGGCTAGTTTAATCATGATGAAATTTTTTTTAGCTTTTACTAGTCTGGAAAACTCCTTTAATTCTCAATAACTTTGCTGGGTAGAGAATATTCTTGGTTGGAAATTTTTTCTTTTAGCACTCTGAGTATATCATGCCTCTCTCCCTTCTGGCCAACAATGTTTCTGCTGAAAAATCTGCTTATAGTCTTATTGGGGGTTCCCTTGTATGTAACAAGTTGCATTTCTCTTTCTGCTTTTAAGATTCTCTCCTTGTCTACTTTTTTTGCATTTTAATCGTAATGTTTCTTGGTGTGGGTCCCTTTGAGTTCATCTTTTTTTTTGGAACTTGTTAGGCTTCCTGTATCTGGTTGTCTGTTTCTTAACTCGGCTTAGAGAAGTTTTCAGCCATTATTAGTTCAAATAAGAATTCTTCTCCCCCCTCCCTGCCCCTTTCTGGGAGCCCTATCATGAGAATTTAGTTTGTTTAATGTTGTCTCTTAAGTTTCTTAAGCTACCTTTACTTTTTAAAATTCCTTTTTCTTTGTTGATTTGATTGGGTGAGTTCTACTGCCTTGTCTTCAAGTTTCTGATCCTTTATTTGCTTCACATAGTCTGCTGTTGAACTCTTTTAGTGTATTTTCCAGTTCAGTTATTGAATTCTTCAGCTCTGTGATTTCTGTTTAGTACTTTTTTTGTTTGTTTTCCATCTCTTTCTTGAAATTCTCTGTGATTTCAATCTTCTCCCTACTTTGGTGAGCATTTTTATAACTATTACTTTTAACTCTATCAGGTAAATTACTTATTTCCATTTCATAATTTTTTTTTTTTGATGTGGTTTTATCTTGTTCATTTGGAACATACTCCTTTGTTTCTTCATTTTGTTTTACTTTCCGTGCCAGTTTCTATGAAGTAGATGAAACAACTACCTCTTCTGGGCTAGTGTTCCCTGGAAGAGAGCTTTACACACACACATCTGGTGCCCTGGTATCTGTATCTACTGTCCAGGGGATCCTTCTTGATCATCTGGCTCTGGTGGCCAAAAGGGTTTGCATTCCTGGGTCCCTTGGGACCATGGCAATTGAGACAGTTGAGACAGTTTGTGGAATGCTCCTACTTTCAGGACACTGCATAGACAGCAGACTGAGGCACACCTCCCCAGTCTTTATGTGAAAGAGACCTCTTTTCTTGTCCTGGAGCTATGCCCTGAGGGGCAGGCATCAGGTTTGGTACATGTCTAGTGTCCTGTGCGGCTGCTGTCAAAAAATGTAGGTTGTGAACACCATCTTGGTGCTCTCCCCAATGCCTCACTCCAGCTTGCTGGTATCTCCCAGAAAAGAGCTTATATGCACATCTCGAGCCCATATTTTTGTGACTGCTACACAGGGGACACTTTCAGATCACCTGGCTCTGGGGGATAGTGGGGTTTATGCTTGTGGTCCCACAAGACCGCACATATTTTTGCATACTTTTAAAAGCTTTTGTTTGGGAGTCTGGCTTCCAATCAGCCTATATGACACTGACGAGTCTTGGCCTATACTTAACTACTGGGCACTATTAAAAATGTAATAGGCTGCTTGGAGAAGCAGAAAGGTTTGAGAGATTACCAAGAGCCAGGGCAAGGTTAAACAATAAAGCTCACCTACAGGAGTGCACTACTTCAAGTCTAGTGCAGATTTTTAATGTGCTGCTTCATTTGTAGTTTTAAAGTTTTTCATACCTTTTATAGGTCCTTTTGTTTCTATGTATCTTTTAGGTGGCTTTCTTCAGTATTCTCATTTCATACCATTGTTTCATTGAGTAGAGAGACATAGAACAGTTATTTTCTTCTCCATTTCGGATGAAATCCTTTTTTTCCTCCCCAGCAGTTTCTTTTTTATGATTCATGTGGTTTTCTACCATCATTAACTATTCTTAAATGAAAAGAAGATTCTTCAGACTTGAGTCCCTATGTTGGAATGTGATCTTGAACTGCCACCCCCACCTATACGCCTTCGAAGTACCCTACTTATTATGTAGCTCTTTGGTATTTTGCCTCTTTTATAGACTTTTTAAGTTACAAATCATCATCATATAGTTACTAATGTCCTGGCCAGGTTATGAGGAATTGATTGTGTATCCAAATGGATGTATTTTTAAGAACAGCTGACTGGGGAGAAATTGGATAATATGATACCAAATAATTATTTGGTAGGGAGCAATATGATGAGGATGGAGTTTTATCAGAGAAGCTGTTTGCTGAGATAGAGTTGAACTTTTGTGGAAATCTATATACTTTTTACACAGCATTACCATCTGTGTTTCAGTTGGTTCAAAACTTTGGGGTCTCAATAGATGAGTGACTAATACTTGTAATTTCCAGAGTTCTGACTTTTTAACCTTTTTGATTTTTGTGGATATGTCAATGAAAGGCTGAAAGATGGTGAATCAAATATGATTTCCATGTTATTTTGTGATTTTATGTTTATGATCATATTAAGCTACGTAATTTTTTGATTTATGTTATTTTGGTAAGCCTGCCTTTATAAAATAATGTCTTATCTACAGGTATTAGGTTTATATAGATTTCAAGTACTATATGTTGCAAAGACTGATATTATTTTTTAAAACTTATAAAAATAAATCCTTGCATGTTCCCATCTAATTTGGGAAAGCAATTATTGTATGACTCTTTAAATATTTCTTCCCTCAGTTCAGTCTGTTAAAGTTTTTGATCAGTAAATGCAATTATTTTTCTTTGTAGTAAAGTACTCAACTGTGTGGGATATCATATAAATCTTGGAAGACTGCAATAAAGTGGCAATGTCTCGGGAACCCACCCCACCTCTCCCTGGAGATATGTCTACTGGTCCTATAGCAGAAAGCTGGTGTTATACACAGGTACATGTTGTTGAAAATGCCTTACTTTATGTCACTTACAAATTTTATAGTATTTTGAGAATATCGTGAAGCACTTTGGCATAGTTATTAGAAATGTTAGAAGAGTAGATCATAGAATATTTAACAAGTGATAGGTTAAAAGCATAAAAGTCCTCATTAAAAAAGTTTTTCTGAATCTCTTAGGTTAAAGTAGTAAAATTTTCCTACATGTGGACCATTAATAACTTCAGTTTTTGTCGAGAAGAAATGGGTGAAGTGTTAAAAAGTTCAACATTCTCATCTAGCCCGAGTGACAAAATGAAATGGTAAGATTTTTGTTTGTTTTTGAGTTTTGTTTTTGATGTTATCTCGGCTATTTTATGATTTTGTTATTGTTCTTGAATGGATGTTAGTCTATTTTATATTAGATTTGTAAGAAGTTCCTAAAAATATAGAGAATTGTAAAGAACTGTGGGGATATTGATTGGATATTGACATATGATTTCAATATTACCTCTCTTATTTGGATGTTTAAAGTATTATATTCCTCCATGTGAGCCTGTTGTTTTATTTTAGGTGCCTGAGGGTAAATCCAAAGGGATTAGATGATGAAAGTAAAGACTACTTGTCCTTATATTTGCTTTTAGTAAGCTGCCCAAAAAGTGAAGTTCGAGCAAAATTCAAATTTTCCCTTCTGAACGCTAAAAGGGAAGAAACAAAAGCAATGGGTAAGTGATTTAAAACTAAGTGAAAAAGTCTCTGTGTAACTACATTCTGTGACTTATGCACTTTTACCTAGAAAAATTTAGGATATTTTTTTCCCACTAAAATCTGCTTAACCTAAAACATTTAGTTTGGCCATTATTTAATTTTAAATGCCAGTGTGGAGCTATAGTTGTTACACTGTCTTAGACTTCATAGACGTGTAAAATTACTTAAAAATAGTATAAAAATTTAACTTTCTCATGTCTTAAAACAACATTCATTTGTCACTCGGAAAAACAGTTACTATTAAGGGCAAGGTGCCAGGTTCAATCCCTGGCATATATAATAGATGTTCAGGAAATAGTTCTCTTCTCTCTTGCTGTTTTTGCCAGATAATAAAATCTGAAGAGCATGTGAAAGGAGATTAATTGTCTTGATATTTTGTCTCTAGAATTGGTTTTGAACAATAGACTGAACATTGACTGAAAGGAAATCAGATTTTCTTAGTCTCAAGACCCTTTAAATTCAGTTCAAGCTTCACATATATAGCCAGCAGAAACCATGTAGCTGTAGCCTGGCAATTCATAATAAAAGAACATTGTAGGAAATATACAGTGTGCATAGTAGGACGGTATATTGTGACCTGCCATGGTAAATTTTAAGTTTTGTGAAGTGAATCACGGAATCAAGTGATTTTGTTAGAAAATAACCTCCTCTAAATACTCATTTTAAAATATCTTTTATTGCTGAAGTAATAAACAGTTTCACATATATTTTCATATTGTCTGACATTTAAGATTGTGGAGTGTGTTAGTACCAGCTGCTAAAACAAAATACCATAGACTGGATGGCTTATAAACAACAAATTTATTTCTCAAAGTTCTGGAGGCTGTACAGTCCAATGGTGCCAATGGTCAGATTCTCATGAAGGTCCTTTCTTGATTACAAATTGGTGGACTGCTAATTTCTGAGTGTCTTCATGGAGTGGAAGTGGTTAGGGCGCTTTGTGGGCTCTCTTTTATAAGAGCAACATTCACATTCACGAGGGCTCCACCCTCATGACCTCTTAATTCCATCATGTTGGAAGGTGTGGTTTCAAATAAAAATTTTGATGAGATACTCACATTCAGTTCATAACATGAAGTATTTCATTAGGTTTACTACTGATTTCCACCTCTAGTTAATTCTTTATGTAACAGATAGTGAATACTTACTGTAGAAAATCATGTTTATTTAATAGAATACAGCTATTATATAGGCATTTGAAACATTCACTTCAGACCTTTATTTACTAAATCTTTTAGAAATTATACTAAAAAACAACTTTTGGACTTTTATGAAAGTTGTTTTTGGAGGTGAGGAGATTATGTCTAAAGACCTAGGGATGATAAGGGACTGTATTTAGCTTTTTTACCAGTTAATGGATTTTTTCCTAGCTTAATAAAACTTAAGTCAGTGGGATGGATATCTCAGGAAAGCCTAAAAGGTACCCTGATGATTTGGAGCATCCATTTTTAAAGGGAGAAGCAGGAAATGAGAGGTATGTTTCTAATCGGGGTTCTGTTGATAAATGATGAGTAGTGTGCCTATTCCATTGTATTTTGATTCTATTTTATTATTATAGGGTCTAGATCTTCTCTATGAGATTTGATCTGGCTTTTTTTCTACGTAGAGATTCAGAAATTTGAAAGTGAGCTTATTTGATGTCCAAATTTAATTAGCGCTGTGGAATGATCTGGTTCTACCTGATATAACTCCTCTTACAGCATTTTATTTATGAACACAAATACCTGCAGTTTTTATGATGGATGTATTGACCAAGTTCTATTTTTGCATATTCATTTAACTATGTTATCATTATAAAGAATGTTTATTGGGTACTTGTTTTATTTAAACTTTTATTCTGTTTCCCACCAGAAAGCCAAAGAGCATATCGATTTGTACAAGGGAAGGACTGGGGTTTTAAAAAATTCATTCGAAGGGATTTTTTACTTGATGAAACTAATGGTCTTTTACCAGATGACAAGCTTACATTATTTTGTGAGGTGGGTACATTTTTTATTTCAAGGAACTCCATGGTTGTACTTAGTGACAGAGCAAAAATGTAAACTACAACAATACTGGGCATACTATAAAAATTTATAATTAGTATAATTATAACATTTCATTTGTAAATACTGACTAGATTGTCTTAGCCATCGACATATTGGCCCACTATGAAAAATTTGGCTACCTCTCATTATAGATTATATATGCAGTTATACTAACACATATTAAATATTTTTTCCTATTAGGAAGACTATGGATGTGTATATCTTTATATGAAAATTTTAAATATTATCATTCTGAATAATTCTAACATAAATGGTCAGTATTTTTTGTCATATTCAGATTGATTATGTTAATCATTATTAGTAGTTTATCAGTTTGAATCCATACTTTAACAACAAAGAGCCTGGGAAAGATTGGGAAGCTTTTTATTCGTTCAAATAGTTTGTTTCATTTAATCAAATGATGTTAACATTATAAGCAATAGTATCTCAAATTTTTAAGTATGCCCAGTTGTGCAGAAAAACTTATGAGGTTGATTTATATGCATAAAATACCATATTCTCAAAGTTACCAGCATTGCTTCTGCCAATAATTTACACTTATTGCTTTGAGATTAGGATTTTCTGTCTAATTGCTTCTGTCTTTGTTATCATTATGTAGTTTTATCTATAGGCATTGTTGAGATTCATCTTTGGAGTGAATTCAAGGGTTACGTTGTATTACCAGTACAGTTTGTAAAAAATATTCATCAGCAACATAGTTTTATCAAAAACATTTAATGTAGTTGATAATTTTCATAGGAAAGCCAGTTGAAAAGGTTATGATCAAGTAAACCCAATGTTAAGTTTTGGTAGGTTATTGTAGATGGAGGAGTGGAGTGTCTTGGAAGCTTGATGACTTAACTGCTACTAAGTTAGCTTTAAATTCTTTATAGAAATTCTGTAAAATTTATTTGCAAGATTACACATTAATTGTATGTCATTATGCTATGTCAGAAGAATAATTGAAATATGGCCCTGGAGACTACGTAGCGTAAATATAGTGCATCTTATTTTCACTTAGACAAGTTAAATGAACTGTATGATGAATTTGTTATGAATACAACTATTTGGTTGATAAAGCACATACCACAAGTGTCTTGAACAGGGCTTATCATTAAATAATTTTAAAAAATAAACCAAGCATATTTTAAGTAGTATTCTAAATTAATATAGGTCATATTATTTTAAAATTTTAGCATCCTTAATATAGAATTTCCCAGAATTTTAGCAGTTATCTTAAATTTCAGCATGTTAATTTTTAAAAATCTTGTAGTCATAGGATTTAAAGGACCTTAAAAAGCTATGTACTCCATTTAAAACAACTGTAGCTAAGTCTTTTTGTGAATCAACTTTTTAGATAACATTTCTTTTTTTACAGTTGAAATATTATTTACATATATTTTCCTAAGCATATTGAATTTGAACCTAGACAACCAAGAAATTCAGAATGAAGGCTGAAATTAAGATTTTTTTTGATACATATTTTTGAAGTATACTTTTCATCTAGATGCTAGATTATACATGCTAATGACCTTAAAATAGAACCCACCATGACATACATTTTAAGTTACCATTGATCAGATTCAGTTTTGCATACTGTAATGTGTACCTTTTTATTGATGTAGACATTTATACCCTGGGCATCGTATTTGGCATAGGCAGGCAAAAAGTACTTTGAACAGACATTCCTCATGCCCTCCACCATTTCTTCCGTACCTCTCATTGATGCCCTTCCTTCTACAGCATCTCCAGCACTGCTTGCAGAAGAGGAGGAAGCATTGCACTGCTCTACGTACAGAACTGCCTCCTCCCCCTCCCCTGCAAGTGGTGCTGTAGACAGGTAAGGCAGTTTGGTGCTACCCTTTTTATGCAAGACATAACTTAATCTTGCAAGTTTCATACTATGAATCAAGTAGCCAGAGGTAGAGATTTTTAGCTGTGTAAACAGCTCTGCCTCTTCTCTCTCCAAATGATACAGAAGACAGGAATAGAGGAATAAGTAAGAAAAACAAAATCAGTTAGATTAATTTATCTTTTAAAATCCATGCCATTCCATGATATACAGAAAAAAAAAATTATATATCTGTGTACACACACACACACACACACACGTAACGTAGAATATATACATAACAATTTTTTTTTTTTATAAAAGTAAAAATTTCATTTGGAAAGATACTTTTTTGGTTGTTTTTCTGTTGCTAGGATATTTTTTCTGTTTTAAAATATTCGTGATAATGAATGGAAGTTGAGTTTTATTCTCCAGAAAGCCTTTTCATAGCAAAATGAAAAGTTGGCAACCCTATTTCTATAACTCAAATTAAAGAAAAAAAAAATGGATACTTATCTATGAAAATCAAAAAGTCAGAGACCCACTATTCTATAAGACGTTGTGAAATTGTACTGTTAAAAGTTTCTCACTTTGGAGCCAGTGTGAGGGGTGGCTAGGTAGTTAATTAAAGTAGCAAAATTTGTAGTACCACATACCTTTGTAAATTCCTAGCTTTCAGAATGAAGTTGGAGTATTGAGATTTTTAAACATTGGAACCAGTCATCACCTTAATTCCACGCTAGAGGAGACTGAGATTCCAGAATAGTTACAGTTGATTAGAACCTGCACATTTCCATCTTTAATCTAAATTGTATTCTAAGAGTTGATTCAAGAGCATATTTGTAGAAGGGCTGTCAAATGAGTTTGAGATTTTGCTTTGCAGCATTTGTCAATTTTGAGTATAATGCATGTGCCTTTGTATTTTGAAAGAACAATAGTGTAACCTCAGGAAAGAATCTCAGCCTTTTTTCTGAATTTTTTACTCTAGGTTCCATTCAGTAAGAATGTTCATTACTTGTATTTGAGAATATGTACTAAAAAAAAGCTAAAATTTTACCAATTTCTTATAACTATAATTATCAGAATTTCTTACATATCAATTTTTAATTAGATCATTAACTTCTGCTCTCTACATAGTCCCTCGAATGCACTTTACAGTCTGAAATGTCAGTTTGTGGTTGCTATAACAATACTATGTAGATGTGTATGTCAATAATGAATTCTCCTGAATTATGATTACATATACAAAATACAAATGTAACATCATCACTATCTATGCCTGATAATAATGGCTTTATTTTTTGACGCTTTTATTTCTTACTAGATTTTTGCATTAAATGTACTATTTTGAGTTAGGATAATAGACAATAAATAGAATTTAAGAAATCCATTTCTAAATTAAATATATCATCACATTTTTATAACTCCACTGCATACTTTATATAAGTAATTGAACTGATCCAGTTCCTGCTGTCTAAAAACTTCAAGAGAAACGCTTGTTATGAACACATACTGGTTTTGTGATTAAAAAAAGAAAAAAAAAAATCCCTAACTAAACCCTGAATATTAACATTAACATATTTGGTTTATGTATCATTAAATCATAGTATATGGTGTAACAGGGCAATCAAGTAAGAATTAGTCAAGTCTTTTATCTGTTTTATAGTTATCAAAATTTTAGAAACCATTTGAATAATTAAAAACTTAATAGAATAAGAGAATCTTTATATTTATGTACACAGTATTTTGGCTCTTGTATTTAGAAAAACATCTCATAAGATTGTTGTGATAAATCCTTTTCGAATCGTAGTTGCATTAACGTACTACTAATTTAAAAAAAAAATCGGAAATATGTAGTACAAAGAGTGCTATGAAAAAAAGGAATCTGAGAACGTAGGTCTAGACCTCCTCTGATACTGATCAGCAGTGTGATAGGGGACACCTTAGTTACCTTCTCTTGATCTCACTTCAAAAATTTCCACAAAATAAGATGATTGGATTAGATAATTTCTATGACACATGATTCTAAAAGGTATTTAATAATGCAAGTTGGGAAAACAGTGATTAATAAAAATACCCTCAGAAAATAAAATTTTCCTTTATAAATATACATTCATTTATATGAGATACATATTTATACATCTGGATGAATGAGGACTTCTGAGATTTAATATTCTCAAAAGATTTTATACTGGACCATTATTATACTTTCTGTTTTAGCATGGTAGTAGTTTAGTCCAATATTTCCATTTTTAATTTATATTTTCTACATAGTTTACTGTATTTTTACATGTCTTTATTTATACCTACTTTTATTTAAGAAAGCCTGTGAAATATGTTTTTAAATGAACATAGTTATTGCTGTATAGGAAATAAAACTTTATAGCTTAAAACAATAGGTAACTAATATAACACTTCTGTAGAAAATGGTTCATTTACTTTGAAACATGCGCTTGATGAATTTTCTTCAATTTATTAAATGTGAAATTTCTAGTAGAAGAGTACATTTTCTCATAAGTGGTATGCAAGACTTAGTAGATAGTGGTCATCTTTAATGAGATATTTTAATCCATATTATTTTAGAGCCTGTATAAAGGCAATGTTATAATTATATCAACTTTCACTTACTGAGTAGTTAGCAGGTAAGAAAAAGGTCTGAAAATCAAATTAAATTTGTATTTTTCTTACTGTCTTTTTAAAATAAAAGTTCCCATGAACTTTAATAACTATAGTTGCTTTTGTGAGAATTCTTATATTTTAAAATCAATTTAACTAGATATTTAAATCAATTTTGCTAGAGTTGAAACATGTAGGAATAGCACTTAAAATACTTCCCAAATTGCATATTGTAGACCGTAGTTTTACAACCTTTTTTAATACTGTAAAAAGTCATTATGATTGTAATTCTGTTTACTGTATGTATAATAAACTTTAAGTCACTCCACTTCACAAAAATATCTTCTCCTTGTTTGAATTTTGACATCATATTATGACATTTCTTGTTGAAAAATAATTTTTATAATTATTTCAATAATGAAACATTCTAATGAGTTGATAAGCCATTTATTTACATAGTGTCACTTGAAAATGTTCTAATTTTTTCAGATTTTTTTTTTTTTATATTCTCTTCTTTAAATTGTATCCTTAAATTCAGTTCTCAGAGTATTAGCATTTTTGATTAGGATTACATTGAATCATTCAAATGATTTTAATGATAAGAAATTTAAGTATAGTCTTAGTAACTAATTATTGTAAATTATAAAAGTGTTTTTCTTACTGTCCCTTTTTTATTAGGTGAGTGTGGTCCAAGATTCAGTAAATATATCAGGGCATACTAATACCAATACTTTGAAGGTGCCTGAATGTCGACTAGCAGAAGATTTAGGTAATCTCTGGGAAAACACAAGATTTACAGATTGCAGTTTTTTTGTGAGAGGACAAGAATTTAAAGCTCATAAATCTGTACTTGCAGGTACTTTCTACTTTTGGGTAATATAGTACATTTCTTTCATAAATTTGTGCATTAAATAATGATGCTTAATCTTGTTACAGCTCGATCCCCAGTTTTTAATGCAATGTTTGAACACGAAATGGAAGAAAGCAAAAAGGTAAACATGGTTTAAAGGCTAATATTGAATTTGTACAAATGTAGTATAGTGGGTGTATATTTTAAAAGTAACGGTCCATGTTCTTTTTTACTATACTGTGATTTTAGAAAGAAATAGATGGGAAAAATGTTTCATAGTAGAACCGTAGATGTAACCCAATGTGGTTGAATATTCCAGATAACAGCTGTTTTAATTCCCATTTGGTATGAAAATAAATGGATAGTGGTTATCCAGGAGGGTAAGTTGTCCAAAGAACTGTTCTGGTCCACAGCTATTTGAGAGTTCTCTGGTGAAGGTATATATTTCTCCTTTCTAGGCTTTATGAATTGATTTTGGAATTTGTTTTCTAGAACACAAATAATGTCTACATTCTTTTTACCACTAAAATAAGAGGATATTATCATATTTAACAAAAGAGACATAAATTACATTATTATATATTAACTGTACTTAAGATATTACCTATTTGGTTTTCCCAGATGTTTCTGTGTCACTTGTCATCTTGAAATATTGTCAGATTAAAGAACAGATTGTTTGCTAGTTGTATTATGTGTTCCTTAGTACTCCAACTGGACAGCTCCAGAGTTTATGTGGCTCAACTTTATTCTTTCTACAAAACTAGAGGCTGCAACAAAATAGCTGCTTTTTTTCTTTTGATTATTGGTCTGGGCAGGTACTGTGATCAGCCTTCTGATCACATCCAAGTAAGGAAATAACAATGATGTCGAGTGCTGTTGCAAGCAAAGGATCAGAAAAGTTTGGTATTGTTTAGTGTTAGATATTTAGCTAATTGATCCCAAGAGCGATACCAAATTTATGAAGATAGAGGAGTGAAAAAGGAACTGTCCTCTTTGGACTTGAGTATATATATATCGAGCAGAGAGGTAAGGTGCCCATAGATAAGTTTAGTGGGCTCTGGAATCATCTCATATACCTGACCCTTCTTTTGTTTATAGCTGGCAACAGTACCATTGGTTATAGAATCTTAGGAGGCTTAAGAATTCAGCAAAGAAAAAGTTAGTAGACCTTTTCCTCTAAGATAGAGATCAGAAACTGAACACAGATGTATTTTGTTTGGCCTACAGATATTTGGTTTGTTTTATTCTTTTTAATGAGAAATTGGGCTTTATATTCCTACATGGTAGTGCTTGGCTGGGTATACTTCTCCTCTTACACCTGCCTGTCTCATTTTGCCTGCTTAGCTTACTGAAGGTTTACTTACTTTAATTTTAAAATATAGTTTAATATATATTTGAGTTGTACAGTACTTGAGTATAGATTTGGGGCTTTTAAATTACTGTCAAAGCTTCCCCTTGGTTCATTGGTGTATGTTTTTTAAGTATAACTTTTTTGTGTGTTTTCATTATCAGAATCGAGTGGAAATAAACGATGTAGACCCTGAGGTTTTTAAAGAAATGATGAGATTCATTTACACAGGGAAAGCACCAAACCTTGACAAAATGGCTGACAACTTGTTGGCAGCTGCAGACAAAGTAAGTAATTAGGTCTTAAACATCTGAAAAATGTCCTCAAGCTTTTGATGTATCTAGAAAGCCACCATCAATTGAAAACCCCAAATAACTTAATGTGTTGAATTACTTTGTACTATTTGTAAATGGCTCTTGAGAGTATTGTTAAATAGCATACAGTGGGATAATATGGAAATGAGATTTTTTTTAAATCAGTAAGACAAAAAAATATCTTGAGCCAGTATATGAAAGAAAGTGAATTTTTTATGGGAGATTAAACTGTAAACTCAATAGTTTTGAGTGTATCTTTATTCTGGTTGTTAAGAACACACACATAATAGCATATATAAGTTACTGCAATTTATAGATATCCTTAAGTTTTAAAAAGATACAGTGTCTGACTTCTGATTAAAGAAAGAAGGAAATATTGGGTATTTTGTCTGGTTTAATTCTCTATACTCATAGATATGTTTTTTAATGTGATAGCATGGAAGGAGAAGAAAACAATGTCAGTTTTATAATGCTCTTTTATGATGGTGATTTTTGTAGGATAAGGAAATGACATCAAAGAAAAATCTTGAAACCAGTTGTTTTCAATTCTAAAGGCACATTGGAAGCTTTCTTCAAGAGTATTGATGTCATGCCACTTTCATCCATGTACATGCATATACATATGTATATGTGTGTATATACACATATATACACAGATATATGTGTGTGTGTGTGTGTATATATAGTGATATTGTACTTGTTTTGCAAAATGTTAACATTGGGGGAAACTGGGCCAAATGTATAGAGAATCTAGTCTTACAACTGCACACGAATCTATAACTATCTCAATAAAAATTTAAATTTAAAAATGCCACTTACAGTAGCATCAAAAATATTAAATCACAAAAAATGTTCAAGATGTATATGCTGAAAATTATAATATTGCTAAGTGAAATTCAAGGGTACCTAAATAAATTGAGATAAATCTTATTTATGGATTAGAAGTCTCAGTATTAAAATTTCAGTTCTTAAAATTGATTAGTAGAACCAACATGTTCTAGCAGGCTTTATCTATTTATTTATTTATTCATTTATTTATTTATTTAGGAAATTGACAAGCTGGTTTAAAATTTATTTGTAAGTGCAAGGACCTATAATCAAATAACTGAAAAAGAAGATCAAAGTGGAGGGCTAACACTGTCTGATAACAAGACTTATTATAATGCTTCAGTATTTCAGGCATTGTTGCATTGGTGAGAAGATGGAAAAATCACTCATTTGGACAGAATAGAGAGTAGAGAAATAGACTGTCATGTACATGGGTATCTAATTTTTAATAAAAGTGCAAGGACAGCTCAGTGGAGAAAGGATAATCTTTTCAATAAGTGGTGCTGGAACAATCAGATACCCATATGCCACCCAAAATGAACTTTCATTGAATGAAAGAATAAACTTTGTGTATGAGCTTCATGCCATGTATGAAAAATAATGTAAAATGAGTTATAAACCTAACCTAAAAACTTCTAAAAGAAAACATAGGAGAAAGTCTTCATGATCTTGTGTTAGGCAAAGACTTCTTAGCTATGATACTAAAAACATAATACATAAAAGAAAAAGTTGATAATTGGACTTCAATAAAATTCAAAACTTTTTTTCTTTAAAGACACAGAAGAATAAAAAGGCTAGCCACAGACTGGGAGAAAATATTTGCAAAGCATATATTCGATAAACAGCTTTTGTCCAGAATATATCTGATAAAAGGCGTTTGTATTCAGACTATATAAAGAACAATCAAAACTCAATTATAGGTATTGTAATAACTATGTATAGTGCCAGGTGGGTACGAGGCTAATTGAGGGTTTCATTTTGTAAATTACATAAATGTCTAGCCACTATGCTCTACACCTCAAACTAATATAAATAATATTGAATGCCAACTGTAATTGAAAATAAAAACAAAACAAGAAAAGTTCAATTTTACGAAAGCAATGTTATTTCTAAAAATAGAGAAAATATTTAAATAGACATTGCTTGAAATAACATCATTCAAGTATATCAGAAGATACTCAGCATCATTAGTCATTAGGGAAATGTAAGTTAAAACTATCACAAGTATTTCTACATACACATTATAATAGCTAAAATCACAAAGACCATACTAAGTATGGTCAAGGATGTGGACGAATTAGGACTCTCCTACACTACTGTTGGGATTATAAAATGGTGCAACCACTTTGAAAGACTGTTCATCAGTTTTTTAAAAAAGTTTTACACTTGCCATATGATTCAGTGATCCACTTTTAGGTTTTTACTCAAAAAAAAAAAAAAAAAGCATGTGCCCATACAATGACTTATACATGAAAGTTTATATAAACTTTATTTGTAATAGCTAAGAAACTGGGAACACCCAAATGTTCATTAACAGTTGAATGGATAAATACAATGTGGTTCATCTATATATAATGAAATACTACTCAGCAGTAAAAAACATTGAACTGTTGATACACAGGCAACAACATGCATGAATCTTGATAATAATTGTACTGAGTCGAAGAAGCCAGACAAAAATGAGTACAAATTATATGATTTCAATTATAGAAGACTTCAGAAAATGCAAACTATAGCAGTAGAAAGCATATATTGGGGTCGGTTGAGAAAGGAGGATTACAAAGGAATAGGAGGAAACCTTGGAGTTGATGAATATGTTCACTATCTTGATTTAATGGTGATTATATGGCTATAAAGTATAAATTTGAAATATGTGTAGTTTATTGTATGTCCATTAGACCTTAATAAAGCTGCTGAAGATGTTATAATAACATATACTAAGGATTTTTAATGGTTATGAATATGATTTGTTCAGTTTTATAATTCTTCAAGGTTGAGTTGTAACACCATGCAGTGTACTGATGGTATACTTATATTCAAAATAGAGAAGAGAAATATACTCATTAAAAGAGTATTGAGTAATAAGGGTTTTTTTTTAAGAATATAGTCCTATTTTAAAAATACTGTATATTTCTACTTATGCACATTGAAATCCTAAAGAAAATTTGTATTTCTTGATTATATTAATATTTTCTTCATATAGGTTAAAAATAATTTGAAACTTTCAAAGTACCCTCAATTCAAAGTATAATATGCTTTAACTTTATTTTCTAAGTCACAAGTATTATGTATTTAAAACTTGGTAGTTTGAATTAATGTTTAATGGTTATGTTTTCCTTTTGGGTAGTATGCACTGGAACGGCTGAAGGTCATGTGTGAAGAAGCTTTGTGTAGTAACCTCTCAGTAGAAAATGTTGCTGATACCCTTGTCCTTGCAGATTTGCACAGTGCAGAACAGTTGAAAGCACAAGCCATAGACTTCATTAATAGGTAAGCTACATCTGTATTTCAGTGGGCATGACACCTTCAACTCTTTTTTTCACCAGACTTTTTTTTAAGTGTGTTTAAATCTTCAATGCAGGTGCAGTGTACTTCGACAGCTTGGGTGTAAAGATGGGAAAAACTGGAACAGCAAGTAAGCTGACATCAGTTTCTAACTTAAAGTTGATCTGCTTACATGAAATTGTCTGCATAGCCTTTTGTTCATCTACAATAAATACAAAACCAGAAGCAAACTGCTGGTTATTTAAAAAATAATGTTTTGGCTACTTAGTAGATTCTTGAGGCTATGCTCTCTTGAAATCAGTTGCTAATGTGAACTGGGATGGATGCTCTAATTTCTTAAGCACATATGCTCACTAACTGTATAGCTGAGTCCAAACATTTCAATGGCTAATAGAGATCCTTTCTCTGTCTCTTCAGAAAGCATTTCTAAAATTACGGAAAATATTTATTTTGATCCTATGATTAATGTACCCTCTAAATTTGCCTACAAAGTCTTTACATTTGAATGCTAACCCATTGCTTTTTAGGTTAGCCAAGTACCTTGCATCAAATGCTATATCAGGCTAGCTGCCTAATATTTCAAAAATGGGAGCAATTCAATCTTTACTTGTCTCTGGTAAAACTGTAAGAGATGGCATAGTTGTTAACATCTTTCTCAGCCTGGGCCTTCTGAATATGAACTCTTGGAACTTATTATTCCCTTCTTTGTTTTCTCTCATTTTTAGAGACTTTTCTACTCATTGTAATTATTTAAAATCAAAAGGGGTAGTCAGTAGGTTGAAGAATTTGCACCTCCTTTTGATTAGTTTTTGCTTGTAAACTCTTAAATTCCATTTTATGCAGATTATCAAAAATTGATATAAGAAAGTCAAAAAAGACAGTGCTAGATACAATAGAATGAATGTTTATTTCCCATTGCTTTCATCCATTTTGGTATATGTGAAGTTGATTGTGAATTTCTATCAGTTTGTGAATTCTCTTTTCTGAAAGTAAAAATTAGTGACTACTTTTAAGTTATTGGGTGTTCTATATATTGGTCAGTGTATCATAATACATTATCATCATGTATGTGATCCTAGAAAAAAAACAATTTAAATTTAAAATATAATGTATTAGCAAAAGACAGTTTTGTGATCCTTTGTACTTAGCCACTTTATTTTCTTAACACCACGTAAACGTTTTATTCTGTTAAGAAAATATTTTACATTGTATAACTTCAGTGTCAAAAAACATCAGCTTATTTTATATCTCCCAAAGGAGCTGCCTTATGTACAGATGTTCCATAGATATTTGTTGAATTAAATAAATGAAAATGTTAGGTATATTAAGAGATGTCTGTGTGATTTAAACAACTAGTTGAAAGTATAAACAAAATGACATACTGGTAATTTGAAGTCAGGCAAATAAAAAAGCTGTTTTATTATTAGCTACTGTATAGTCCAACAAACATTTATTTACCCTAGTAAATGATGTGTCTCAAATACCATACTAGGGTACTGCCTATAAAAATGGTAACAAGGAAAGATCCTTGTTCTTGAGAAATTTATCTAATGAAAGAAACATATACACGAGCATATCCTTTTATTATAATATGATAAGCAATGTGATAAAGGAGAGTATGTGTAGGGTACTCGACACAGCCTGGAAGTTGAAGGTTGGCTTCCTGGCGATGGCTGACTGAGCTATTTTAAAACATGAGCAGGAATTAGCAGAACTAAGAAGGAAATAACAGGCATTACAAACAGAAAGAATAGCTTGAATCAAAGCATAGAAGCATGAAGCAAGTAGTTGATTATTTCACAGATATTTATATTTATTATCTAGTAAATACCCAACCCACTGGGCTTAGTATCAAGAATATAATGGTGAACATGGCAGATCTTTTCCCTCGCTCTGTGGAATTTATAATTTAATAGGAGATAAATAGGAATTAAACAAATAGTTGTTTAATTAAATAAAGTATGATAGGTCAAGTATAGCATGCCCATCCGAGTATATAGCAAAGGAACCTAACCTAATCTAGAGGTCAGAGAAAACCTTTCTGAGGAATTGTTGTATAAGTAAAAGGTCTGAAGCTTTAGTAGGTGGTGAAGCTTTAGTAGGTTTAGTACCCTGGTGAAGAAGAGGGTAAGGTGAAAAGTATATCCCAGAAAAAGAATCAGGTATGCAAAGTTTTGGTGATAGGAAAGACCAGTATAGAGTGGAGAGGTTATGAGAAGAAACTGGAGAAAGCAGGCAGGAATCATATTCTGGAAAACCACGTAAACAACATTAGGGCTTTTTTAAACATTATTCAAAGACAAAGGATATCCAGTAAAAGGTTTTAAGCTAGGGTACGGCCCGATCAGATTTGTGTTTTTAGCACATTCTTTCTGAATGCAGGCTAGAAAATACATCGTGGGGAGGTTGAGGTGGTGTGGTAGTTGAGGAGCAAGGTTAAATAATACGTAGACCAGTTGGAAAGTTATTGTAGTTCAGGCAAGAGAGGAAATGTGATATTATTTGACTGGTGACAGAGGGACTAGAGAAAGACAAAAGGATATAGTATTTTGAAGGAGCAGTCTATAATATTTGTTTATTATTTGGATGTTGGGTTGGTACAAGAGAGAAAAGACAGGAGACAAGGAAGGATAATGAGATTTGTTGTTTTAGCAATTAAGTATTTACTCTCACTGCTCAGTGTGAGTATTTTGTTCATAGGTTACAATAAGCAGTTTGGTATCAATATACAAAATGCCAGGGCATGGAAGTGGGAGGTGGAAAGCTAGAGAGATGAAGTAGAAAACCTGTTTCTCTTTCTAAAGAGCTTGGATACAGGCACTGGGGAATAATAGAAGAGGATCTGATGCAGTCATACTTATGTTACTAAGGCAGCATAGAAGCTGGTTTGAGAGGAGCAATATAGGAGACTAGAAGACAAATTAGGAGACTGTTGTAATAATCGATATGTGAGATGATGTGGGCCTTAACTAGGGATTCAAGGTATCTGGGAATTAAAATAGGGCTTTGATTGACTAGAAAGGACAGGGTTTAGGATGACTCCCAGGTTTCTGACTTGAATCACTGGGTTATAGTGAAAGCATTAGCCGATTGGAAATGAGGGAGGAAGAATTTGGAGCTTGAGAAATATGTTGAATTCTTATGTAACAATCTTGAAGTTATGAGATTTGAAGCACATCTAAGTAAAGAGCAAGTGGTTGGGAATGAATCTCATGGAAGGGTTAGGATTTGCTAAATCCAAATCAGTAGTTGTCATCATTGAATATGATAGCTAAAATTGTGAAGAGCGAATGAGATAGGATGAATAATGAATGTTAAAGGGAGAAGAGCAGAGGGCAAAAGTTGGAACTCTAGAGAAAACCTGAGCATAAGTCAGGGAAAAGAACTCTTGAAAGAGCTGGTATAGAAATGGTAACTATGAGAGCAGGACTATGGGAACAAGTGTCACATACTTCAGGAGAGTAGAACTTCTAGAAAAATTTAGTATTTTCAGTTGCAATAGAAAATATTAGTAAGATAAAAATTATTTTAATGAATTCATATAGTTTGAATAGAGGCAAAGTGTTCAAAACACTTTGAAATCCATAAATTAAAATAAATTGACAATGCAGTGATGCATTTTGAAAATTCTCTTTAATAAACATCTCTTAATTTTATTTTTCAGCCAAGCAACAGACATAATGGAAACATCAGGGTGGAAGTCCATGATTCAGTCTCACCCTCATTTAGTAGCAGAAGCGTTCCGAGCACTAGCTTCTGCACAGTGTCCACAGTTTGGCATTCCACGCAAACGGCTAAAACAGTCCTGAAATCTTCCATGAACTGTAGAAAAATGGAATTGACTTTTATTCCTCCAGGTCCAGAAGGATTCTAATAGACAAACCATAAGCAAGAGTTGTTTCTGTTGTCTTGTCCACAGAACAGAAGCTGAAAACATATTGCTTGTATTTCAGGTGGATAATTTATGGTTTATTCTTCAGCTTTAAATTATACTGACTATACTCTAATTCACTTCAAGGCCTTAAATTATCTCCAATGACTTCTCTTGTTCATATAATACTTTAATTTTTTTATTGTGCCTTGTCATTTTGACCAAGGCTATGCAGGATTGCACTAGCTCCATAATGCAGTAATACTGATAACTGAAGATATTAAGTTTCAAAAGGATCTTCCATTAGCTTGAGAACAGCAAAATTTCATAGGGTTTGTGCTACGCGATCTCGAAGTTTAAAACTAAGTTTCCTTAAAAGCACTTGTATTGGAGATATTTGGTAATGTCCCCAGTCTAAGTTCTATATAGAGGAGAACCCACTTACCTTCAAGGTAAATTATGGCAATACACTGCTTCAATTCCAATTTATTTTTTATTTCAGGGGGCAAATATGCAATGAGTTGGCCCAAATTTTTAGTAAAATTTGTGATGTTAATATGTTAACTGTTCAACAAACTAAGAGAAGCATAACAAACCTTTGCTTGTGTTTCTTTGTGGATTTATCCAAGTTTACAATGATTGAAGGTTAAGATTTCAATAAGAAGAAAGCATGTTTTATGCTGAATTATTATTTTTTTTTAATTATAGTGACCTACATTTATATGAAGAATTCTGTACATGTTAAAAGTAAGGCTGACCAAATGTAAATTTAACTAGTGGGCCAATTAAGAAAATATATATGCACTTTTTAATGTGTAACTTTTGTATGCTGAATGGTACATATATTTTTTTGCTTTTGATGGAATTAATAAGGTATAATTGTGTAGTAACTTTGGAAAGCATTTTTTAAGACAGATGGAAGCAACTGGGATGTTTGTGATAATAGATAAGATACTCTTCATATAGTTAAATTGGTTTCAATTTCAGATATTCATTATTGAATTTATTCCTGTTTTATCACACTTCGGAGAAGGACCTGAACACTTAATGTATCCTGGACAGTAGTCTACTCTCCTTCTAAAAATAATGAACTGATATTAATTGCAAACTAAAGGAGAGAACCCTTAGAAATATATCAGGCCATACTCAACCTTTTTTCCTCCCCTATCTTTCTTCTTTCTGTCAGTTACTATACTAACATTGTGGATGATAATGAAATTCTGCATAATGTGAACAGGATAAACTATTTATAAACTGCTTTTTATGGGCCAGCTCTTTAATTTACGTGAATTTTAGCTTTAAACACATACCCATGTTCAATGCTTGAAAGCTGTTCACAATGGAGATCTGTTCTGGTGCATTATCCTGGAGAAGTAGGAGCTATCAGTGTCAAGTCACTGCATCTGGTTTCCTGTAACACTGACAGTATGCTTCTTAGGCGAAATTTCTATTTGACTACAAGAGGAAAAGTGTGTCACTGGAAAAAAATGCATATACCTATATATTTGCATATAACTTTATTCTCCAGATTAAAATTTGTATAATTTTAGTTTTTGAATTTAGGACAAAAGGAAAAAAAAAATTAAACCTGAGGTTTTAAAATAGATTTTTTTGTTATCTCTTTGTTAGGTATTTACTGAAGCAATTCTAACATATCAAGAGTGTTTCATATTTACATTGAACATCACTGTCAAATATGTGCTTGTTATCCATGACCAACAAGTTTAAAAAGATGATCTTTTCAGATATCTTCATGTCTTTCTGTGTAGTTTCATTGAGAATTTGTTGTGTTAAATTTGAAATTAGAAAAATCCCTTGGGATAGAAGAATCTTACATGTTAATGTACTCCATCCTGTGAAACAGTACTATAGCGAGCTAAAACATACTTCCTTAACTTCACCATAAGATTGCATTCATTAATTTATAATGTACAATTTAAGAAAAACACATACCTATACACTAAGATTTTAATTTAAATTTCTTGGAGTCTTAAAAGAAAACAAAAATTCCTTCCTCAGGCTATAGAATTTTGTTGTTATGTGGGAAAAATACTGGTATACCCATTTATAGCAAATGCACACAGGCACATTGTGAATTAATTCACTGCTTGAATCTACATTTCTAACCATAGTGACTTCAATAATAACATCATATAATGAACATTTCAACTTGCTCTTACTTGTTTTACATGTTTATTGCAAATCTTAAGGATTTTATTATAAAGATTTTTTTTTAAAGTTTGGTAGCACATTTTGTACCAAAAACGTCAAACACTGTGCTGTAAGAATATCCACGTTTTTAGAAATGTCCACTTTTCAGATAATATAATGCCTACCTTTATACTAACAGAATCATATGGTAGTTGATTTATTTTTTTTTATTTATTATGTATATTTTTGGTATTGTGGATTCTTGAGGCAGTGATAAAAAAAAAACTGTTAATGTATTCTGACATGAGTGTTCAAATAGCCTTTTTTTATTTTTATTTTTAAAATACATTTGTTTTCAGTAGGCACAGATTCTGGCCAGAGCAGTCTTGCCTTTTGATTATCAGCCTGCTCCTATTTCCCTTTTGTCACCTAAAACAGAACATTTCCTTAGAAAAGTGGTGACTGGTTTTAAATGTTACATATTACAAAAATAGCCATTGGAAAACTGTCCTTTAGATTCAGATATGGAAACACTATATTTGTGCCTTTTTTGTTTTTGAATTTTAATGTATATTGTTATTTGGAGCACAAATATGAAGGTGCCATAATATTATGGCTTGCCATTGTTACCTCCTTGAATACTTGTGTGTCATTGTCTTGAAATAGTAATTGAAGAACCTTGCATGTATTATGTGGTCATTTGGGCATCTGTGTGTGCACTTACGTGCATGTGTGTACGTGAGTATACATGTACTTGTTTTCACTTGGATTTGTGTGTGGTGTATTTTAAAAAGTAAATTTCTGAAAATAGGACTCAGTTAAATGTTGAATGTTCAGGCTAGTTGAAATATTTCATTTAAATGTGCTTTACTTGGGACAATTGATTGACAAGGAAATTGTAATTTTCAAAAATGTGACAAATTTACTGCATGATGAACTGTAAAAACAGTGCCTTTTTAGGACATTATTAGTTTTAAAATTAAGTTTAAAATATTAACAGAGATCTCTTAAAAAGTTGTCATGAACATTATTGGCTTATTTTTAAATTAGACCTAAGTTAGATTGCCAAAAGCGTAATTACTAATTTATTTACCCATTTAAGTTTTTTGCATAAATTTAGAACCTAAGCAGAATTTTTAATAAAAATATGGATCATAGATGCTACCCACTGTTACTAAAATAGAACACTAGGGACTTCAGTTAAGTTGTTGAAATCCAACTCACAAGCTTGTCTCATGGCCAAGTATACTTCAAGTGGTGAATTATTTCAAGTTGGACTTTCATGCTCTTTTGGTGGATAAAATTAAAATATTCAATATATTCTTGCAAAATAAGATGGGTGGGTAGGTTTTAGTGTTCATATTATAAAGACAGCACTTTCACACAAATAATATTTTGCAAACCTCTTTTATACAGGTTATGAGCTCTAAGTGTTCATGGAATGATGTAAATTTTAGGTTCAGTTGAACAAATATTGAGTGCCTACCATATGCAAGACTTCCTCTTCACTAGGAATTAAATCACCACACTGTGTCTTCTGCTTACAGTATGTGGACTTTATGTTTGAAAAGGAATTCTTATATATAAATTTTTCTGTTAGAATTTATCATTGTATATTGTAACTCAATTTTACATTTATTTTCTTTTTAGAACGAAGATGTAACTTAAGCAAGTCCCACTTTTGAAAATAAAATTCTGCTAAAATTATTTAAAAATTAGTTCTGGGGGAAACTGATTTTCAAGTTTCAAATGTATAAAGATAATATTGACATTTTCAGCCTAATTTTTAATCAGCTCATGTTAACGATGAGATACATACTTTTGGTATCTTGTTGCTGAAAATATTTTCTAGGTTTCAGCACGTTGCGTTAAAATAAAGTTGTTACTACTTACGCAGAATTAATTGTTTTGTTTTTATTTGAAAATATAAACTTTTTTTGATTACTGTGATGCTTTACAAAAGAGCCATGTACGTGATATAGTAACTTTTTAAATTATGCAGAGTAGTTATCTTTTTTACATAGGGAATCTAGTATTTTTTGGAACCTACTAAAGACTCATTCCTTAACTGTAAGGTATTACACATGTATATACTTTAAATATGCATATTATCAATACTGAATGACTTATGCTAATGTCACATAATTTTAATGTAGTATTTAAAGATCACCCAGGTTCCCTAGTCCTCTTTACCCCTTCTTAATTTCAACTAGCAACTTAATCATTTGCTGCTATCAAAAAGAGCAGATTTGGGGCAGTGCATTTCTGGACCAGCTTAGTAACAGTAACACAATTAACTGCTAAAAAATTATGGCCAAAGTGGCAATAGAAGTGCACAGTGGAAAGCCTTTCATATACCCAGCATGCGCACAGATGTACACTCACACTGTATTCCCCTTAGAAGAATAAAAGAAAGGTTGAAAAGAGCACTGTCTATGCAATTATAGTAAAACAAGACAAGTGATCACATTCTAAAATGTAATAGAACTATGTAATCTTTTCCCTTTTACTTTGCAACAGCCAGCATCCTTAATACTTCTAGAACACTGGAATGCATTTGTTCTAACACCTCAGAATCATTTGTTTCTAAGAGAAGGCCAAGAGTGGCATTTGTTTTGATCACTTTTTAAATAGAAAACATATTGGTAGAAATCTTTCACATAATGTGGTGTTCCTACTTTTTATTTTCTTGGTATCAGGGAAGTTTGCATGCATCTACAGTGGAAAGTGATGAAAAAGTTTGTCATTCCTGTTATGAGAACTTCCTACTTCCTTTTCACCTCTCCTGTCTCTTGCCTTTCGCCTTCAGTTCTTTTGTAAAGGATTCAGGTGTAGTCCTTTTCCAGTCTGGGACATAACCAAACAATCCTCTAGTATCTAATCTTACCCTTTTGTCCAAATTTGAACCAAGTCTTCATAGATAAGAGCAAAGAAAGAAAAATGTAGAATTTAGGAATACTAATTGCAGTACCGAAAACAAAAAAAAGTGTCCTGATGACTTGGCTAATTAACTTTGCTTTGAAAAAGATTTCCTGCCATAGCAGAAGGTATTATAGAGCACTAAAAAAATTATAAAAAATGGACAAAAAAATGAAATTAACATACAATTTTAAAAAGTAATAAGATTAGATGCATTAAATTTGATAATGAACAGAAATGGTAACAAATTTGAGTCAGTAGAAGACAAGGTTCAGAAATGCTCCCAGATCACACAGACAAGAATAGAGATGAAAACAAAGGTGATTAGTTCAATTCCTATCAACGATGAATTAAATGGGAGTGCCAGGCACTGCACTAAACATGTTTACAGTGATAAGGTATAAATGGTCCATATCCTCATGAAGTCTGTATTTTAGAAGAAAACAATTATACAATACAGTGTGCGAATTATACTAGAAGTACAAAAACGCCACCTACTCTGAAGTAGGGGTGGGGATCCCACATAGCCTTCCTGAGGAAATGATGTCTAAATGAGATCAAGTGGAAGGTAGGTGGCTTAGTGGGAGTATTGTCCATCCCTTTTTGTGAAGTTTCAGAGGTTGGCCAAGATTTACATGGAACGTTTATCCTGTTGTGTAAATGGAAGACAAGACTAAACCAGTAGGTGAAGGTCATTTTTAAAGACTTATTAAAGGAGTCAGACTTAATCTATGAATGCTGAGGAATTTTAAGTGGGGTTATGTCATGATCAATCTAAGGGGAGAAGGTGGGAGATGGGAATAAAACTATTCAGATGGATTGAAGGGGGTTCAAAGAGGGTAAGGAGACCCTCTAAGAGGTGAGCAATGCTAGAGCTCTGCTAGGATAGGAGCTCTGGTGTGGGAAAAAGGGAGAGATATGAGAGGGCTTGGAAATTAATTGCATATGGTAGAAGGGAGAGAAGTCAGGTTTTCTATTTGAGCAACTGGATGGAGGATAGTACTGTTCACTGGTACAGTAAGCACAAGGGTAGCTGCAGTTTTGAGGGGGGAAGTTATTTTGATTTGGAGCCCATTGAGCTTAAAGTTCCTACTGGGCATTCTGACTGGATATGCAAATTTTAAACGTGAGCACGATCTAGGTTATAAAGTGAGGAATCCTCAATATACAGAAGATGATCAGTATATATAGACTAAGGTGAAGAGGAGGCAGGGCAGGGCAAAAACAGAAAGAGCAGCTTACAGAAGAGGAATGATCACAGAGATAAAACCAGAAGAGTGTTCTAGACATTGAAAAAGAATGTTTCAAGAGAAAGAATGGCTAACGGTATCAAATGCCACTGAGCAGTCAAATAGGAAACTAAAATACACAATTTTTGAGAGAGGAAGTGACAGGTGTCTTTGGAATGGGGAAAGGAGTAGAAGTGAGGAAATGAATGCTCCAAGCGCAGAACATGGAACTTTTGGCGAAGATGGCAGAAGAAACCATAGCTATGGGATGGGATTTAGGACCAGTTTCTTATTTTGTTTTGTTTTCCTTTATGGTAGGAGAAGTGTCAGTATATTAAAGTAATGATAAGGAGTCATAAAATAGAATGCAGATGGGATTACTGAGGTCCTAATCAGAAGAGAAGAGGAATGGAATCACATGCCAGACATGATTGCCTCTAATGTGTGAGGGAGAAATGCATGGATGCAGAGTCAGATTTATATATGCGTATATAAAATATATAT
>NW_006442484.1:16927535-16946690 GCF_000325575.1 Pteropus alecto
ATATATTTTTTTTTTGCCTGAAAGTTGATATTTTATGTCTTTTAAAGAGGGATGGGTGATAGATTAGAGCAAGGTTCAGCAAACTGACTTCATAAAAGACTTGGTAAATATTTTACCTGTTTACTATGGTATCGTAGCAGAAAGTAGCCGTACGTACATAAATGAATGTGGCTGTGTGCCATTAGAGCTATTTAAAAAAGCACACAGTGGGCTGGAATTGCTCCCTGTGCCATAGTTTGCTGAATTCATAGGTTTGATAAGGGTAGAGGAGTTTTGGAATAACATGGAGCAAAAAAACGTGTGGCCCAATTGAGATTGGAGGCCGTGAATTTACAGAGGGGATATTAGGGAGACCCAATATTTCTATAATTGATGTTATCAAATAAATAATTGGAATAAAGCAGTGATTAAAGTTATTAATCATTTATTAATCATTTTTCTTAAAAATATATGAATTTTAGAAATGAGAAAATTTATAGTGTTCCACCCAGATGGTATTCATAAACAGATACTCGAACCCAGACATACTGGGTCACTTGTAAATTGGAAAGATAAGTAGTGTGAGCATCCAAGCAAGAAATAAAAATTTAAAAGTCATATATCTCTGACAATACTTTAAGTGAAAAAAAATTGACTCTAGAACTCTCAGCTGTTTAATGTTAAATTTATTTCTAAAGTTAACATTTAAATTATATAAAAGTAGTATGTTAACATAGTACCCAAAGTATAGAGAATGCTGAAAATAGATCAAAATTAATCCAAGCGTAGATATTGAGACTTAAAAGGACTAGCAATGAGTATTAAATTGTTAGAGGGAAGTCTAACTTACTACGTTGTTTGCAAATACAGATATAAAAAATGTAAAAATTGATTTAACCCCCACACCTGCCCCACCTCCCACTCATAAGGATTACATATGGAGACAGCTATTATCTTTCCTGCAGGAGGGCTGTCTTGCCTCCCTGAGGAGCCCTGGCTGGTTTTGAAATATAAACTATAAAATGTAAAACTATGAATGTTACAAATATAAATGTAAAAGTGATCATCTATTGTAAATAAAAAGGAAATTTTTATTTACAATTTTTATTTACAAATTTTTATTGTAAATAAAAAGGAAACTAGACAAGAGAAAGATGGGGAACTGGGACTGGGAAATAGAAGTGCAAAATTCTTTCTCTTCCACAGACAGGAATTAAAAATGTTTTCTTACTGATTTTTAAACTTTGATAAACATTTAAAGATTTGAAAAAAATAATTAAGCTTTAACTATCCACTGGTAGAATTTAAAATAGATTATATATATATGAATACATACATACATACATATGTGTATATATTACACATATACGTATATACACACATATATATATACACATATATATGTATGTATGTATGTATGTACATATTTATATACTTATACATATACCCAGCATGCGCACAGAATGAATATATATATATTCATTCTCCAAGACACAAAACATTCTGTGTATGGCCAAATTGGGGGGAAAAAAAGACACCAAAAAAAGAAGGCAAAGATAACATTACGAAACTCTAATAGAACTAGTATTACAAATGGAATAGGTTAAATGCACCTACTAGAAGAGAAATTTATGTAGCAATGATCTCATTCATCAGCTGGGCATATAATAGAGAGATACTCTGTTATGATAGAATTTAATAAAATCAGTAACCTAATATAAGTCTTATGAAAGGGGAAATAGAAGGTGTTGTGTAGCACATCTCAATAGTACATAATTGCTAACCAGGCACAGAGGAGAAAAAGTGTTTTTATAAGGGAACAAGTGTGAAGACTCAAGGGCAAGAGAGGATGGTGATGTTACTGAAATGTAGTAGAGCTGAAAAATAGTGCTTTTTGTTGATGTGTAATGCCTCTGTGTGCATTTTTTCCTTTTTTTTTTTTTTAATTGGAGTAGGAATCCAAGTGAGACAACTCTGGTACGACTAACTCAGGAAAGACCTTTTAAGTTCTAAACTGCCCAAACTGACTAAATAAAGAAAAAAATGAAAACAATTATAAAACAACTCCATAGAAGAGTTGGCACTAGGTAGGCTTTATATGGAAATTATTTTAAACTTTCTAGGAATTGATAATTCTCTTGATATGAGAATTGAAGTAAATATTGAAAAATAAATTTAAACAAGCACTTTTAATCAGGTCAGTGTAAAACAGATAGTACTAGAAAACTGCAAAAAATAAATAAATAAATAATGTAAGACATTAATGCAATGTCCTAGAGGTAGGAATAGCCTAGTAAATGTTTCTTCCTATTCCCTTTTGCCTTCTTACTAAGTAAGTAACCAACAAGTGATACTTATAGACCCATTTCTACTAAAATGTGAGTGACAGAATACTAAATAAAATGCTAATAGCTAAAATTCAGTAATAGAAAAACCAAGGTTAACTTAGGACTCTGAAGATGGTTTAGTATTAAGATATCAGTTTTACACTGTAAAAGCTAAAAGCTATTATCTAGCTAAATTCTACAAAAAATCCCTATCAATTTTGCACAAGATATCTTTACAAACCAAGTATGGGAGATCATTTTTTGACACTATAAGGAATATCACTCTCACACCATCAGCCAACAACATCATAATGGTGATACATTAGAGTTCTCATTAAAATCAGGACCAAAACAAGTAGCTTGACAACATGTTTATTATTTTAAATTATTCTAGAAATTTTAATCCCTGAAATATATATGAAACAAATATGCAGTATAAGTATGGGAAAGGCCTATATTTGAAAATTACATACAATCATTTTTCTATAAAACCCAAATTATATTTAAAATTTAATGCTAGTTTAGTAAAATGGCTAGGAAAATATAGAGATAATCTACAAGATATGTACTGTCCAAAACCTTTTATGAGAAATAATAATATCCCGGTCACAGTGGCAGAAAATAAAATGGAAAGGGCCCAGAAATTATCTTAGGTTTGGACGTTAAGATCACTACAACGGGAGCGGCAAATATTCTACAAAATTATACTGCAGGATAGGAAAAGAATTGTAAAGTAGGAAAAAGAAAAAAAGATTAACCAAACTATTATATACCAATATTCAATTAAAATGTTGAGGGAAATATAAGAACAATAAAAATATTTTGTCTTTGGATTATGTAGTACTGGGAAGCATTTGTTCCAATGGACTGCATTTTCCAAAATTTCCTTAAATGTGTATTACATTATTAATGAGAAAAAAACATTAAAAAATGTACGTTCTGGGAAAGTCAATGAACTGATTTTTTTTTTTTTTTTTTTTAAAGCTATTCAGAATGGCAAAAGTGGTAAAATAGAGAACAATAAGTTAGTGAGACTAGTAACCACCCAGCTTGGGGAAGGTGATATCACGGGTCATGTGGTTGATTTGCTGGTTTGTACATAACTCCTGCAGGCCATCATTACTGATGAGACTGTTTATATTCATATGGGAATGAAGTGGCATGCAATTGCTAAGATAATGTAAATTCTTATTTTAATAAGATACATTTTTCATAAAGCTATTTTTTTTTGTATTTTCCATAAAATGAATGATCGTTACATGCTGATCTTTTTAAAATGAGAACTAATAACATCTAAACATAGAATTTGGCATCTTGAAGTCTTGATCTGATCCATTCCTTTTGGGATTCAATACTTTAGGCTGAAAGGTGGGGTGTTTCTTTTAGTGACAATTATAAAATTGAGCCCTTATTCTGTGCAAGATGCTAGAAATGCAGTGATGGTAAAACAAAACAGAACAAATACAAAGACAGGATTCTCATGCACCTTGCTTACAGGCTAGTAGAGGAACTGTCAATCAGTATACCAGATCTAAGGACCCGTAGTCATGCAGAACCTCTCCCAAATGTAAGGCAGCCACCCACTGAATTGAATGGGCAGAACAAATGGAATGAGAGAAATCAATTAGAGATACTTAGGACTTTCACCTACAAAGTGTTGGGGTGAAAACTGAAGAACTGAGAGAGTACTTCTCTCCCTGCCCAACTCTAGGCACTCCAGATTCTCAGCTTCTATAATATAGGGGTGAAGTGAGCGATATCTCTTCAATGCATTTTAGGTGGAAAGAGATCTCTCAAGGAATTAAAAGCCCAGAAAAAGACCAAAGCAAATGAAACTTCTTGGCTGGCAGCTTGACTAAAGTGGAAAGTTAGGAAAGGGGATAAGGTTGGAGTTGGAGACAGAAAGAAGAGTAGGAGGCCAATTGCAGAACAAAAATGCCAAGGCCTAACTTGAGTTCATGGTATGCTGTTCCCAACAGTCTGTAAAGTACCATAGGAGGTATTTGGCAGGTTGGTGACTGACTTGCTCTGTGGTTGTGGCTTTTCAGAACTGATTTGTCATGCCAGTCCACGCACAGCCATTAAGTGGTTAAAAAAAAAAAAAAAAAAGCTAGTTTCACCTTATACCTGTGGTAGATTCTGTTTTATTCTGCTGTTTCACCAGACGTGAGAACAATCATGGGATTCTTCTCCCTTATTTCGCATCCTCAGTTCTTGATGGATTTAGAAAAATTATGGTACTGTACCTCATCTGGCTGACTGATTTTGATGGTTAGGGTGAAAGTGATAGGTTCTTGCAGCCAAATAAATACTAAATGGAAGTGGGAATCCTGGTATTTTTTTAAATTTTATTTTTCATTGTTTGCTTCTAAAATATAGATATATAATTATTTTTTTATTGATCTTGTGCTTATGACCTTCTGTATTTACTTATTAACCATTTTATTTTGTTTTTTGCATATTTCTTATGACTTGCTACATAAACTTTTGTCCTGTATGACAAAAGAAAGTTTTACTCTTTCTATTCTTTATGCTTTTAAAAAAATTTTTTTTTGGCCTTACTTCATTGCCTAGGAACTACAGTGAAATGTTCAATAGAAGTGATGAATGTTGCTGAAGTAAAGAGGAAAATGTTTACTATTTTTCCATTAAGAATAGTGCTACCTGCAGTTTATCAGAGGTGCCTCTTTTATTCTTTTAATATAGTGAATTATATTGAATAATTTAAAAATTTTAAAACAACCTTGAATTTGTGGAATAAACCCAACTTGGCCATGATGTATTGCTCTTTCTCTATATTACAGGATTAAATTTGCTAATTTATGTTTAAGAAATTTTATGTGTATGTTCATGAAGCATATTGCTCTGTGTTTGTGTGTGTGTGTGTGTGTGTGTGTGTGTGTGTATGTGTGTGTTTGTAATAAGTGTATTAGGCTTTGGTATTACATTTATTCTAGCTAAATTATTCTAAATGGGTTAGATAATGTTCCCCTGTCCACTGTTTCCTGAAAGAGATTATGTAATATGGCGTTATTACCTTCTTAAATGTTTGAAAGAACTCATTAGGGAAGTTATGTAGACCAGAAATTTTCTCAGTAAAGATTTCTTTTTTGCAATTTCTTTAGTAATATAAAGCTATTCAGATTTTGTACTTCTTGTGTCCATTTTAGTAAGCTGTGTTTTTCAATTATGACCATTTTATATATATTGTCAAACTTAATTGACATGAAGTTATTTATAATATTTCCCTTTTATCCTTTTAATGTTTGTAGGATCTACAGTGATACCCCCTTTTCATTCCTGATGTTGGTATTTTTTGTTTGTTTTATTTTCTTGACTGGTCTAGTAGGGATTTTTCAGCTTTCATTAATCTTTTTAAATGTCAAATTTTGGTTTCTTATTTTTTTGTTTTCAAACTTTGGTTTTAAAATCTTTTGAATTTTCTTTTTCTATTGTTTGTTCATCGATTTCCAACTTGTTAATGATTTCCTTCTTTTAGTTACTGTAATTTGCTCATCTTTCTTAGCTTTTTAAGGTAGAAACTTAGATTACAGATTTTACGCCTTTATTTTTTCATATCACAGACATTTAAAACAGTAACTTGTCCTCTAAAAAAGTATTGTGACTGCATCTTACAAATTGCTTTTTGTTTCATTATTGTTCCATTTGAACCATTTTCTAGTTTTTCTGTGATTTTTTTTTGACCAATGACCTATTTGGAAGTGTTTTATCTTGATTTCCAAATAGACATTTTTCTAGATATTTTTTTTTTTTAATTTAATTCTTTTGTGGCCAGAAGATATACCCTGGCCATTAATATTTATTGACTTGTTTTAATTTAATTCTTTTGTGGCCAGAAGATATACCCTGGCCATTAATATTTATTGACTTGTTTTATCTCTCAGCATATAGTCTATCTTGGTAAACGTTTCATGTGCGTGGGAAAGAATGTGTATTCTTTAGTTGTCCTGTGTAGCAGTCTATAAATGTCTGTTAGATTAAATTGGTCGATGATGCTATTCAAATCTTCTGTAATTTTACAATTTTTTTGCCTACTTTTTTTTTTTTTAGAGAGGGATGTTAATCTCAATCTCACAGACCCTAATTGTGGACTTTTCTCCTTTCAATTCCTGCCAAAAGTTTGAAGCTCTTTTTATTAGATACACACACTTAGGACTTTTATGTTTTCTAGTGATTTAATCTTTTTATCATAATAAAATAGTCCCCCTTATCTCTGACAATACTCTGTCTTGAAGTCTACTTTAGTAATATTAACACAACTACACCAGCTTTTTAAAGCTTACATAGCATGATATATATATTTCCACCTTTTCACTTTCAACCCCTTTGTGTTTTTATATCTCAAGTGAATCTTTTGTAGACACATATAGTAGTGTCTTACTTTTTTATCCAGCCTAGTAAGTTATGCTTTTAATCGGTGTGTATATAAGTACATTACATAAATTTCTTAATGTAATTACTGATATTTTTGAATTTATGTCTACTATCTTGATACTTTTCTGTATTTCCCTTCTTTTTGTTGTTGTTATTGTTCCTCTGTTGCTCTTTTTCTATTCTTTTTGTATTTTTTTAATGTTTTTAGTAATCTATTTTATTTTCTTCTTTTACTTTTAGCTAATGTTTGCATTTTTATTAGTTCTACACTTTAGAATATATATTCTTAACTTATCACAGTCTACTTATAATTAATGTTACATCATTTCATGTAAATTATAAAAAAGTACAACAGTTTAACTTATGCCACTGTTATTAATTTCTTTATTTCTATATACATTATGAGCCCTGTAATGTTATAGTTATTGTTCTAAACAGTCAATATCTTTTAAAGAAATTAAGAAAAGAAAAATGAAAGAAAATATTTTCTATTTACCCACATATTTACTAATTCTATGTTCTTTACTTACTCCCATAGATCTGAGTTTCCATTAGCTGTTTTGCATTTATTTAGAGAACTCTGGTGGAGAGTTTATGGATAAGTTAATGACAGATAACTAGAAAACTAAGCGAATATACAAACAAAAACATTTGTTAACCAGGGAACAAAAAAAGTTCTCCAGAGAGGAAATGCATCAAATCACGCTATGTGGCTAAGCCAGAAACGATGTTTTTATACTCGCACGATAGTATAAGCACTGATTATTACCATAACCACAAATTGCAATTTTACTTCTTAATCTTTCTTCGTGGGAAATCAATAGATAATGTCTGAAACTAAAATATAAAAACTAACTAAATACATAATAAATCAATAAACAACCATAGCAGCAATTTGGAGTTTGGAAAGAGGAAAGTAAATTCCGAAGGGGAGAGTTCAGAGTTGCCAGAGTTTACCTCTGGGAAGCAAGAGTTTCAGTAAAGTAGGGGCTGCTCTTTCTCATAACAGGTTTAGTTTTACTCTTGAACTATGTACATGTACGATTCTGATGACAAGGACAATTGTTAAGCTAATGGGAATATCCCAATAAGAGGGAAAGCATGAATACATAAGAAATAGGCTACTAGACAATCTAAGAGGGGAGGATAATAGGATCAGAGCAGATGATGATAGCTTTACATGTTTGGTGGTAGGAAACCAAAGGGCAGTCTGCTTCTATTTTCTCTATGATGTCAATGTGGGAGTAAAATGAAAGCACAGTGTCAAGCGCCTTTCCCTGAGGCCTCACAGTGATGACGAGAGAATTTTTTTAATCATGTAAAAAAATTTTCATTAATTTTCTTTTGGTTATCTTTGCTGTGTTCATCCTTATAATCTGCCACTTTACTTCTTAGTTTATTTTATATGCATTTCCTTTTGTAATTTCTCTTTTTCTCCTACTTAGTCTCAGGTTTACTCCCCGGAAAATACATTTATAGCTCTTTGGAGCTGTGTTCTTTTTCTGCTCTCTGAATAACCAAAATAAGCTTTATTTATGAATATCTGAGTGCTATCATCTGAAGAAAAATTATAAATGTTCATGTCATCCCTATAATTTCTGAACTCCTGTGCTTTGGATAGTACACTGTCAAGATGCCAAAGTAGCTGATGAGGGTATAGAACAGTCTCCTCCTACGTATAACTTTGTCTTAATGTGCTAGATAGATGTGCTTTGGGTCTCAAGGGAGGATTTAGCATACCTGATAATAGTGACTGGAGCAAACGCATAGACATTGAAAGGAAATGCAACCTAAGCCTTATGATTAGAATGCAGGCTCACCAACCAGCTGTATTTTCCTGTTCTCCGTACACAGATTTAATTAAGCAACTGGGAGTTGATACCACTGCAGTCAGATCCTTCCCTGCTTACTGCCTACTTGTGCTTGGGCAAATTACTTAAACTCTGAGTTTATTGCCTCATTTTAAAAAATGTTTATAACTTTATTACCTTATAGAAGTGTAGTGGGGATTGGATGACAGTAGATGTGAATGCAACTATTACATCTGAGGCACATACAGGCACATACTTAGCTACAGGAGAAAGTAGTTCTCATCACCTACCACCACCATCAACAGATCTATCAGCAGTTAAACTAAAGACCACTTCTCCTAAAAATGAAAGAAACTTGCTCTTTAGAGGATCATGAGTTTTTACTTTTCAATGAGGTAATTGGCAGTCAGTTTAAGCTTCTGATGTGGGAAGTGTGAAAAAATGGAGGAAGATAAGGCCAAAGTGGAAGTTTAGGAAAAAGAAGAGGTTGGAGTTGGAGACAGAAGAGTAGGAGAGCAATTGCAGAACAAAGATGCTGAGGTCCTAACTTGAGTTTATGGCCATGAGCATGGACATAAAGGCAGATTCAATAACTCCCAACTGTGCTAATGTGGCCAGTGTGTAAGCCTGGCTTACAGTGGAACTAATAAAGCTTTAGCTTTGGAGGCCCTCACTTGAACAGATGAGTCTCTTCCAAGGCTCTGGGAGAGATTCTGGTCATGTGATTGCATACTCATGTATTTTTATGAAATTTGCAAAATTTTTATCTTTTTCTCTGTCAATCTTTCCTTTATATTGGGAGAATATTGGGGTGGCCACAGGCATTTTGAAGCTCCAACCAAGGAAAGATGAGTCGAGAATACATTGTTTGAGTTTTGTAGGACCTATGTATGTGGATCACAAATATTCATGTAGAATTAAGTTATTGTTAGCTGTTCTGATGTAGGAATGATTTACAGAAATAATCCTGTTGCCCACTATTTCAACTTCCTGAAAACACATAGAAAAGGTACAGGGCCAGATGTTATATTGTGATATAAACATATGCTACTGCACCTGGCATTGAAGTATATGGGTAATGAAAAACAATGTTTGAAAAGTATGGAGCCAAATGGCTTGTGGAAAAGTCTATCAACCCTCAGATATGTAAATTTTTAAAAGGCAAATTCAGTTCTCATTAATAACTAGAAAAAATAGAAGTTGTGTTCTGTAAAAATATACTCAATAATGTACCATATATAATTATCAGCATACAATAATTTTTTTCTTTCTTGATGGAATTTATGTGAGATTTATCAAAATTTCTATATATGTAGGGGATAAAACCTGTAGAGTATTACAGATAGAACTGAGTGTGAAGTCATGTTTTATTCATCCCAACATAAATCATCTCATTAACAATAACAAGTTGTGAAGCTGAATGTTTTTTAAAAACTGTTAATACTATAACACACATATCATTAGCCATGTTTCAGGCTGAATAATGTGTCTTACTTTTAGAGATAATGTATTACAAAATTGTCAATATGAAGAAATGTTCAAAGGTTATGAAGATTGTAGGACGCAGAAGTTTAGTGTGTGTCTGGCAGTTAATAAAAACATTGTGTTTATATTGATTTTGTGACATCTACATTTATCAGCTTTTATAAGTTTGTAATTTATTGTAATCTCTCATTGTGTAATAAATATCCACTTTTCTAACAAATTTTTTATTAATAATTTAGTTCTTTTCTTCCTAAAAATGCCCCCTCCCCAAACCGTATAAACTTCAAACCTCATAAAACCTGACACCACTCAGACAGTGAGATAATGCAGGACAGAATGGTTTTCCCAGAGGGGACATTAGTTCACTCTAACGCTGCCGAGAGCTTCCGGTTAATCACTGAACTTGAAAGAATCATTCCACAGACCAGGCTACTCTCAGAAATTGACTTATTTTCTTTTAGTACCTAGCTATGGACTCTTAATTCTCCATAATGGATCAGCTCAAGCCTAGAGCAGATGTTGGCCAAAGCCTTTGGGTATCTTTGTGCTTAATGACTTTCTCTTTCAAATTAGCATGAGATCTCTCAAGCCTTTTTATTTCCTCCCAGCCAAATGGGACATTCAGGACACAGGACCTTGAGATACCAAAAGAAAAAGTTTGTTATGTTCTGAGTAAAAAGTAAGAAGTTTTATCTTAGTAAAATATTTATCTTAATTTCTCTCTTTTTTTTCTTTTATGGAGTGTAAATCTAGGAAATTCTCTTTATAGCTTACAAATAAGAAATTGGGCTTGAATTGTTTTTGAGATAAAAACAGGTACTCTTTGTTGCAGTGATTACAAATGAAATATTGATATTGTTGATATGAAAACTGCTATTAAGAATTCGTTCAATTCAGTGTTACTAGCCTTCAAGAATTTCTAACCATCTGTGGATCTTGTCACTAATTACACATTGAAAATTGAAGGTTAGGAGCAAACTACATTTCTACTGTGATCTTATTTCTTTATAGAATTGTAAAGATCAAGCCAGCCCAATAGATTGATTTACCATAGGATCAGTTCTCATTTAAGGGATTGTTATTATCCTACATTGTATAGTTTTCCGTAATCTCCTACATTCAGAGTTTTGCAGAGCAATCTCTGACTTCCTAAGGGCGAACCCCTTGATATTTCTCTGGGAGAAAAATGACTTTTAATACCATAAACAGTAAAAAAAAAAAAAAAAAGTAGGTGGACGAAGATCAGATCAATTTAAGGAAGATTTAATTAGTTTAAATTTCACTTTCATCTTTATCCAGGCTGAAACATTCGGTCTTTTTAATAAGAAAACCTGTGCTCTGGTTTCTCAGCTCTCAAAAAAGCATGTTGAACCAACTTCCTGAGCTAGAAGCCATGATGATAAAAAGCCAGCAGAGCAAATAGATTAAGCCGAAGCACCATGTTAATCTGTAAATCAAATGTTTCTCACATGGTCTATATTCCTTCCACCTGGATCAGACATCTGCTTTCCTTTCAGGCAGTGTTTCATGCCTTCCCTTCCTTTGAAAATGTTTCTTCATTTTCAAATTTGTAGGAAGGCCTTTAAATGGTGGCTATATTGATTCTTTTTGTAGCTCTTGGTTGTAATAAAATGTGTCTCATCTACTTTTCCTATCTTTCTGGTCAATGTTTGTACCTCTTGGGGTTTCGAATTTGTTTTGTGAAAAGGATGCTAAGAACCTCTTAGCATCCTTTTGTCTAAGGCTTAGTGACTTTCTATTTAGAGTCTTTGGATCTGTCTTTTAGCCGATTCTCTCCTACTGTTTTTCTCTCCACTTCGTTATCTTTCTTCTTCTCCCTGTCTCCTTCCCCTTGATTTCATTGTCATTCAAGAAAAACTGGGAGTGAGGTTCTCATACTGTCCATTGGGACCTGAAGGTGACTCGGTCCAGCTTGACAAGATGACTCCTGATGACGTCAGACAGGAAACAGCTTCTGCCTAGAGACCATTTGGTTCTGACACTACGTTCCAACCAATGATAAAACCAGAACATCATAAGGAACGGAGACTTTGTGAGCTACCAACACAAGTGAGTAATTGTGAACCTAGAGAAGAAGGTATTTCTCAGAATTGTGAAATGAGGCTTTATCTCTCTGTTTCTGAGAGATAGACACGCCCCCGACGCACCCCCCCTCCCGCCCCGCGCCCCCCAATCCTGCCTTCAGACGACTTTTTGAGAAAATATTCACTCATGGTACAGAAAACCTTGAAAAATCTTGGACTAGATCGTGTTTCTCCAGCCACATGAACCTGAGGTCCAACCTGCATTTTTATTTGTTTAATTTGTTTTATTTGTTTAATCTACATTCCTCACTTAGTTGCCAGGATTCTCCTTAATAACATCTTCCTGTCCTTACTGCCACCATGAGGGAAATATCTTCAGAGGTCCAAGTAACAAAACATTTTGTGTTTGTCTTGACTCTTTGATTACAGTATACTCAGTGACGTCCAGTACTGTGGTCCTCCCTTATCCATAGTTTTGATTTCTGTGGTTTCAGTTACCTGCAGTCAACCGTGGTCCAAAAGTATTAAATGAAAAATTCCAGAAATTAACAATTCATAAGTCTTAAATCATGCACTGTTCTGAATAGCGTGGTGAAATCTCGTGCAGTCCCACACCGTCCCTCCCAGGATGTGAATCATCTCTCAGTCCAGAGTGTTCACACTATGGATGCTCCCCACCAGTTAGTCACCAGATCATCAGATTGACTGTCATGGTATCACAGTGCTTGTGTTCAAGTAAATCTTACTTTACTTAGTGGCCCTAAAGGGCAAGAGCAGTGGTTCTGGCAATTCAGATATGCCAAAGAGAAACTTTTATGAACTGCTTCCTTTAAGTGAAAAGGTGAAAGTTCTCAACTTAATAAGGGAAGAAAAAAAAAAATCATATGCTGAGATTGCTAAGATCTGTGTTAAGAACGACTTCTATCTGTGAAATTGCCTAATTTATAAATTAAACTTTATCATGGGTATGTATGTATAGGAAAAAAAAAAAAGACAATATACACAGTGTTCAGTACTATCTGTGGTTTTAGTTAGCCATTGGAGGTCTAAGAATGAATTCCTTATGGATAAGGGGGGACTACTGTACCTCTTATGAGACTATCAAACTCCAGGCTTAATTACTGGGGTATATGCCACCACTATTTAGGTCTCCCATTTTCTCTAGATAAGGAGATCCCAGTTTTACCAACTACAATTATTTTTATACTATACTTTTTACAAATAAAACTACAGAAAATAAAATTTTATTTGAAACATACATAAAAAGGCAAGAGAAAGCATGACCATTATTAAATGTCAATACATTTTTGAAGTTCCAATTAGCCAAGGCAAAAAGAGAAAGCTGATGAATTAATACTATCTCATAAAAGGAAATGTACCACTTTGCCAGATGACATTTTTCTAAATTTTGATTTCTTAATACAATTGAGCAAAGTATAGCATTTCAATAATATTAGCATCTCCCATGTTCTCTAACACTCTCACATGCATTCAAAATCTGTAAAATGGCAATCATAATAGTAATAGTAACTAATAGAAATCATCATTTTTTAGCCAAAATAGTTAAATATTGCCAATTTTATATGGAATAATTCCATACCTGATTTATTGTATCTCCTTCCAGAATACCTTTACATCAACATAAGCAAATAAAAATATATGTTCTTTATTTTTTCTTTTCTTGCAAAAATAAAAAAGAGATACCATATTTACTATATTGTGCCTTGCTTTTTAAAAACACTTAACATATTTTATATATCAGTGGTTTCTCCTTGCCCCTCTGTTTTTAAAAAAATAAGTATATAAGCGTTCCATTGTAAGAATGTAATATGAGTCCCAATTGATGAATTTTTCAAATTGGTGATATTTTTAAGATGACTATGAATATCATCAAGCATTGCTATTATAAACAGTGTTTTAATGAATAAGACCAACATTATGGCCTATGCATGCAGATGTATGATTAAGAAACATTCTTAAAAAACAAAGATACATTCTTGGAAATGGAATTGCTGAGTCAAATGGTAAATGTATTTTCACTTTTAATAGTTAAGGCCACAGGGGCAGTTTGTGTTCCTGCCAAGCAATGAATGAAAAAAACTACAGCCTCCAACATGATATATTGTTAAATGGTTGAAATTTGTGCCAGTGTAATAGGAGGAAAGTAGCATTTATTTGTATTTCAATTACTATGAAAAAACCTTAGCATTTTTTTCATTTAAGAAACAATTTTTCCCATAATGAATCTATTCATCTCTTTTCTCTTTTACTGTTAAGTTGTAGATCTTGTTCTTACTTTATAGAAACTCTATATATTAGGAAAATCATCACTATACTTACTAATATAGATTGTAATACTTTTCCCAGTTAATCACTTATATTTTGATTTTGCTTATATTTTTGTTTTTTACTGTGTAAAATTTTTAATTTTATAGAAGTGAATTTTTCTACTTATTCATCTTTCTTTAACAACTTCTAGATTTTGAATCTTAGTTAGAAAGACATTACTCCAAGCTTATAAAGGATTTTGCTCAAGTTTTCTTCTATTATCTTTATGGGATTTTTAGACACATTTTATTATTTAATCCTTAAGGAATTTATCATATTATAGACTGTAGGATTTGAACCACTATTATTTTTAGGTGGCTCTCTAGCTTTTTCAACAATCACTTATCAAAAAGCCCATCCTGTCCTCAGTTATATAGGTTTATCAGATGCCACCATTACATAGCTCTATCTCTGGATATTTATTTTGTTGAATATTTATTTTATTCTATTGTCTATCCTTGCACCTATATCTCACTGATTTCCTTACAAAGAACTTACTATCTTTTTTAACATCTGGTAAACATTTCTCTTTTTCAGAATTTTCCAAACTATTTTTCTCGCGTACTTTTCCACATAAATTTTACAGTTGCTTTTTTTTTAAGGGCTTTTTTCTTTTTTTTTTAGTTTTTAAAAGTATCCTGTTACAAATAATAACAAGTGTTGGAGAGGTTGTGGAGAAAAAGGAACCCTCATATGCTGCTGGTGGGAATGTAAACTGTTATAGCTACCGTGAAAAACAGTATGGAGGATCCTCAAAAAATTAAGAATAAAATTACTATGTGACCCATCAGTCCTTCTTCTGCGTATCTACCCCCCAAAATTAACAACATTTATCCATAAAAATATGTGCACCACTATGTTCATTGCAGCATCATTCATGGTGGCCAAGACATGGAAACAATTGAAGTATCCCTCAATAGATGACTGGATAAAGAAGGTGTAATACATATATACAATGGACTATTACTCCAACGTAAGATGAAATATTGCCATTTTTGACAACATGGATGGATCTTGAGATTATCATGCTAAGTTAAATAAGTCACACAGAAAAAGTTGAGTACTGCATAATTTCACTCATATGTAGGATATAAAACTGAAAACCACAAGTGAACAAGACAAAGAGAGACTCATGGACATGGACAACAGTTTAGTGGTTACCAGAGGGAAGGTAGGAGGGAGAAGGTAAATAAGGGCAAAAGGGGTCAAATATATGGTGATGGAAGGAAATTGAACTTTGAGTGATGTGGTGAACACACAATGCAATATTCGTATGACATTATTGAACTGTACGCTTAAAGCATATAATTTTATTAACATCACCCCGATAAATTTAATTAAAAATTAATCTTATGCAACAATTAAAAAATAAAATAAAGTGACTAATCTATGAGACAAAAAAAAAGTATGCTGTTGGTGCTTTTGAGATTATATTACACTTTTAAATTAATTTAAATTCTTGTTATTTTTCTCCTTATAAATTATATCTTTTTTTGTTGCAGTTGCAAATAGGATTTTTTCTTCTATACATTGCATAACTTATTTCTAGTATATATAAAATCTATCAATTTGTGTATATTATTTTTTTACTCTGTTACCTTATTAAATTCTCTTACTGCTTGTAGTAGTTTTCAAGTTAATTTTATTTTCCAAGTATATAATCATATCATGTGCAGTGATAATTTTATCTCCTCCTTCCCATTTCATAGAAGCAATATATGAATATATTATCATTTTATAAAAATTAAGAACATTAGTATTTTAAAACACAAACAAGAACCTTTCCTAATTTCCCCAAACAACTATCTTTCCCAAATTTAACTACTGTTCATTTAAAGCATATTTCCATAGGTATGTATGTAAAACTACATGTCATTTTGTTTTTCTATTTTTATATTTGGAATGTACTTTACATGCTATTATTTTATATGGTTGTCTTAAAAAGTTTTAAACAATTGCAAACTTAGAAGTCACAAACATAGAACAAGGTACTTACTTTCTCGAATGATTTGAGAGAGGAAGTTACTGATCCAATCCTCCATAACCCTAAATACTTCGTGTAAAGTTCCTGCATACAGGAATGTTATCCAATTAGAATCATCAAAATCAGATAATCAACCTCAATGCATTAAAACGTGTAATCTGAGACTTCTTTCTCATGTTGCCAGTTGTCCCAATAATGTTTTTTTTTTTTTTTATGGCAAAAGGATCCACTGCAGTATCACATGTTGCATTTAGTTTTAATGTCTCTTTAGTCTCCTTGATCTTTCCTTGACTTTCATGACCTTGACAGTTTGGATGTTACTGGCGAAATATTTCATACAATGTCCCTCAATTTGGGTTGGTTTGATTTTTTTTTCATGATTAAATTCAGGTTACACACAGAAATACACTTTGATCATTTAATTAAGTTGCTGTGTGTAGGGCTTTTCCTTTTATAATCATAGAACAACATAGGTGTGAACTGAATGGATCTACTTACATGTGGATTTTTTTCAATAAATACAGTCATCTGGCTCTTCATATCAAGAGTTCCAATCTGAGCATTCAATCAACCTGGACTTGAAACAGTGTTTTCGCATTCCCAGCCACAGTTTCCTTCCTGCGGGTTGAAGATACTGTTTTTGAACCAGGGTAAGTCCAATATGCAGATGTAGATGTGAAGGGCAGACTGCAGAGTCAAAAATTATACTTCAGGTTTTCTACTATGTGTGGGTTGTGGAGTTGGCGCCTCAACTCCCTGCCCACCTCATTGTTCAAAGGTCAATTGTAGTAAGCATTTTGTAAGGAGTTACATTGAAATCATGTAAGTATCCATTCTTCATGAAACTTTTTACTCATTTTTGTGTTTATTTATATCAGTTTGAACATGACTTTCTATGGTTATAATCCATTCCTATCATCTCTTTTGATGGTCAGATTGTCTCTAATTTGGCCAGTGAGGGCTTTATCAAGCTGACTTGGGTGTCCCTTTGTCTTATCTCCTGATGGTCATTGAATATTTGCTTGCTCTCCGATACAGCAAAATGTTTCAGACTTTTATTTTTTCTGCACACACACACATACATATTTACACATATGCATATAAGATTATATATTTACATGTTTTTCTCTATTCTATGTCCATCTGTATATTGAAAACCACAAGTTCACATTGATACTTGCATATTAAATACTAAATTACACACATTTAAATGTTCTCTCTTTCATTGTTGTAAACCCCTTTTTTGCTAGTGATAAAACCGTCTTTCATTATCCTTAATGTATTTAGTTATTTGATTAGTTTTCATGAGTGTAATCAATCTTCTATCTCCACCTACCGCCCCCCCCTACCCCCCCCACCCCAAGTTCATGTGAGTGTCCTCCTCAGCCCGTTTGGATGCTAAGATCCCACTGTGGGTCACTGCAGTTCCTCCTTTCCCTGGTGTGGGTCCTTATCTTGCTCTGCCTCAATTAATGACTTAAAACTGAGTTGTACAGAAAGGGGAAGGGGAACAAAAAGTAGAGCTAGATATCTTTAAAAAGATTTTTTTATTATAAAATAACTCAAACATCAATTTTGAAATCAAAATCAGTTTTGGTTTCCATTTGCTTATCATTTTTTTTAATGCATGTATTGGAAAACTTTCATTGTGAGTATACATTACACATCTACTTTATTCTTTTTAAATTACCTTGATGAATTCTCTAATATGGCTGTACTGCAGCTTATCAATAGAGGAATGGTAAAATATACACCTTATTTCTTGAATTTTCCAATGTTATAAACAATAGATATAATTTACATATTGCCTCTTCATGTGTATTTTCATGTGGAATATGGAAAGTAGAATCTCTAGATTGAAGGGTATTATTATTATTATTATTATTATTATTATTTTCCTTACCATTATTTTATTTTATTTTTTTAAGATTATTTTAAACATTTTATTTTTTTTAATTTTTTATTTTCCTCTCCCCTCTCCCCCTCCCCTCTGGTAACCACTAGTCTATTGTTTATATCCATAAGTCTGTTTGTTCGTCCTGTTAATTTGGTGCTTTTAGGTTTATATCCCACATATAACTGATATCATATGATTTTCAACTTTTTCTGCCTGGCTTATTTCGCTTAGAATGATTATTTCAAGGTCCATCTATGTTGTCTCAAATGGCAGTATTTCATCTCTTCTTATGGTTGAGTAATATTCCATTGAATATCTGTACCACAGCTTCTTTATCCAATCATCTGTCATAGGACGCTTCAGTTGCTTCCATGTCCTGGCCACTGTGAATAATGCTATAAACATTGGTGTGCATACATCTTTTTGGATAAATGTTTTCAAGTCTTTTGGGTAAATATCCAGTAGAGGGATTGCTGGATCATATGATAGATCAATTCTTAGCTTTATGAAGAACCTCCATACTGTTTTCATAGTGATTGTACCATTTTCAGTCCCACCAGCAGTGTATGAGGATTCCTTTTTCCTCACAACCCCTGCAACACTTGTTATTACTTGTTCTGTTGATTATAGCTATTCTAACAGGTGCAAGATTTTATCTCATTGTGGTTTTGATTTGCATTTCCCTCATAACTAGTGATGGTGAGTATCTTTTCATCTGTTAGCCATCTGTATGTCTTCCTTGAAAAATTGTCTATTCAGGCACTCCGCCCATTTTTTAATAAAATTGTCTGTATTTTTGTTGTTAAGTTGTATGAATTCTTGGATATTTTGGATATTAGCCCCTTATTAGAGGTATCATTTGCAAATATCTTATATCAGTGGGTTGCCTTTTTTGCTGGGTAGA
>NW_006442484.1:16948107-16950188 GCF_000325575.1 Pteropus alecto
TTCTTTTTCGAGTTTTTTAAGACGAAGCATTAAGTTGTTTATTTGGGCTCATTCTTGTTTTTGGAGATAGGCCTGTAATGATATGAACTTTCCTCTTATGACCGCTTTTGCCATTCTCCAAAGTTTTGATATGTTGTACTATCATTATCATTCGTTTCTATGTATATCTCTTGACCTCTCTTTTTATTTCTTCTCTGACCCAGTTATTCTTCAGTAGTATGTTGTTTAATCTCCATGTATATGTGGTTCTTCCTGATATCTTTTACAGTTGATCTCTAGTTTCAAATCATTATGATCAGAGAATACAGTTGGTATGATTTTAACCTTCTTATATTTGTTGAGGCTATCTCTGTGTCCCAGTATGTGGTCGATTCTTGAGACTGTTCCATGTGCACTAGAGAAGAATGTATAAGCAGCTGTTTTGGAATTGAAGGCTCTGTAAATGTCAATTATGTCCAGATGGTCGAATGTGTCATTTAAGGATGTTATTTCATTATTGGTTTTCTGTTTGGATGATCTGTCCATATCTAACAGTGGGATATTTAGGTCCCCTACTATGATAGTGTTTTGGTCTGTTTCTCCCTTTAGTTCTGTTAGTAATTGCTTTATATATTTTGTGGCTCCCTGACTGGAAGTGTAGATATTAATAAGTGTCATGTCTTTTTGGTGCATGATTTCCTTTATCACTAAGAAGTCCCTCAGTGTCTTTCTTTACATTTTTTTATTTTGAAGTCTATTTCATCCACTATTAGTGCCACTACTTCCACTTTTCTCTGAATGCCATTTGCTTGAAATATTATTTTCTTTCCACCCTTTCACTTTGAGTCTATATTTGCCTTTGGAGCTGAGATGTGTCTCCTGGAGGCAGCATATGCTTGGGTTTTGTTTTTTGATCCAATCTGCAACTCTGTGCTTTTTTATTGATGAGTTCAGTCCATTCAGTTACATTTAGGGTGATTATTGAAATATGAGGTCTTCTTATAGACATTTTTTTTTACCTTTTGCTTTCTGGTAGCTCGATGTTTCCATTGCTTCCTTGTCCTTGTGTTTCTGTCTTCTTTATTTTGGTTGGCTTTTGTGAGTTTTTTCTTTCGTCTTTCTTGTTTTATGTTATATACTTCAATTCTGAATCTTTGGCGTGTGGTTACCATTACGAATATGTATTGGATAGTTATATATATACTGTCATCCATTTTGTTACGCACGTGCCTTATCTCCATTCCCCTTTCCAAATTTGGATCTTTGAATCTTCCCCTTTTCAGTCATTGTTATCTCAGTTTTTCCCTATGTATGGTAAACGTTCATTACTGTCTTGCTATAGCAAATCTCTTCTTATTTTAAGTTTATAATGCCCTGTTCCTAGTAAGGGATTGCTCTCTTCTGCTTTTATCAGCCTGCTAGTCATCTTACTCCTAATTATATATTTTTTGTCATTTTGTTTTAGGTGAGCTGATCCCTTTCAGTATTTCCTGTATGCAGATCTTGTAGTCGAGATTTCCCTCAATTTTTGTATGTCTAGAAAGGTCTTTATTTCTCTTTCATATCTAAAGGAGAGTTTAGCTGGATACATTATTCTTGGCTGGTATTTCCTTTCATTTAGTAGTTTGAATATTTGATTCCACTCCTTTCTGGTTTGTGAGGTTCATGCTGAAAAGTATGAAGATAATCTAATGGGTTTTCCTTTATAGGTTACTGTCTTCTTTTCCCTGGCTGCCCTGAGAATTCTGTCTGTCATTGACTTTCGATAATTTTAATACAATGTGTCTTGGTAAAGGCCTTTTTGGGTTGAGACAATTGGATGTTTTCTTGACTTCTTGAATTCCAAGCTCCAGCTCATTCCTTAGATTTGGGAAATTCTCGTCCATTATTTATCTGAAAATGTTTTCTAGTCCTTGCTCTTTTTCCTCGCCTTTGATAATGCCCATTATTCTTATGTTTCCTCTCCTGATGGTGTCAGCTAGTGTTTGTATTTCTCTTTCATTATTTTTCACTTTGATTTCTCTCTTCTTCCTTTTGATTTATTTCTAGATTTCTGTCTTCGATATCACTGATCCTTTCCTCCATTTGGTCAACTCTATTTC
>NW_006442484.1:16950960-16951340 GCF_000325575.1 Pteropus alecto
TTATTTTCTGGAGATTTTTCTCTTTCTTTCTGAGATGCCTTGTCACCTTGGTTGTTCATGGTGTTTAATGGACTATTTTTTCACCTGGGCATTAATGGAAGTGTTTTCTGCTTTTTTTTCCAGAAAGAAGATTTATTATATAATGGTCCCTAACTTGTTGCAAATAAGGTGTTTTTCTTTTGATTTCCGGTAGGTGGCGTCTCAGCCTCTTAATCTCTGCTTTATATAAAGTCTTAATAATGTCTTTTCTTTCTCTTGCAGATGTTTAATCACTCTCGCTACCCTTAGTCTCAGTTTTTGTCGGTGTTAGCAACAGTTTCAGTAGTGTTTCTTCATGTTCCCTTGGGGCTTAGTGGTGATCAGTCTCGGCAAGGATGGGG
>NW_006442484.1:16951545-16999551 GCF_000325575.1 Pteropus alecto
TCTTTTCTCCCCGACGCCCCCGTTCTCCTACAGAGGTTACAGCTGCAAGAGACAGCTTCTTTGTTTTTCTCAGTTCGCTGCCTGACAGCTGGGGTTCTGAACCGTGGTAGCTCTTATGAGCAGATCCCATGCTCAGATGTGCTGGTGTGCAGTTTGGGTGTTTTTTGTTGAGTTTTAGATGTTCAGCTTATTGTTGTTTTAAGAGGAGAGATCTGGGAACATCTCTCACTCCATCATTTTTCTTGAAAGGTATTATTAATATTTTATTTTAATCAGCATTTTTACCAAATTTTTTAACTGTTTATGTTTTCCTTACTGATTTGAATGAACTTCTGTTTATTAAGAATATTAAGACTTTGTTTCATATGTTACAACTCTTTATTTTTTAGTTTGCTGGTTGTTTTTTATTGTTTTATGGTGTCTTTAAGATAGACATATTTAATTTTAAGAGGATTAATTTATTCACCTTTTTATATAAGTCTCATTAATTTTTGAGTTTTGTTAGCAATTTCTGGGTTTTTTAAAATAGCTTTTCTTTTCTGATATTTTTAACTGAGATATAACTTACATAAATAAAATGTCTTGAGTGTAGTGTTCTATCATGAGTGTAGTATTCAATAAATCAAAATGCAGATTGGTCTTGGTAAAAGAAAAATTTCCACAGACAATTTAATAGTAGGTTTTTATTCAGAGATTCATGAATTGGGCAGCATCAAATCTGGCAGATAGAAAGGAGCTCTGAAGAGCTGCACCAGACGAGAGATTTTTATAAACCGAAATGAGCAGGACAAAGATACTGTACTGGGCCTTTGTTGATTAGTTGCAGTGGAGCAGGGTTAGGCAACTTGTGCTAAGCAAGGGAGTAGTGATAGATCAAGGTAGGCCTTCCTTTCCTGGGAGAACTGAGTACAGAAACAACTTTTGGTTTGCTGGTGCAGACTTAGCATGAGCAACTCCATCTTGGGCCTACTTTAGGTATCTTAACAGTCTATTCTTTAGATACTTAATACATATAAATTTTTTTTTATTGTAAGAGGTTAGAATCTAATTTTTTTTCAAATGTATAGCCAATTGTTTTAATACCCATTACCTTTGAAATGCCACTCTTTACTATTCTTGACTTCAGTATGACTTCTTGGGGTCAGATGCACAATTACCTAACATTACTTAACATGAGAGCTGACAGACAACTAGTCCCATCAATTATTTAGTGGAAGCATATTTTCTGGATAGATGTAATTCATCAACACTATTATAGTTGCTGTTTGCTTCTCTGTAGTGTCCTAGCCTATTTTATATATAGTCTATATATTCTACTTTAAATATATTCTAAATATAAAATGACTACATATATTTAGGGCAGTGCTTAAAATCCTTCTACAGCAGCCTGGTTATGCAATAAATCATTAAGAAATAGCTGTCAGGGACTGTGCGCTATTAGTAAAACTATGACTTGTACTAAATAAATGATTGACCTATGTCAAATAATTTGAATTGGCTTGAATTGCCAATTTTTTTAACTCCTGAAAAAAAATTGGGATGCTAGACTTCCCACAGGAAGTATGTTACTTGTTAATTAAGTTATGGCATGTTCCCTTGGAAGAACTTGTCAATTTTCCCTCGGTGCATCCTTTTGAGGTTAGCAGTGAGTAGAAAGCTCTGTCCCCATGAGAGAGGTGGTGTGAATAGGTGGTGTTAGTTGTTTGGGGAAGGATGTGACACATATAGTAATGACAGACAAGTGTTTACTCTGACTTGTTTATCCTTTCCTGAGCCACCTGGCTAGGATTAATTATTCCCTCTTAGAATGCTTAAAGCTTCTCTCTTAGAATGTTGATCACATATGGATTTGCACTATTATTCAGAGACATGCTGGTTCACTATTATTCAGAGACACAGCCTGTGAAAATGTTTCTCCTGGGGACAGAAACCATGACTTAATCATCTCTGTAGGTACCACTGTGTCTGGACCACTGCTTTAGCATTTGGGAAGTGTAATGATTAAGCCATCTGGATCTCCAGAAGATGAGCAGGGAAAGTGTGAGAGCTTCTAAGCACTGATTGTGCTTCTATACCCCTGTAGAAGGATGTGGCCTATTTGATCCTGAACATACTGAATCTGAAACCTTTTAAACAAGAGTAAGTTCTTGTGGACTGTGAGTGGAAGCCCCATGTTAAAAAGGCAATGGAGAGACATGTATTCAGAATTTTCTCTGCTCAGGAGGCCCAGCCAGGTCAGAGAGTGTTACCAGCTGCCTTGTGCTCATTCTTGAGTAAGGCTTTAGGGAAAAGCTCTACAAGATAGGCTGCATCTGCTTTGGCTCCATATGGCTGCCCAACTCCCCTTAATGTCAGTCTCCTCAGTTAAAACCATTAGGAAATTCAGGTTGATGCATATGGTCTTTCCCTGCCAACCTCTAATTAGCATACAAGGCCAAAAGGAAAATTTAAAGCACTGGGGTAAGGGAGAGAGAGCAGGGAGGGGAAATGAAGTGTTCCAAATGGTTCTGTAGGAAAAACTAGGTGGATATTTAGATTGTCTATTTTCTCTTCTTATTTTATTAGATGCCTTTGATTTGTAAATTAGAAAGAAAAAACTGAACAAATATAAACCTTGTATTTGGTACACAGGTGGCAAGTGGAAAATATACTCAGAGCAGCTCTTAGTTTTCAAACCAGGTGATTGACACACAAGACAAATTTTAGTCATGAGTAAAGTTTCCGCATGTGACCTGCTGTGTGTAAACACCAGAAGACACCACACCGTGACCTATCAGTATTGTGATTTTAGCTGCTAAGACTTCAGATTTGCCATTAGTAAACTCCATGTCTTTAGGTGAGTAACTCAAACTCCCCAGGACTCTGTCCAAAGGAAAGCTTGAATTAGGATCTTTCATTTTATTTATCTGCCTCCTAATGATCAAACATAGTGCAAAGCTAGTAGGAGAGCATGATGAATAAAACACAGGAGGAAGCTCTTGACCAGGAGGAAGCTCTAACTATATGCAGAACCAAGTCCAAAAAAAAATTATACGATTATTTTTATCTTTAAAATTCTATGACTTTATGAAGGAAATAAAATATATGAAAGTAGTTTGAAGTAAAAAACACACATACGTGAGATCATGCAGTTATTTGTCTTTCTGTGTCTGGCTTATTTAATTTAGCATAATGTCCTCCACGTTCATCCTTGTTGTTGCAAATATCAGGATTATCTACACAGCAGAATTCTTTATCCATTAATCCATTGATAGACATTTGGATTGTTTCCATATCTTAGGTGTTGTGAATCATGCTGTAATGCATATGAGAGTAGAGATATCTCTTTTAGATACTGATTTTATTTCCTTTGAATATATACTCAGATATGAGGATGCTGGACAATATGGTAGTTCTATTTTTAATTTTTTAAGGAAACTTCATACTGTTTTCCACAATGGCTGTACCATTTTACATTCCTACCAACAGTGTACAAGGGTTTCCTTTCCTCCACACCCTCAAGAACCTAAAAATATTAAACTTATAGAACCAGAGACTAGAATGGAAGTTTGCAGGGGTTGCAGGTGGGAGAAATGGGGAGATATTGGTAAAGGGGTACAAACTTTCAATTAAAAGATGAATAACTTCTGAGGGTTTAAAGCACAGAATGGCAATTATAATTAATAATACTCTATTAAATTCTTAAGATTTGTTAAGAGAGTGGATCTTAATGTTCTCACCACACACACACATATTCATATACACACTCACAGTAACTATGTGAGGTGATGGATGTACTAACCTAATCGTGCTAATCATTTCACAATGTATATGTATATTAAATCATCACATTTTACATTTTTGGAAAATCATGCAGTATAATCTAAATACATACAATTTTTATTTTTAAATCATAACTCAATAAAACTGAAAGAAAACATTTTTAAAAACTAGAGTTCCAAATATACTCCCTTGAATAAAACTATCTCTCATGGCAGAAAAGATCATGTATGATCTTGTTGTGAGTATGGATTAGTAATGTTGGAAGACAATTTGGCAATTTCTATCCAAATGCTAAAATTGAATATACTTTGCAACTTAGCCATTCAAATAATATTCATCGATTCTTCAAAATCAAAGTACACACCGAGATGAATGTATAAGGCTGTTCAGTGTAGCATTTTTATGATAGCAAAAAATATAAATGGCCTAAATTCCAGTTGATAGAGGAAGAGTTAAAATGCTGACCATTGAAAATCTGGTAAATCTAGAGATATAATTGTGAAAATGCTTCAAAACATATTGTTATGTTTAATAAAATAAACAGCCAGTCACAGAATAATACATAGTTCTTGACTTAACTGAAATGAAAGGAAACTATACATGTGTCTACATACAATAAACTACATCCTATGGTTACCTGGAAAGGAGAAAAGATGACCTTAGCCTTTTGCTGTATATAGCTTTGCGTTTCTTGAATTATTTAACATGAGAATGTTGCCTTTTATTACTTTTGTGATTATTTTCATCTTGAGAATTAAAATATAGAGAAAAAGTGGAGTCATGATTGATGATACTATCTTGCCCTGTTAAATTAAATGCTATGCACATAGTATTCTTACATAAACTTTGCAGTCAGACTAATCTGTGATCCAAACCTTACTTGAATACTTACCAGCTCTGACTTTTTCATCTATAAAATAAGGATAATAATATTTAAATGAGATAATATGCTTAAAGTATATAACAATATTTGGTGTAAAGGCATTCTTTGATAAAAAGAAGTTTTTTTTCCCCCTTTCTCCTCTTTTTTATTATTATTAATATCATTATCATCATTACAAAATGATTTTAATTAAGGTAAACATATGAACTTTTTAAAGTCGCCATATCAGTATGTGTATGTATGAATATACACATATGCTATTTACAGGTCCTAGTTTATGAATGTGACTCTAATGGCCTCTTTTGTCTGTTAGGTTCCTATGGAACTGAGCCAGTGAGCCAGCAAGCCGTCCTAAACAGAGTCCCAGGAAACTGATGACTGTTCGCAGTATCGCCCTTACACTTGAACAAGATGTGTCTCTGCTCTGAGCCTTCTGTTGGAGGCCCACATATCAGGTCCCTGAGAAACCAAATTTTTTACCCCAAATCCTTGAAAGAATAGTTGATCGTGAAAAGTTTGGGGTTGACTGACTGCCAATTTTGGAGCCAAACACTAATTTGGAGTTGAGGAAGCTTTGGATTTGAGGAGCACTTCGATAAGAGAAAAGGCAAATTAATTTGTCCAATCTTCCCCCTCTGATGATGGCATGAATGCACTAGATTTTTCCTACTGAAATGTCTTTTCCTACTGAAATGTCTAGCGCTAGCATCACATAGCATCTTTTCTTGTTTCTCTTTGTGTTCCAGTTTGGGGTTCAGAAGGGACACATGAATTAGCACTGAATCCACCACACTTCAGAACATTTTGTAATATTAAAAAATTCAAATATTTCATACGCACATGTCTATATATATGAATTTAAATTATACAATATATTTTTATAATCAAAAGAAAGAAAACTACATATGAGTTACTAACCATAGTGACATGTCAATAAAATATAAGAAAAATTAATTATAAGTTAGAAACAAAATGACTTTAAAGAGCAGCAAATAATAAGTGCTAAAACTAATTTTTAAAAAGAATGTTTTATGGCTATTATAGTTTAAGGTATAGTCCTGTTTGAAGAGATATTTGAACAAATCTTATTATTTGCAGTTTTCATTGCAAATATCTCAATATTGAAATATTTAAAATAAAGAAAACTTAAGAAAGGTGGAATAGCTCTAGATATTACTTTAAATAATGGCCAAAACTGTAAAATAAGTGACAGAAATTTTTATGATGAAATTAAATATACCTTTTTCTGTGATAATGATAAATTTTCATATGTAAATAAATTATATTTGAACATGATCTCTAAAATTCTTTGGTTATATCTGAATTTAAGCATTGCTTTAAGCATTTTGTTGAAAATATCAGTTGCTCTTGCCTCAGCAAAGCAAAGTTTCTTAAGATTAAAATTCATAAAAAGTACCTAAGAACAACAATCACTCAGGAATTTAACCTAATTTGGCAGTGCTGTCAATAAAACAAAAATTATGTGAAAAGCTTGATAATAACAACATAATTAGTATGTTTCCTAAAATTAAGTCAAGAAAAATAAATTCTATGGAATAAACACATGATAATTTATGGATTATGTATGTCTTCATTTTATTACTCACCCTAGCATCACCAACCCTTTGACAGACAACCAGGTGGCTCAGCTTTAATATTTTGCTGACATTCAGTTAAATCAAAACCGTAGCTTTCCAATTCCTCTTTAAATGTTGTAGTAATGAAGGTATTTTTGTCAAAATAGGAGAACAGAACATATTTTATTTAACAATTTGTAGCACGAAATATAACTTTGAAATAATTAGACATATGCCATGTGGTTCTCCATTTGTATTCTTATCCTGAGCCTTGCAAATGTTAAGGACAGGCTGGTATATTGTGATTACATGAGTGACCTTCTTCTATATTTCATGAACAAGGAACATACATGTTATAGGACTTATCACAGGGGAAATGGAGTCTGATGGGAGTGAAGAGTGAAGGAAAAGGATCCAGACAACTGCGTTGCTTGTTTTTCTGCACAAGCATCATGATGTTTTAAGCCTCATAGGCCTGACTCATGATATTCCTTCTACCAGAAATCTCCTCTCGTCTATATTCACTTATATGCTTCCTATTCCTTCTTTGTGTGCCAGTGTTATGGGTTGAATTGTATATCCCAAAAAGATGTATGAGGTCCTAACCCTGGATATGTGTGAAGGTTACCTTCTTTGGAAATAAAGCCTCTGTATATGTAATCAAGGTAAGACAAAATCATATTGATTTAGGGTAGGCCCTAAATTCAATGACTGGGGTCTTTATAAGAAGGTCATGAAGACGCAGAGAAATGGCGAATAAGGCCATGTGGTAGTGGAGGCAGAGAGTAGAGTTACGCTGTCAGAAGCCAAGAGATACCAGGATCCACCAGAAGCAGGATGAGGCAAGGAAGGATTCTTCCCTACAGCCTGAAGAGGGAGCATGGCTCTGAGAACACCTTAATATCAGACTTCTAGCCTCCAGAACCGCAGGGTAATACATTTCTGTTGTTTTAAGCTACCCAGTTTACAATGCTTTGTTATAGCCACCCTAGGAAATTGATACAAACATCATGGTATTTTAAGCCTGTGGGCCGGACTCCTGAGGTTCTTTCTACCAGAAATACTCTCTCATCTTTTGTCCTTCGTGTTCTACTCACTGCTTCCAAGTGGTCTTTGTTGAGAGCCCAGGGCAAGTTTGGCTTTATGCTCTCAGAGGAACTGAGTTAAAATTAGCATGATGTTGCTTCTTTGAACCTTGCACAATATTGTTGTTTTCTCCCTGTAATTAGGAGGAACTGTGTGCAGTCTTGTAGTTGCAGCAAGTCCTCCTGATTTGTTCCCGGTATCAAACTGTCCAACAAGTCAGATTGACATAACCATGGTTGATTCCTTCCAATTCTACCCTTTTCGAAGCTGGCAACCTTGACCAGCAGCTGCTCATGGTCTAAGGACAGTTATTTTGACACTCATTCATCTGGACAATAGAGACTTTTGGCTCTGCAGATGGGTCCACCAGATTAGGGGTCCCTAAACCCTGGGCCATACAGCAGGAGGTGAGCGGTGGGGCAAGTGAGTGAAGCTTCATCTGTATTTGCAACTGCTCCCCAGCGCTAGCATCACCACCTCAGCTCCACCTCAGATCATCAGGAATTAGATTCTCATAGGAGCACTGGTCTCTGGTGCCAAAAAGGTTGGGGACTGCTGCACTAGGTGCATGGCTCTGCTTCTCTGAGCCCCAGAGTCTGAAGTTTCAAGTGCTGCTTACCTGGCGTTTATTTCAGGAGCGGTATTTTCAAAAAGTCCCTGGAGTCAGCAGCTGCTTATGTGGATAACATTAGGTGTAATCATCCACTTATGTTCTCAGATTAAGAGTTGATTAGGCCAATTGTATCCAGATCTTTTTTCTCTATGAACAATAGAAGATACAGAACATGTTTTTGAAAAATCTAGTCTAAAATATGAGGAAAATACACTGTTTTTATTTTTCTTGGAAAGGAGAAAATAGATTTGGACTCAGCTTGTGAGTTATATTTTATATCTCCCTGGGTTTCAATAGAAAACCTACTGTAGCAGTATTTTAATCTGGAGGGAAGGAGGTTGCCCTGACAAATCACCACCCTTCTCGGTAAAACACTTGAGCTTGAATATGCAAATGATCCACTAGTAGAAATTATCATTAGTCATTTTTTTACAAAGAAATAATTGAAGAACATTGTGTATATGACAGACAGCATTAACATTCATCAAGTTTCAATTCTTTGAATCTGACAGCTTGTCAAAAAGCAGATGTCTGATTTCGTGGCCCTGCTGGTGAAACATTGGACTCTTTCTCTTGGTGCACAACTTAGTCACCTTCTATAATTTGCTTTGAAATGAACAAGATCTGGCATGGTATGTCGTCTGTTTAATGAGCAATATTACAAACAAGATGAAAAGAAATGGCTATAAAGCTAATGTTTTTGCAAATCGAATTTGGCAAGATACTATCACAGGCAATTAATGAGCTTACCAGATATATTATCAGGACTGATCAGCGAACTCAGGAATGGCATAGTTTTCTTTACAAGCCTTAGTAAATGTATAGGAGAGTTTGTTATTCAAATACTAATAGTTACAGAGAATTTAGGGCATTCAAGCAAGAGATCATGTGGTTCAACTTAGGAGCAAGTGAAAGGACATCATCATTCAGTGTAACTTTTATTGTTAATTTTGATTTGGGGGATAAAGTTGTGATAGAATTGGAGAATCTGCAAATTTGAACAGTTTTACTATTACTACTAATGTTAGTAGCAGTTACCATTTATTGAGTGGTTACTATATGGCAGCCATTGCACTTAGTGCTTTTCATTTAATACTCAGTGATACAAGGAGATAAGTAATACTGTTATTTCCATTTTCAAATAAGTGACATGAGAGTTTTAACATTAACTTGCCCAAGATCAACAGCTACAAAAGGCAGAGCCAGAATTCAATCTCATTTAGATGTTCTGGCTAACTCTGGCCCAAGACATCGAAGGTCCTATTTAAAAAGCAAATGTTTGAGAGGCATAAGCCATTGCCACTCAAAGACATACCAAGTCAGAGTACATCATAGAAATGTAAGTTGAAAGATGGTTAGAGAATGAAGAGTTTGGGTGTGAATGCAGTGACACAGGTTTGGAGCCCGAGTCCCTGATTATCAGGCCTGCTGGACTGCCATAGAATGAAGAGTTGAAGATGTTTGGATGAGATGAACTACTTAGGCCAGAAGACGGGGATGGTAAACAAACAAACAAACAAACAAACAAAAAACAAAAAAAAACTTTGTCTAGCCTTATTCTAAGTGAATGTGTCCAAAAATGTAATGCTGAATGTGATCTCCGGGAGTTCTCATCTATACCATGGTCATAATAACCAACTACATATCAATGACTCATAAACTTACATCTATTTTCTGGTCCTTTAATTTGAGCACTATTCCTTGATTTCTGATACATAACAACTTCAAAAGCTCAATGGTTTACAATAATGGTCACAGGTCTGCAAATCAGTTCTTCACCAAGATTGTGTTCAGCTGGGTCAGGCCAGACCCAGGCTTCCCATTGCATTCGGGTCAGCTCCTCATGTCTTCATCCTGAGGCTTAGACTTAAAGGCCGGTAGCTACCTGAAATACTCTTCTAATGAAGATCAAAAGAGCACAAGCCAAACATGAAAGCATATTTAAAGTCTCTGCTTATACCTTGTCCACTGATATTATACAGAACAAAGAAAGTTACATGGCCAAGGCCACGATCAATGGGAGAAATATACTCCTCCTGCTGGTGAGAGTCACTGCAAAGTTGCATGGCAAAGGATGTGGGTAAAATCCTATTACAGGGGAGTGAAAAATTGGGAACAGTAATCCAACCTGCCACAGAGCTCTAGCCTCATCTATCTAGCTGCCTACTAGAGACAAATGCATTTGGATACCTCTAAGGTACTTTAAATTCAACATGAACAAAACTGAACTTCTGATTCATCTTCTTCTTACCCCAAACATGCACATACAACCCATTCCTCCTCTATTGTTTTCTGTCATGGTCAATGGCACCATCATCTATCCGCCCACATGTCTAAGCCAAACTCCAGAAGTCATCCTTGGCATTCGTCTCTCCATCACCCCTCCCTAACTAATCAGTCACTAAGTCCTATTGATTTATCTCCTATTGATTTATTTCTGAGTCCATCCACTTATTTCCATTTCTAATACAATCCTTTGCCAGAGCTGCCATCTCCTTTTGCCTGAGCTATTACAGTACATACTAACTGGACTCTTCAAATCCGTTCTCACCCACTTCAATCATATCCTTTGCATTATACACAGCATGATTGTTTAAAAATACATATCATCTTATTCTTTTGCTTAAAGCCCTTTAGTTGCTTCTCATTTTCCTCATGACAGCTATCAAAGTCCTTAACATGGCATGATTCAATCAGTTCCTAACTCTGCTGCCCCATTCTATGCCACTGTCCATCCCTGCTCCCTTTACTCAAGTACCTGTACTCATATCAGTTCCTTGATGGCTCTCTACTCCTATGACCCAGGGCCTTTTCCCATGCCCTGGGTCATAGGAGTAGAGGTTCTCTCTCCTAGGGAACCTCTTAAGCACATCATTTGCCTATTTAACTTTGATTCAGCCTCATGGCTCAAATGTCATTTCCTCAGAGAACCTTCCTCTGGCCATGAAATCTAGGACAAACTCCTTGTTGTTTACTTTCTTGGCCCTCATCACAGTTTTTACCATTATGTGATTCCATAGAAAGTAAACCCATGCTAGAAGGAACTTCTTGAAGGAAATTGATTACAAAGGTGCTGGACATGCGGGAAGCAACTATTGAAAGCCACTGCTATCCATGGGGCTGGATGAATAATGTGAAGAGAGAATGTTATCAGAAACCAAGAGCTGGGGATGCATGGTGGACCCTGGAATTTTGTGGGAGCAACCATATAGTGGGAGATAGAGCTACAGCCAAGGCTGTTCAGAGGAGACTAGTGAGGAAGGAGAAATATCTTGGGACTTTTCTCTTTCCACCCTCTATCCTGACAGTGATGCTTTCTGTTGGCTAAACCACCCGGGAAGCCAGAAGGCAAAGAAAATGAAGCAGATCAGGGAAGAGCAGGAAATAGCTCTGAGAACAAACAAGCATAAGCCCATTACTGGTAAGTTACATATTTGTTTATGTGGTTATTTGTATACTGCTTGTTTCCCATACTAGACTGAGCTCCTTGAGTGAGAACTGTGTTAATTTTGCTGATTTGATTCCTCAGTGCTTTTCATAGGGACTAACACTGGTTCTCAATATTTAGTGAATGAATGAATGAATGAATGAATGAAATTTAAGAATGCCTAATAACAGACAAAAAATGATCCGTTAACATTTTGGCAGGCTACTTGAGGATGGGCATACTTTCTCTCCTCCATCTCTTCCCTTATCCCAATCTACTTCCTTTTTCCAGAAGTTTCCAATTAGGGATTTGGAGGTGTGTTGTTGAAAGAATTGACTAAAGAAAAGAGGACCGTGATGCTAATTGTCTACATTCTCAAACACACACACACACACACACACACACACACACACACAGAGTTTCTTTATCTTTCCTTAGCCCCAGGAGCAGGGCCCTGAGGAGGGTCTTTTATAGTTTGCAGAGCCTTTTCCTGTCACAGCAGAATCTGTGAAAAACTAGTCAGATGCCAGGCTCCTGTTTTCCAAGACGAATATTAAATAATGGCTTCCGGTCCTCTGAATTTGAGCAAGATGTAAAATAAAATAAAAATAAAAGTGCTTGTAGTTTTAACCATCTCACAAAATGATTGAAACAAGTTATTTGTAAATGTGTTTTTGGCCCTATTTATAGAATTTGTCATGAAGGTATTTTAACCGTTTGGGAGGAATATCGATATTTTGAGTAAGCTGTCTTTTAGAATTACGACTTCAAGAAGAGATTATTGTAACCATTCTCATGGATGTAAGTGGTGGTGGCAGAATCGGGGAAAGTGAGATACTCCCAGGAGTCCTTCCCAATTAATTCTACCTGTTGTGTAAAATTGGAGAAAAAAGTCTCAGGACCCTGTATGTTGGCATTAGTAAGAGAGTAAGGCAGGCAAAGACCAGGCTCCCTGGGCCCATGAAGTCCTCTTCTTTCTGTGTTCTTTCCGTGATACCCTTTGGGACCAGTGTGGGCGAGACAATGGTGTTCTGCAGCCATTCCAGTTGCTTTCCCACATTTCCTAGCATCCTCACAGGGTTGTCTGATTGGTTCTGGCTAATAGGCTGTGGAGGAATGATGTGTTTCATTTCCAGGCCAAGGCATAGAAGAGCTGCCACAGTGCCTGAATTGGAGTCATGTTGAGATGTACAGCTTGGGTTGCTGAGTCGCAGATGGAAGAATGTTACTCTAAAGAGTTATATGGATCCGTAGCAAACTTTTTGTGAGCAAGAAAGAAACCTCTGTTATATTAAACTGCTGAGATTTTTGAGATTTTTGTTACTGCAGCATAGGCTAGCCTATTCTCCTATTCTGATGAATAACATGGATATAATGCAGGCTGGAAGGCTTCTAAAACCCTACTTTGTTTTTACTGGTTTGCCTTCTCTCTTTTTTCTCTCTTCCAAGAGTGTGACAAGTACATTGGGGTAAAAAATGACAAAGTCTAAAAATTGAGCTAAGTTGGAATTTGGTTGTGACAGTCTTTGTCCCCAGTATATTGACCTAGGTTTCTCTCTGTCATGTGATACAACAAGAAGATCTGCGACTCAGGAGGAGAGCCCGACTGAGACTCGAGTCTGCAGGAACCTTGATCTAGGACTTTCCAGTCTTCAGAACTGTCAAAGTAAATGTCTGTTATTTAAGCCACTCAGTTTATGGTATTTTGTTACAGTAGTCTGAACAGGTTAAGACAACCTTCAATAAAGAAACTTCATGAATCTTGTCTCATGAAGACCCCTTGAGATTTGTAAAACAAGGATCATTATTCCAGTCTCTGAGATGAGAAATCTGAGTCACATGTGAAGCCAAGACCAGAACTCAGTTTTCCTAGATGATAGTCCAATGTCGCTCCCGATACATTTAGGAACCTAAATTTTACTAAATCTTAGGCCGTGAGAATTTGGAAACTTAGAGTGACAACTGCAGCTGCTGCCATTTCGCAGCATAAAGTGGCATTATCAGTGATGCAGGAGGAAAAGCCCACCCTCCGACAGCATGAGGAGAGTCAGCTCCAGGGAAAATAATTAATCCTTCAGTCCTCTGATTCCTATTAGGATAGCATCTCTCATTTGTTATCTTTAAATGAAGCAAAGTGGGTGCTATCAGAAAAGCAGTGCTTCCTTTACAGCTTGTTGGGAAGTTGGGGGAAGCAAAAATATTTCCCACATTTTGATTTTCAGTGGAAATTTTCACTGGAAGAGATAAATCTTTGTGGGCCACTCTTACACCTAGTAAATCTAATTTGCTGTTACACAAATCTGACTGGAAAAAAGAATGATTGATTTTCCCGGGGAAGAATGAAACGCTATTAATGCATTTATGCCTATGTGCATGTAGAGTGCCAGTGTGAGGATTGTGCTATAATATTTTAGATGGCACTTCTAGAAAATGTTTCGCTTTCAAGCCAAAGAAGAAATGAATTTTAAAATTCCAGAGTCTGAAATATTAACTTTGTAGCCTATACATCTAGAAATGATTGAATCTTAGAATACTGGAACTGGAGGAAATCTCAGAAGTGATTCTGCCAAGTGGATTTTAACCAAATTTAGAGCAGGAAAACTCTTTGTTCAAATAAAGTGTTATAGTGAACTTCCAGTCAGATAAAAACAGAACTGTTCTGAATGAAACGGGGCATCATTAGGAATGATGGCAAGATCACCAAGCCTAATACATGTAGCCCTCTCTCATAACACTCCGACTCACCCCACATCACCGAAGAAACCTAGGCTTCAAAAGCAAAGTCAAAGATCACAAAGATTGTCCAACTGCAGACCATATATAGATAGTACCAGAATTGAAATTTGAACCTAGGCCTTCTGATTTCCATGTTCTTTCTTTGAAAAATTTCTGGGACATTTTCTTTGGCAACTATTGCAGTTCTTCCTTTGCCTCATTCTTAATCTTTCACAGCAGCTGAAAGGATAGCTGCTTTTCCTAGTAGGTCTGCTGGGATTACTCTGTTTGTGTGGTCTTGCCTTGCAGGCCCAGCCACTGTGCAAGACATTAGGGATATATTAGTGACAAAACATTGTCCCTAACCTGAAGGAACAGGGTGCAATGGGTTGACAAGGGGAAACCCAGAGACAGCCAGAGGAATGAAAAGGTAAAGACACAGATTTTTAGAGCAAATTCTAATTAATCTTGGACAACTCCTAGAACATAACTTCTGTACTTGACTCATCCTCTTCTTCTAGGGGCTAGATCTTTACATGGACAGAACCAGGACAAACCATCCTTTCTCTATTCTACCCCTTTCTGTCTTCTCCACTGAAGCACTGCTCCGAATCCTTCAAGGCCATGGCTCTCAAACTAGTTCCAAGATAATTTCAAGAGCGGCATTCATTTGCATAAATTTAATTGATACAATTTTCTCAAACTAAAGTTCATTTCTGAAAGTACGTCTTAACCTTTGGTGTCTACTACTGCTTGTCTGTCACTGATAGCTAAAATATGACAAATTAATGAACATATAGCAAAGGAATGTTTATGCAAAATTTAGAAGCAACTGATCTTGCTCAGTTTAGCAGGTTATTTCTTTGCGGACTCATGGGCTCACAGTTTTATGTTACATCCATCCATACAGTATAGATTGTCAGGTGTTTGGTGAAGATAATTGTTAATAATTAATGTAATAGCAGTAAGAATATCAATTTTTAAACTTATGTAAGCTTAAGATATCACTGCACCTTTGCCAAGAAGCTGGTAATGGTGATAGTGTCTGAGAAAGATAATAGAGGTTAGAGTGAGAAGTGGAAAAAAGGACTCACTTTTCTTTGTATATCCATGTTTATGTGTAGAAATTTTTACCAAATGCATCATTTTAGTTTTCAAAGAAATTAAAATTGAAATACACGTGCTTTAAACATAGTGATTCTGGGTCTCGCCTCTCAGAATCTGACTTAATGGGTCTGGAGTGTGACCTGGAGATTCGAAAGCTCCTTCGGTAATTAGAATGTGCAGCCAAGACAAATAACCACTGCTCTAAGCTATTATCAGAAACTCTTTTATTATCATATATAGATAATTGTAAATTAAGATAGGCATTCCTAGCTTTTGAGCAGGGAAAGGCTTCTTGAATGTCAAAAACTTTCACAGTCCCTCATACCACAGTTGATGTATTTTGGGAATGTGTTCATGGAGAAAATATCAAATGCCCAAAGTTAAAACTGATATAATTCAAAAAGTAATATGTATTTAAATATATGTGAGAAGCAATACCAATGCTCTTTACAGGTAATTCTACATTCTTATATTCTTATTTTTACATATATAGGTGTAAAGACTCCCTGCAAAATGCCCAGCTCCTTAGAAGTCCACAGTTCACGAAGTAGAAACCACTGAATTTGAGAACTGCTTTTATTGGACAAGACTGTAGGGAGACATTTGAATCTCTTGGGCAGTAGACAACAAACAACTGGTGCTTCCTTAGTGTCGACTTGAGATCTTGTTTTTATTATTTTTTGCTTAAATTTCTATCCATGTCTCAACATTTTCTAGAACACAGACTCTGCCATTTGCAATCTTATTTGCAAGTTTTGCCTAAATATCCTCCGGGCTTTTCTCTCTTGGTAACTTTGCTGGGACATTTGTATGGAATGATGACAGGGTGTGAATCATCTCTCTTTCTGATCTAGGCCTCCTCCATCACAGTGACATCCTTGCTTAACCTAGCTTTTCATGAAAATCCTTCTTTGCACTCTTGTTACATTGTGAGGTAACTAGCCCTTTAATTATCTGATGCCAGCCTGATTTTTCTCTTTGAAGGTAAAGATCAGGAGGTCTCTTGATTCTCTCATGTTGGATGTCAGCGCAGGAATCTTTAGGACTACTGGCTGCTTTAGCAAGCCCAGAAAACCTTTGGATGTCTTCCATAAAATGACTGTATAAAATGACAACTTCATCAGAAGTTCATTAAAGTTAGGAAAATTGCCAATCTTGAATGCTCCATGCTATGTTACTCCAAAGTTTGTGGTCATGGATTACATTTACTCTTTTCATCTCCAATCAATCTTTAAATTTTATTTAACCAAAATTAACATATCTAAGGCTAATCTAAAAAGAGTTATTTGGTGTATTGGATTTTTCTTAGATATATTACTGCATCATGATACTTGGCATGGTTTTTACTAAGCCTTACACATTTTCCTGTCAGTTTTGAAAACTATGGACTTTTTCCTCCCTTGTGAATATCTAACTCTACCTTAAAGTTAAAAATCATTAAACATTTTCTGTTTAGAAAAGCATTTCACTCCTTGAATGTGCAATAAATATATAGTTTAATTTCTACCCATTTTGCAAGCAAGCAAGATTCCAGCCATCAATCAACCTATAGTAACTTTTAGTTAATTGTATTTTAAAGGCATGTAAAATGACAGTAGTAGCTGAAAAAAGCCTAAATAGCCACATCATAGTTAACTAATAGTGCCACAAGAGTCATCAGAATTTGCTTCTGAGTCCTCAAGAAGAATGGCTTGTTCTTTCATAGGTTGTCCCCTTTGGCTGTTCCTCAGTCATCCTTGTGAAATTTGGTCTTATAGTATAGTTTTCCTCTCTTTCTTTATAGTCCTTTTAAAAAATATAATCATAAAAGTAATACATGTTTATTATAGAACATTTTAGAAGAAAAATATATATTAAAGAATCTTTAAAATCGCTGTTATTCTCTACCATTCAGAGATAACCACTCTTATTATTTGGTTGCATTTCCTTTTCTCTTTTCTCTATGTAAATGTGTGTGTGTGTGTGTGTGTGTGTGTGTTTATACATATATACATGCAAATTTATAAGCAAAATAGAAGCATAGTATACATATACATTTCGTGTTTTGCTTTATTTTCTTAAAATTTATCATTAGTATTTGTTTCCCCCTTCCCTATGTCCTCTATTCTCTGTTCTCACATTCAATGACCCAATTCTAGATTTCTTTTCTTCTCTTATTATAGTAGTATCCTTCCTGATAGTTTTCTTAGTCTTCACCTTCCCACCCTTCTAATCTACTCTCTATGCTATAGTCAGAGGCATTTTTCTACAATATGGTACTAATCACATCATTCTCCTATTTGAAATGTTGCTGCTTTGCCAACAGGGTAAATCCAAGTTCCCATTAGTTTTCTGCATGACCTTCGCCTCTTTACTCAGGCCTTCTTTCAGTCACATCTAGCTGCTCTCTCCCTCCATCTATTCTATGCTGTTGAAGCATTTCACAAAACGTGGCTCACAGACTACCTGCTTTAAAGTCACAGAACTTTTAAACAATGCAGAGTCTGGGTCACATTCCAGGCACCCTGAATCAGAAACTCTAGATATGGGTCCCAGGACATAGGACGTTGTATTTTAATAAGCTCTCCAAGTAACTTTTGAATACCTTACAACAAGGAAACTTCTAAGGTCTAGGGGGAAAAAATTAACTAAATTTGGTTGTTATAATCATTTCTCATCAATTATATACTTCATTTGATCCTCATTGCATTGTTATGAAGTCAGTTTTATTTATTATTCCAGTCATTGCACAGATGAGGAAACATACAGATGAACCAAAGACATTAAGAGATTTGTACAATCCACGCAACTAATAAAGTCTGGATATAACACTCAAGTCTGTTCTTTCCAAATCCAAATTTCATGAGATTTCCACTATACAAAACCAGCTTTCCACTTTGCTCTGTAATGAGACTGACTCCTTTTTATGGGCCCTTGGTAAATGCTGGCTAATCCTTCAAGGCTGTAGTAGACAGCATAGGTGCCCTCACCATGATCCCCTAGCACTCACCTTTCCAGTACACATGATTGGTCAGCATCCCATTGCAAAAACCTAAGGTGCTCTGTCTGCTTCACAGCTTTCTCTTGGCCTGAACAAAGGCCAAGAGGTACCAGAGACTTAGAGAGAATGGAGGGAGCAAGGGAGGGATGAAAGTGTGTATGAGGAAACTTTTAGGGGTGATGAGTATGTCCATTATCTTGATTGCGGTGATGGTTTCACGTGTATATACATATGTCAAAAGCTATATTGTGCACTTTAAACATGTATAGTTTATGTCAATTTAACCTTAACAAAACAAAACAAAATACATCTACTTTAGTATATTATAAAGCAAACTTCTCTCTGCTTTTCAAAGGTTTTGATATATGTACATATGGTTAACATACTAATTAGTTCATTTAGTTTATTCCACTTCTTTTTACAGCAGGACTCAACATAAACTAATTGTTATTCTTGAATATGTGACCCAGATATGTGACTAACTCAAAATCAGGCATCACTGAGATTTCTTAATGAAATTATAAGAAAAGCCACGCTCTCCTTCCTGTATCCAAATGCTTCCAAACTCTTTTTTTTCTAGAAGAGCATCTCATATTCATAGAATCCTTTTCACTTTTTCTTCAAATTCTTTTAAAATTTATTCAATTCATTAGTTCTTCCTAAGAGAAGTCTAAAGCAGTGCCCCTCAAGCATCATCCAGAAATGTTTGCCAATTCCCAATGAGATAAGTACAAAAATTGAGAATAAGAATATTGAAACTGTTATAGCAATTTGAGAAGGCAATTTTACATCTATTAAATCTAACAACAATAAGCTGAACATCTAAAACTCAACAAAAAACACTCAGACTGCATACCAGCACGTCTGAGTGTGGGATCTGCGCATAAGAGCTACAACAGGTCAGAACTCTGGGTGTCAGGCGATGGACTGGGAGAAATAAAGAAGCTGCCTCTCGCAGCCTCCGGAGCTCCCTGCAGGAGGGGAAGGGGAGAAGCTGCAGCGACTTCCCTGAACAGCCCTGCTTGGTAGTACTGTGAGCTCTACCCAGTCAGCGGCCGGGCACAGTCATCAGGGCAGAAAGCAGAGAAGTGGAATGGGCCACAGAGAAACAACAGTTGATTTTTACCATCCTGGCTGCAAAGCTGAGTTGCAGCCCCCAACTCCCAACCCAGAGTGCCCCTCCCCTCATATCCTCCAAGATCGATCACCGTGGACCCCAGGGGAATCTGAGCAAATGCTGCCATGACCGTCGTTGACACTGACAGGGATTGAAACTGAGGGTAGCAAGCATGATTAAATATCTATAAGGAAACAAAAAGGCATTTTTAAGACTTTATATAAAACAGGGATCCAAGAAGCTTAGACACCACCTACTGGAAACCAAAAGGAAAGCGCCTTCTTTGCAGTAGGCCAAAGATAGACTTTATTATAATAAATCTTCTTTATGGAAAAACAGCAGAATACACTTCCATTAATGCCCAGGTGGAGAAATAGTCCATTAAACACCATGAACAACTAAGGTGACATGGCATCTCAGAAAGAAAAAGAAAAATCTCCAGAAAATAAGCTTACAGACATAGAAATATGTGACTTAAATGACAGAGAATTCGGGATGGTACTTCTGAAAAAACTCAATGAGATCCAAAACAATTCATATCAACAACTTCAGGAATTGAAAAAAACAACTAAATGAGCAGAATGAGTTCTTTAGCAAGGAGATTGAAACTCTCAAAAAGAACCAAATAGAAATTCTGGAGATGAAGAACACACCGAAAGAAATGGGCATTATCAAAGGTGAGGAAAAGAAGCAGGGACTAGAAAGCATTTTCAGACACACAGTGGACAAAAATTTCCCACATCTAAGGAATGAGCTGCAGCTTGGAATTCAAGAAGTCAACAGAACACACAATTATCTCAACCCAAAAAGGCCTTCACCAAGACACAATGTATTAAAGTTATAAAAAATCAGCAACAAAGATAGAACTCTCAGGGCAGCCAGGGAGAAGAAAACAGTAACTTATAAAGGAAAACCCATTAGATTATCATTGGACTTCTCGGCACAAACCTTACGAGCCAGAAAGTAATGGAATCAGATATTTAAACTATTAATTGAAAAGAACTACCAGCCTAAAATAATGTATCCAGCTAAGCTCTCCTTTAGATATAAGAGAAATTAAGACCTTTCTAGACATACAAAAATTGAGAGAATTCTCCACTACGAGACCTGTACTATAGGAAATACTGAAGGGGATCACCTCACCTAAAACAAAATGACCAAAAAAGAAAATAAAGTACATAATTAGGAGTAAAGTGACTATCAGGCAAATAGAAGCAGAGGAGTGCAATCCTTATAGAGAACAGGGCATTATAAGCTTAAAAAATAAGAAGAGAATTGCTATAGCAAGATAGTAATGAACGTTCAGCATATATGGGGAAAAACAGAACTAAAAACTGAAATGGGGAGGATTCAAAGATCCAGATTCACAAAGGGGAATGGAGATAAGGCATGTGCAGAAGGAAATGATTGACTGTATGAATATAAGCATCTTTTTCATATTCGTAATTGTAACTACATGCCAAAGATTCAGAGCCGAAGTATATAACATAAAACAAGAAGAATCAGAGGGAAACCCCACAAAAACCAAACAAAATAAAGAAAATAGAAACACAAGGACAAGGAAGCAATGGAAACACTGAGATACCAGAAGCAAAACATAAAATGTCTATAAGACCTCATATTTCAATAATCACCCTAAATGTAAATGGACTGAACTCACCAATAAAAAGGCACAGAGTTGCAGATTGGATCAAAAAAAACCAAAACCCAGATACAAAGAAATGGAAATATATTCCGTGTTCTTGGGTTGGAAGAATCAACATAGTGAAAATGACCTTATAACCTAAAGCATTATACAGATTTAATGCAATTCCCATCAAAATCTCATCAGCATTTTTTAAAGAAGTAGAACAAAAAAATCATCAGATTTGTAGGAAGCACAAAAGACCCCAGATTGCCAAAGTCATCTTGAGAAGAAAGAACGAGGCTGGAGGCATCACTCTACCCAACTTCAAATTATACTACAAAGTGACGGTAATCAAAACAGCATGGTTTGGGCGGCAAAGCAGACACATGAACAAGTGGAACAGAATCAAGAGTCCAGAATTAAACCCATATTTATATGGGCAAATAATTTTTGACAAAAAAAGCCAAAAACATACAGTGGAGAAAGGAAAACCTCTTCAATCAATGGTGCTGGAAAAACTGGAAAGCCACCTGCAAAAGAATGAAACTAGACTGTTGTCTATCACCGCACACCAAAATTAACTCAAAAGGGATCAAAGACCTGAATATAAGACCTGAAACAATAAATTGCATAGAAGAAAACATAGGAACTAAACTCCAGGACCTTGTACTTAAGAAGAATTTTTTGAATCTGACCTCATAGGCAAGGGAATTAAAAGCTAAAATAAATGAATGAGACTACATCAAACTAAAAACCTTCTGCTCAGCAAAAGTAACCGTCAATAAGATAAAGAGACACTCATCCGAAGGGGAAAATATATTCGCAAGCAACTCCTCCGATAAAGGCCTAATATCCAAAATATACAAAGAACTCATACGATTCAATATCCACAAAAAAACAAATGATCCAATCAAAAAATGGGCAGAGGACCTGAACAGACACTTCTCCCTCGAGGACATACAAATGGCCAACAAATATATGAAAAGATGCTCAACATCACTATCTATTAGGGAAATGCAAATCAAAACCACAATGAGATACCATCTCACACATGTTAGAATAGCTATAATCAACAGGACAAGTAGTAACAAATGCTGGAGAGGATGTGGAGAAATAGGAACCCTCATACACTGCTGGTGGGACTGCAAACTGGTACAGCCACTATGGAAAACAGTATGGAGGTTCCTCAAAAAACTAAGAATTGACCTACCATATGATCCAGCAAGCCCTCTACTGCTGGAGGTTTAGCTCAAAAAATTAAAAATGGGTATACCATATCTTGGCTAATGCCCATCAACAGAGATTAGATAGAAGCAGTGGTATATATATATATATATAATGGAATATTACTCAGCCATAAGAAGAGATGAAATACTGCCATTTACAACAACATGGATGGACCTTGAAATAATCATACTAAGTGAAATAAGCCAAACAAAGTTGAAAATCACATGATATCACTTATATGTGGCATATAAACCTAAAAGCAACACATGAGAAGGACAAACAAACAGGGACTCATGGACATGGTATAGACTAATGGTTACTAGAGGGTAGGAGGTGGGTGAGGAGCAGGAAGGTAGACAGGGTAAATGGGGTCAAATATAGGATTTAGGGGGAGAGTGAAGTGGGTAAAGGGGATGAAATATATGGTAGCTGAAGGAAACTGGACTTTGGTAAACAAACAATAGAATACACAGATGTCAAATTATAATGTACACCTGAAAATTATATAATTGTATTAATCAATGTTACTCCAATAAACTTAATTTTAAAAAAATATAAAAGCATTACATGATGCAAAAAAATTTTTTTTACATATTGATCTCTGAGCTCCATATAGAAAGGATATATTTATTAACACAATAAGGAGTAGTTTCAGTGTAATACTAAAGGTCCAGTGTGCTGGGTTTGGCAGCAGACCACTAAGGTTTCATTTCTGCCTCTCTCACTTGCTAATTATGATTTTTAGAAATTACTTAATCTGTGACATTTTGTTATCTATTCAATAATAATAATATTCTAATAGTCATCATCAAACCTACTTCATAGGGTTCCTATGAATTCATGAAAATTGCTTAGAAGAAGTCCCGGTATAATAAGTGCTGTGGACAAATAAAGGGATTCTGTAGAAAGCAACCTCTGAGGGCGATCTGATCATAAATTCCTAATGGGGCAGGTCATGGTGGGTAGTCACACCCCAGGCAACAACTTCTTTACTAAAAGGCTTATTTTGCCTTACGTAAACCCTGTCTACTGTTTCTGTGCATATGGGTGCATACTCCTTTGAAATAAACCATAGCCACCCTCAAAAGAGCACATAATCTTGTTAACTATCCTGTAAATCAATCCCTGCCTTGCTTCTCCCGCCTCCATGTAATCTTCTTTAAGTTCCCTTTTTAATTTCAAATGCACAGAAGAAGCTGCATAACTGTTACTCTCTGGAGCTTTTGAGATCTTGATCCCCGGCATATGTTGTCAGTCTGGCTCAAATAAACTTTAATACAAATTAAATTCTCTTCAGGTTTGGATGTTTCTTACATCAACAGTGCTCAATAAAGGTGCTGTCAGTTAACTTTTTAAACAATTAGTCAAATCAAAAGGACTATAAATATCTAGATTCCCTTACATTAAAATGTTCCAATTATTTATGAGTATTAATTGGAAAATGACTTTTTTAGAATCAAGTGCTGTATCATATCAATCTTCGCAACCCTAGTACCTATACTAGGCCTGGCATGTAAATGGCACTCGATAAAGATGCCTAGAGCATTCCTCCCCAAGATTTAGACATGCCTGGCACTTCTTGCCATCTATTCTCAACTTTCAAAGTCCTTGCCTCAACCCCTGTGGAACCACCCAGTTAAAAGCACTTTGTCATTTCCTATCACTATCCTGACCCATTATCTGGTTTATTTTTCTCACATCTGTTATCACTACCCCAAATTATCTTTTTCTTTGTTGGTTTACTTACCTACTATTTTTTCCTTCCCACTAGAATATAAGGTTCATGGACTCAGGAAACTTGTTTGTGTTTTTATTTGTTGTGCCATCACATCAGTCCCCAGAACACCAGTAGGCACACAGTACTTTCTGTTCTTTTGTTTGTTTGTTTGTTTGTTTTTAATCGGATTTTAAGGACCTAACCATTCACAGCCAATTGAACATTAAAACAAACAAACAAACAAACGAAACAAAATGTAAGACTCAAACTGGCCCTTCATCACAGATAGTCTGAGAGACGTGGGTTTAATGGAGCTTATTTACCATTCCACGCATATATAAACTGAGCTAGTCACAGGGATGTTGGCTGACTTGTGCAAAAGCTAACAAATGGTTGTTTCATAGGCCTGTGAAGGGAAGTAGAGTTTGCTACACCAAAAAACACCTTGAGATATTGATTTTAAGCTGGTTATTAAGGAACAAGAGACTCAGAATGAATCTTTGACTCTAACCCTTTGCCTGCCTAAAGGAATTTAGTTAGAGGATTTGCTCCAGGAAGGAAGATATCATTCCAGATAACTATGGTTTAATACAAACTAGTATATGGTAGAGAGGAACCGTGCAAGGCTCATTTGTTCGAAGTCCTTTCTGTGTCCTATAGTTAAAGATGGCCCAGCAAACATTACTTATCAAACGTTTGCTTTTCCATCTCCATGTGAATTGCCTTCTGTCCTTTGAAGTACCTCCCAACCCCCCACCGCCTTCTCCTTAGCTCCAGAATGGCATGTAAACCTCAATTGTCCAATGCCTCCTTGGGTCTCCATTCTTATAGCACTCCTGAATACACATTCGCACAATAAACTTTGGACATTTTTGCCTGATAATCTGTCTCTGTTAAATTTGATTATCAGCCCAGCTAGAAAAACTTAGAAGGTGGGGAAAAAAGATTCATTTTGTGTGTGTGTGTTGTGTGTGTGTGTGCGCGTGCAACTCCACAACTGACATAAAACTCTAGATCCTGGCCCTGTGTTCCTTACTCCCTGGCTGCAGAATCCCTCGCCCTTAGCAGGTTAATGCATTGAGCTTCTTAGATTGCAAGGTGTGTGAGTTCTTTAACTTTTTAATCGCAGGTGACAAAATGCCTTTACTCTCAATGTTTTATCATACCAGTGCAACAGCCAATGATATGAAACTTGTGCTGAAATGTTGCGGTCCCTCCCCTGACTTGAGCAAGGCCAAGATTTTCATTAGTATGGGATTTGCACTGCCAAGTAAATATGCTTATTTGTTTTACTATATTAGGCTTTGCTATTCAGAACTAGATTAAACTGTCAATCATCTCTTCCATATTTCATACTGTTAACTTTGGGCAGGGGCCCGTGTGATATTACACATGTCTCGTCAATAAAACAGCCCACTGGATTGAAATCTGTTCAGGACGTACAGTAAGATGTCAAATTAATTGTACCGAAATAATGAGTTAGCACCAAATGCTAATTAAATATTGATGAAAGTCATGCTTTCAATTATCTTCATTATGGCCGCATGTTTTATGTAGGCATTAAATGCTTGCAGTACTGGTACATCTGGTAATTAGCTGTGCACCATAAAAAAAGCTGGAGTTATTGCCCTCCATATTAAACGCACTTAGAAACCACTTGGAAGATGGAAACTGTGAAAAAAAGCAGCACTTTTTTTTTGTTCTGAGAATGTTTGAAATTCTATGAATTTGTTTGTAGTATTGGATACTCCTTTACTCCTTTTTACTTTTTACTTCCTGTTTGTAGTATTGGCTACTCCTTTACTCCTTTGTACTTTTTACTTCCTGTTTGTAGTATTGGATACCCCTTTACTCCTTTCTACTTTTTATTTTTGCCTGGACCAGTTACAAGTCAGGAGTCTCCTTCAAGTTCCTGCCGAACTCTGCTGAGTCATGGCTTTTTACACTCATGTTAACTTTTGGCAGTCTCTTCCTCCAAACACCTGCACTGCCTTTTACCCTTTTCCTGCTCGTAGGCAAACTGGCTGCCTCTGGAGAATAGGATCATTCTTACCATTTATTGAGTTGTGATTAAAACGGTTCTCAGAGTGCAGTCCCTGAACCACTTGTATTAGAATCACCTGGGTTCCTAATTAATGTGCAGATTCCCCAGCCCCGCACAGGCGACCCAACAAAAGAGGAGGCCAGTAATGTGGAAGATAAAGTTTGTCTACCAGTAAATAACCCCACACTTTCAATCCTGGCTGCCTAGTAGAATAAACCTCAGGTCTTTTAAAATATATTGACTTCACTGATCTTAAGTAGGACCATAGTACACATGTGTGTGTGGACACACGCACACAACACACGCACACACACATCTTATATGATTCTAAAATGTAGTGAGAATGGGGAACCAGTATAATGGGTTCCTAAAGGGTATGTACATTTGCCCTTCTTTCTGTTTGGAAACTTCTTCCTGCTTCTGCACTTGAAAGTTTTCCTCTCCATTTATTGTTAGTGAGTGATGTACTTTTTTCTTTTTTTCTTTTTTTTCTTTTTTTTTTTTACATATAAACATACTCCTGTGCTGGTCATTTGCCTGTGTGTTTTCAGACCCTTTCCTTTCAATATCAAACTTGCTCAAGGGGAGGATCAGCTTGTGGAGCCATGGAAGCCATATGGACTTGGAGTCTAAAAGCCCTGGGCGCCTCTGGTGAAACCAGACTTTACTCTTTATTGTCTATGTGACTTTGCATAATCTACTTAACTTCTCTGAGCCTCAGTTTCCTCATCTGTTAAATGTAGGCAATAAAACCCACTTCCTAGGTTATCATAAACACCAAATGAAATAATGCACAGACATGTTAATAGGGTAGTTAATCTCCAGCAAGGACATAATGAGAAGAGGCTGCTATCAAAACTACTTATAACATGTAGAAGGGCCTGGAAGAGATTCATAATAAATGCACCATGAATGTCATTAAAAAAAATGAATTGGATTTTACAGCTGTTTTATGCATTCAGTAAGTTGAAGTAGCAATAGAAGAAAGATCATTAGAGAAAGTTGGTTTATTGATGAAGGCTTCTGGCTTCTGACATGAAAGCACTCTGCACTCTAGAACATGGCTCTTGTCACTCCTGATTCACAATCACCCAGTGATTCTATCACACTCATATACTCAGAGTGAAAGCCAAAGTCCTTACCTCACATCTGGCCGCTTCTTTAGCATCAACTCCTAACATGTTCCCCTTGTTCACTGGGTTCCAGCCACACAGGCTTTTGTGCTTCTCCTGGAGCAAGCCAAGCAAATGCACCTCAATGTCTTTATGATTTTTGATCCCCATTGCCTAAAACCCTCCTCGCCTCTATTTAAGGCTAATTTCCTCATTTCAGTCTGGTCTATGCTTAAATGTCACCTCCCCAGAGAGACGTCCTTGGCCATTCTACATAAAACAGCACCTCATCTCTGCATCACAACCTCCCCTCCTCACCCCACTCTGTTCATCTTCCTAGTATTTAGCTAGAGTACTATCTGCTTATTTTACGACCTGTCTACCCTCTGAGAATGTAAACTCTATGAAAGCAGGGACTTTGTGGGTTGCTTATATATCTAGAAGAGTGCTTGATGTGTGTTGAGTGAATTAATAAAGGAAGGCCAAGGATGAGAAGAGAAAGGGAAGCAGCATTATTGAGCATTTACCCTCCTGGACCCTGTGCCAGGCTTCGTAACCACTTTTTAGGATAGTAATGTTCTCATCATTGCACACAGGGTTCAAGACTCAAGATAATAAGTAGCTGCCACTTCAAAGTCACAATGTCCAAAATCACAATTATGATCTTCCCCCTCAGCCTGCTTTGCTTCCAGTGAATTCTGTCTCAGGGAATGGCAGCAGCATCTTCCCAGTTGCTCAGATTAGAAACCTAGGCATCTTCCTGGGTGCACTCCTTTCCCTCATAGCCTGTATCCAATCCATCACCAAGCCTTATTGATTTTGCCTCCCAAATATTTCTCAAGTCCATCTGCTTCTCTCCATCTCTACTGTTGACATTCTAGTTTAGCGAATCATTATTTTTCACTTTGATCTTGCACTAGCTTACTATCTTGTTGACTCCCCTTTTCCATACTTGTCCCTCTAATAATCGATTCTCTTTACAGAAACATGAGTAATCATTATAAAATGCAGAATTGGTAATGCGCTCCTTCCTTCCATGCTTAAATATCTCAGCAATTTCCCATCATTCTTAGCATAATACCAAGGTTCTAAATTTGACACAGGTTTGGCACCATCCTGCACTTGCCCCCTTCCACCAGTTTCCATGATGCTCGCTGTGTATGTGCCATATTTCTAAATACTCCAGGCACCTTCCCACCTCACCCTGAACACTCTCATCACCCTCATTCCTTGTTGTCCAGCTTTGATTTGTTAATTTCTCATTCTTTAGGTTTCAGTCCAATTATAGTTTTTCAGTGTTTCCTGATTCCATCACAGGGCTAGGGACTGATGCGAACCATCACCGAACAAGTGACTTCTCTTTCAGGGATTTTATCACTGTTATAAACAAAGAAATGTGCAATTATGCCTATCCTTCCTACTAGATTATAATGTCCTTGAGGTAGCACCTTATTCAACTGTTTTATAACTGTTTTTCCATCATTTAGTATAGAGTAGCACACGGAAAGCACTTAATAAATATTGTTAAATGAATGAATGTGATCCACTTTGAATGGTAGATTTGATGAGGTTAGATCCTGGCTTTGAACCTAAGACTGTATGACTCCTAACTAAAGCAGTCCCTCTCTGTCCTCAGTTTTGCCTTCCACTGTTTCATACTCCATGGATTCAGTTATGTGCAGTTAAACCTCAGTCTGAAAATATTAAAGGAAAAATGCCAGAAATAAACCATTCGTAAGTTTTAAATTGTGTGCTGTTTTGAGTAGCATCATGAAATCTCCTGCTCTGTCCTTCCCAGGATGTGACTCATCTCTTTGTCTAGTATCTCCCCACTCATATACGTCCCCTCACTTGTCAGTCACTTAGTTGCCGTCTTCGTTGTCAGATCGACTGTCAAGGTATCACAGTGCTTGTGTTCAAGTCACCCTTGTTTTACTTAATAATGGCCCCAAAGTGCAAGAGTAGCGATGCTGGCAATTCAGATATGCCACAGAGAAGCTGTAAAGTACTTCCTTTATGTAAAAAAGTGAAAGTTCTCAGTAAGAAAAGCCAAAACATCGCATGGCGAGGTTGCTCAGATCTATGGTAAGAACAAATCTTTTATTCGTGAAATTGTGAAGGAAAAAGAATTTGTGTTACTTTTGTTTTCACACCTCAAGACACATCTTATCACATAGATATTGAATCATCTCACATCATCACAAGAAGGGTGAATATGGTACAATAAGATATTTGGAGAGAAGATCACATTCACATAACTTTTATTACAGTGCATTGTTATAATTGTTTTATTTTATTATTATACATTATTATTAATTTCTTATTGTGCTTAATTTATATAATTAAATTTTATCATAGGTATGTAAGTATAGTAAAAAACAGTATATGTAAGGTTTGATACTATCTGTGGTTTTGGGCATCCATTGGAGGTCTTGGAACAAATCCCACAAGGATAAAGGGAGGCTACTTTATACCATCGTTCTTTCCAAAGGTGCCCAAGGCAAAAGCCTACCAAAGGCCAGAGAGAAGTGGAGAATTGGTAAGTTCTGCCTGAAAACAGGGGCTGGGGAGCACCTACCTGTCGGGCAGTCGCAGTCTAGGTCCATAGAGGCTGCTGTGTTCTTACTCCCTACCATCAGGCTCCAAGACTGATTTAAATTCTCATTGTTGGAGTTTGCCTTTGTTTTTTCACTTCTGTCAACCTTTAAAATAATGACAGAATATCACCTTTCAGGAAGCTGCTGCCTCATTTGGAGCTAAGATAAGGAGAGTGAAACTTAATTGATGGAGAGTGATGAGATAGGTAATGCTATATATCTGAAAATGAGGTGTGAGAGAGGAATTAGGATTTGTGGTGACAGTAGCAGCTGAAACAGGGCCATGTTGCTAAAGAGCAGCTAAAATTCACTCATTCCTTCATTCATCCATTCATTCAAGTATTAATGGAGCTCCTACTGTTTTCTAAGCACTGATCTCACACAAAATATACAACAATGAGAAAAAGAAATAACTGGCGCTGTCTTCATGGATTTGATATTTTAGTGTGAGACAATAAACAAATAATAATAAAATATATAACAATATTAGGTGATGATAAGCACTTTGAAGAAAATTAGTGTAAGGTTAGGGAAATAATAGACAGAGATGGAAGTGGGCTAGCTTAGTTCAGATGAGCAGTCAAAGAAGGCCTCTTGGAGGAGGTGACATTTAAGCAAATATCTAATGAAGTAGGCCATATGCATATAGAAAAAATGTTTCAAGCAGAGGAAGAAAGTAAAATAGGAAGAAATTTGGTTCTTGTTTTAGTTATAGGAGGGGAAATGTTTTAATAAATATCACTGACTCCCACCACGGAGACTCAAAAGTTAGATACAAAAGAAGCTTATTTCTTGCTCATAGCAGAGGCTCGTGTGGGTTTAGTGGATGTGCTTTCATGTGTTGCTTCAGGGATCCAGGCCCCTGCTCTCTGGTGGCTCTACCACCCTCTAGAGTCTCGAGTCCTCTGCCTCTCATTGGCAGATGAGGAAAATGGGTCATATTTTTATGGGCTAGGTCTGGAAGTGGCATATGTCAACCCTAATGACACGGAAGGCTAGGATATGCAACTAGCTGTGTGTCTAGGGGGAGAGGATCCAATTTTTGTAAGCAACTAGCCAGTCTCTTTCCAGTATATATAAAGAACATACAGAAGCCAGAATAACTGTCATGGATGGAATGGAAGATGAAATTTGAGAGGTGGGCAAGTACTAGGGCAGGTAAGGCCCTTAGATCATAGTAAGGACTTTGTATTATTTTTCTGAGTATATTGGCATGCTATCATAGGATTTTAAACAAGAGAATGATACGCTTAAATTTAAATTTTCAGAAAGAACTTGAAAGGTCTTTGGAGACTGTAGAGTAGGGGACAAGAAAGGCTATGGTACTAACTCATAGGGGAGAGAATGATACCTGGGAGTAGTCATGGCTGTGGAGAAGTGCTGAAAAGTGGTCTGATCGAGTACATTTTTAAAGGAAGAGCAGACAGGAGTTACTGTTAAATTGGATGTGGAGAGGGAAAGAAAGAGAGAAATCAATGAAATTTGCTAAATTTTTTATCTGAGAAACTAGGTAAATGGTTGTACCATTTACTGGGACAGGGAAGACTGGGAGAAGGGGGAAGAAATGAAGACTTCTCTTTTAGACATTACGTTCATAATGCCTATTGAACAGTCAAGTGAAGATATCAAGTGGGCCACTGGAGATGGGGAAGCTTATGGTGGGAAGAAAGAAGAGACTGGGACTGGCGATAGAAAATTTATAGTTATCAGGGTGTTGTACATGAAACCAAGAGACTTAATGCAATTACCTAGCTTCAGTAGAGAAGAGAAGAATTTGTGAGACCATACTCAGAAGCATTCCAATATTTAAAGCTCAAATTATAGATTCGTGGACTCAGAAATAAAAAGGCTCTAAGAAGTTTTTAGGTCAAAATTGGGTCAACCTTCTCCCCCACTCCTACACCTTTTTTAGTGAAGAAACTAAGGCTCAAATGATTAAACTGTTTACGTATGGTCACAGAATTTGTGCTGGCTGAACTCAGCTACAATACAGATCTTTGGGCTAATTGTCCACTCTTTTTTCACCTCTCTTATAATCAAAATAATTCCTGTGGTAAAGGATAAGAGAGGGGAATCAATGAGATGAAAGAAAAAGGGAGGGAAACAAACTGTGCAAACAAACAAACAAAATGTTTCTCCTTCCGTGTCTGCTCTTCATCTTTCTGATAGGCGCAGAACACATTTTATGTAAAGAATGGGGTATTGGATAACTTTCATATTATTGCAACTTTGAAGAGACTGGAGAAGTACTGGATAGTAGCCAATACTGCAGTAATATTACAAGAAACACATTTCAGATTAAATGGGGAAAAGTATGATGAGCTGTTGGAAGGAAAAGAAGGGAAAACTATATCCATTGTCCTAATATCATGAAGCAGAAGTTAATCTGGTTTTGCCCCTGTCTGAGAGCAATAGATCTGGATTACAACTGGGAGTGAAGGAAGGTTGGGCAGGCCAGAAACATGATGACAGTGATGGGGCGGCCGAAAAAGGTTGTATAGCCTCGAGGACAGGTCCCGTTTAATCAAACTGAGAAGAGGTCAAATTTGGGGACTGAAAAATAACTATCGGTGGTGGGAAAAGAGATGGTATTGACAAAACATATCCAGAATAATAAATAAAGTGCATATAGGGAAGAGAAAAATGAACCTCGCCAAGGGAAGAGGGAGAACAATCCCAGCTATCTGCTGTCTCTGTTTTTCACAATGATTGAGCCAGATAATGTCAAATGGCTATTTTCTAACTCCATCATCCCTTCTAGATTTATCAATTGGCAATTTATTGTGGAGTGGAAATCTCCCTTCTCCTTCATTTGTTTATTCATTTATATCAGCATGTACTCATGGCTTTCTGTTTTACTCAGAGGGTTACAATATCGTACAATCTTTATTTATTTTTATACTAAAATTTTCCTGGGCTTCAGCAACGGGAGCCCTTTTAAACTGAATCATGAGCCTTTTTGATGTTTTCATCATTCTTGAACGTTTCATTACTTTCTGGCATAAAAAGTTTTAGTCTCATATATTCTTCTTGCCCCAGTCCCAGAAAAACTCATTTCTTCAAGAAGCCCTGATTCCTTTTAATGAAGAATAATATTAAGAAATCAAGACCTAGTCTTCAGAGTGTTGTTGCTTCTAGAGTCTCTCATGAGATAGCACTAGGAATCTATATATGGATGCTCACATACACACCTGCACCTGTCTGTCTGTCTGTCTGTCTGTCTATCTATCTATCTATCTATCTATCTATCTATCTATCTATCTATTTATCTATTTATCTATCATCTATCTATCATCTCTATCATCTATCTATCATCTATCTATCTATCAATCATTTATCTATCATCTCTATCTATCTATCATCTATCTATCCGTCTATCTATCATCTATCTAATATCTATCTAATATCATTTTTTTGTCCATTCAGTCTAGCATAGGCATACCTTGGAGATATTGCAAGTTCGGATCCAAAACATTGAGTCACACACATTTTTTTGTTTCCCAGTGCATATAAACGTTATGTTTACACTGTACTGTAGTCTATTAAGTGTGCAATAGCATTATGTCTGGAAAAACAATGTATAAACCTTAATAAAAAATACTTTACTACTAAAAAATGCTAACCATCATCCAAGCCTTCAGCTAGTCATAATCTTTTTGCTGGGAAGGTCTTCAATTTGTAAAAAACGCAGTATATACAAAGTGCAGTAAAGTGAAATATAAAAAAAAACGAGAGATGCCTGTATAAGGTTTATTAGCATTCCTCTTTCTTAATTGTAGTTCCCCTATCTGACAGTAGAAGACCTGGCTTACATTATTCTCCATGTGTGTATGTACATGGAGAATAATGTGTGTATGTACATACATACACACATGGAGAATCTCCTGACCACACCAGCTGAAAATTTGACCTTGGACACATTGGTTTGTCCCATCACACCTCCAGCCCCACTGAATATACTGGACCAAAGCTTAGACCCAATGAAAGAGAAGGGGGAAGAGAAAGCCCCCTATGTATTTCATGAAGGGAGTCATTGAAGCGGTTTCTCAGATGTGTCATCAGCTATAGTTGGCAAAAATCATTTGCCTTACCCATCCTCTCTGGTTTCTCTCTGTTGTCCATTTCCATCACCTACAAAGATACTTGCCAAGGCCTCACTCTTTGCAACTGCCACAAGGTGAATAACAACTTTGCTTTCAAGAGCCAGTGCTGCTCAGTGAATTCCCCATAGCCGTGAGGCAAAGCACCTGCCTCACGCTCACTTCTCTGCCTCTTTCTACAACTTGGCCACTGAGCTTGAACTCAGAGGAGTGGAGTTCTACCACCTCCCGGCTTTCACCAATGCCCTGATATCTCTGCAATACTTTCATTAAATAACATACAAACACACTAACAAAACAGTTCTGTCTTCTGCTCCTTACATCTTTTAATAGAGACTATTGGCTGAATTGGGAGTAATGTTCTTCTGCTCCTAGTTTCTTAGCTCCCCTTCAGGCCTTCCTCATCCACACCCCACTCTTCGAATATTCAAATCCCCCCGCCCTTCTCTGAATAACAAAACATGTGACAAGCATATTGATGGGTGTGAACAGGTCCTGGAGGAAAGAGATTGAAATGATATTTGGTTTAGAGCTCAGCCAAAACTCTAGGACCTCATCTCCCTGATCTGATGATCTCTTGAAACTTTTAGCACCCAAAGGACAGGCTCACAGAAACACCTAATGAGTAGGCTGAGGGCCTCTCATAATGGACCAAACCTTGTGTTATTGTAGGGAGAAACACTCTGTTCCAGAGCTGTGCCAGCCATAAGGGACTCTCACTAGAATAAGGCTGAATGGAACAACAAATCTGTGGGGTTTGATGGATCATCCTTGGATTATACTGTGAGGATGGTCAGCTTCCACGTTTCTGTAATTTAAAACACAGTTCTGAGTATGTCCCACATTTCAGACAGTGCTAAGTAGTGAGGGTACAGGGTTAAATATTAATAACAGTAATAATAGTAATAGACAGTCCTCTTCCTCAAATAATTCACTGCCTAGTTTAAGAAACAGACAAATGAATGAATGATTGTAATGGATTACATTTGTTGAAATGCCAGAAGTATGACGGTAACAGAACAAATAGGAGCTGGTGGAGATGGGAAAGGAAATGCTTTCAAGACAAGGGCATGAGCATTGGAAGAGGAGTAGGGTTAGCCAGGCTGAGTATACAGTAGAAACAAAGGCATAGAGGTGACAGACAACTTGACACTTGAGGGACGGGGGACTTGTGTGAATTAGTAAGAATGTCATGAACAATCTCAATCATACACTGAGGGTCGTTGTACAGTACAAATTGGTACAATATTCCTGAAGGACAATTTACATTTCAACATTCTTAGCATTTGACCCATTTATGCTACCATTATGAATTTATCCTAAGGAAATAGAAAAGTAGAAAAAAATCTTATCTCAGTATTATTTATAACAGCTATATGTAATAGATAAACATTGGCAAAGGAAGACAGAATAATTATTGAAATAATAATATTTTAAAACATTGGAAATAAGTTTTCTAACAAATAAAATTAAGAGTTATATTCAGGGGATTCAAAGGATGGAACATTATGCCACAGTAACTCTGAAGATGTTAAATATAGTGTTTTAATACACAATTAAATGAGGTGGGAAAATGTTCACAGTTTATTATTGTAGTAGACAGTAGGTTGCTTTCCAGGTATCCAGGTCTCTGCTCCTTCTGTCAAAACAGACTGATCTTCCACTTAGAAAATCAGCCCTTCCCTTAGTGAAGAAGATGTGGAATCTGTGGAGAATAGACCCCACTCCAACCGCTACCTCCATGAGGGCTCTCCTGGGTTTAAGCCCATCAGCATACCTCTTGTCACTAGGGAGGGACATGTCTTGTAAGTGAGGCCATGAGAATGAAATTAAGGCCTTCTTCTGTTTCATGATTTCGAGCGAAGTCTTCTCTTGATTCCCTTCTGGATAAAATAGTATATCAGTTCAAAGTCTGAAACTGAAATGGCTACTTTTGCTGCTACAAACAATGAAGTGAGCCTGAGAAAGAAGCCAACCATGTGAAGAGCAGAAGTGACAGAACTGTAGATAAAGGGAGCTGGAAAAGTAAAGAAAACTCTACTTTTGGAATTTTCTATTATATGAATTAAGAATTCTTTAATGGTTTAAGCCAGTCTGATTTGGAATTTTGGTTACTTACCTATGAAAACACCTTACTTGATATAATTAAGTAAAAATAGCAGTAAATAAAACTGCAAACACACATAGTTAATGTGTTATTTTTGTGCATAATGTGTTCCTTAAAATGTTTTTAAAAGTTAGATAATAGAGGGAGGTGACAACTGAACTGAAGTAGGAAGGTTTAATATGAGTTAATGAAGGGAAGTGCAGAGAAAGGGGTATGCTGACCGATGTGATGACACGTGAAAGACCTCTGGTAGGAAAGAAAGGCAGAGGGTGGGGGGGAGGTAGATGAGGGGAAAAATTTAAATCATTTCTTTAATTAAAAAACAAAAAAGGAAAGAGAGGTGAATATAAGGAATTAGAATTCAAACAGTGTGGCTGAAAGAGCATGAATGAGTAGAAGCGGGGACCAAGTGAGCCTGAGAAAGTTGGGAGGTTCACATCTTTTAATTCATAAGGTGTTGTGTCTTAATTCTAAGAGCAAATGTCAAGTCAGTAAAGATTTAAAAGGAAGTTTGGAGAATGTGGGAGCTAAAATAAATAATACTTCTAAGTATACTCCCACCTTCTAAGTTCTTCTAGCTGGACTAATAATCAAATTAACAGAGACAGATTAACAGGAGGAAATCAAAGTTTTAATACACACAAGCATGAGAATTCCAAAAACAGTGAGGCAACATTGGGTATATATAACTTTTTTGGCCAAAGGAGAAAAGTGGAGGGGTAGGGGAGTGAGGGGTGGGTATTAGATTTCAGAAGTGAGAACAGGTGATTCATAGGTAGTTGAGGAAGAGCAGAACACACATGGCAGGCAAATTCTTGCTAGGCAACTCAGACCTCTGGAACACAGGGAGTACCCAGCTAATAGGCTTGGAGTCGTCCTGACTAATGCTGAGCTGAAGACTCTTAAGGTGATTAAGCCAGGGCTTCCTTCCTAAAGTAGGCTCCTCTTTCTGAATCTCTTGGGCAGCAGAGGGAGGCTCAAAGGTTCCTTTCTGAGTTTTGTTTCTTAATAAACTGCTTAAAATCAATATCCCTAAAGCAGCTTCAGGGTGGCAAAACTTTGGCACAGAGAGAGTTTTGCCTTCTGTAAGTAGGAAGATTACTCTCTCTGTAAAGTGGAGAATAAATTCAAGGGGAGAGTCAAGAGGGAAAGAATGATGTAGACACTTAGGGCCCATGTCAGTGCACACAGAAGTGGGCAATGATTGTACACAGCATGGTTAGTGGAGAGTGAGTGTGGATGATTTCAGGGTAAAATCTGAGATTTACTCGTAGACAGTAGGTAAGTAAGAGAGATTCCTCGGACCAAGGTCTATAATATTGAGAACTTATTATCAAAAATGATAAAATATATAAAACATGAGGCTGTATGGCAAGATATGTTGACAGAATAAACACATAAAACATAGACTACACTGAAACTAGAATAGGGTGGGGGAAGACAGGAGGGGTGGTACAGGCTATAATGAACAGAGGAGGCTTAGGGAGGAGAAGGGCCCTGAATGAAACAGAGAATTTGTAAAGGTGATGGAATTATGTGATTAAAATATTGTAGTGGATTTTTTGCTATCTTAAGATGTGTAGTGTAGAAAGATTTTTTTTTTTTTTTTTTTTAAATTCAAGAGAGATTAAAAAAGCTATGGGACCAGCCCAAGATTTTATCCAGGGGAAAGAAAAGATAACTTAGTTCATAGAACAGGATGAGGGCAATGAGAGAAAAAACCAAGTTGGTTTCTATTGAGTAAAGCTTATTAAAATATTGATTGCTTATGCGTCTTTTGAAAGTCATTTGTGGGAACCTATACCCCAGGATTAGCAACAAATCTACACCAGTTTGACAAACCACAGCCCAAGGGCCAAATCTGGTCCACAGCCTGCTTTTGTAAGCAACTTTATTGGATCATGACTGCTTTAGCAATACAATGGTAGAGTTGAGTATTTGTGACACAGAACCTTTGGCCTACAAACCTAAACGTATTTACTACCTTGTCCTTTAAGAGAAAATTTGCTGATCCCAGATCTAGAGAAAACTAGGAATGAGAACTTCACTTCTTAGTGCTGCATAATTTTAGAGAGTGATATATGATTTAAAATTTTAAAAATTTCAAAAATTATTATTGAATGGAATTTGAGGAGTCATATAAGTACAGGAAAAAATGAATGAAATTTTATCTACATCTCTACTACAGCGGTTAGTCTACTGTTTATTTAATCTTTTATTCATCTAATAATTATTTATTGAGTGAATACCATGTGTCAAGTACACAGCTTGATGCAGGGAAAAAGCTCCTGTCACACTGGAGCTTCATTTTTGGGAGTGGGGGAAAGGTCGTAAAGAGAAAAAATAAAAACAAAAGTAAAAATATGAACGTCGATGGTGATGCATGATATGGAGAAAAATAGAACAGGAAAGGATAGAGTGAGTAAGGGTGGAGATGGATATTTAAAATAGGTTAGTTAGAGGAGGCCTCACTTAAACAGACATTTGAGCTGAGACCTGATGGAGGTGAGGGAGATTGCCACGTGGTTCTCTGGAGCAGAAGCCTTCCTCAGAGGAGACAGTAGTATGAATGCCTTAAAGCATGAACATGCCTGTTGAATTTGCAGAACAGAGGGAGACGAGTATACCTGCAGTGACATAAGCAATGGAGAGGAGTAGAGCTGAAGGAAACAAGGTGAGGGAAGAAATAAGGGAGTCAGGTGATGAGGGGTGATTATAGGGACTGACTTTTTCTCTGAATGAAAAGGTAGGTCTTGGAAAATTCTAGGCAGAAGAGCAGTATAAATTGACTTAACATTTTAAAGGATCACTTTGCCTGCTACTTGAGAATAGACTGGAATAAGCCTAGATAGAGTGAAAGATAGATGATTTACCTGGTTAGGAGGCAATAATCCAGGCCAGAGGTGATACGGTTTAGAACAGAGGGGTACAGTTGAAGGTCAGCTCCAAGAAGACTTGCATTTGGGTTAGACAGAAAATATGAAAAAAAACAGCAGTCAAGTATGATTCCGTATTCTGGGAATGAACAACTGACAAGATGACGAAGCCTGTAGGAGGAGCCAACTTTGTGTAGAAGATTAGGAGACTGAGTTTGGATTTGTTTAGACTGAGATACCTATTAGCATCCACATGGAGATGTTGAATATAGACGGGGATATATGGACCTGAAGTTCATGGAAGAAGTCCCTTTTTTTAGTTCTGGATATAATTGTTCTAAAAATTTGGGGAGATCACAAACCTGAGAAGTGTAAGATGTTGCTGAATGTGATGGACTCAAAAGCTTTCAGACTTAAGGACTATATCAATCTTGGCTTTAGGCATCTAGAGGCAGAGGCTTCCCTTCTTTAGATGGAACTAAATATTGAAAATCAGTTAAGCTGATTTCACCTGACTAATAAAAAAACTTTCAACAAATATAATTCTAATATCTTATTGCCAGATTTCTTGAGGCCTTGTAGCTGCAATGTTAAAGCAAAACAAAACCAACCAATCAACCAAAACCAAGAACGAACTATAACTTATAAGAAGTAATCACAAAGGGTCTTGCAAAATTTAAAGCATGTTATAAATTTTTCTTAGAAAAGCAGAGTAAAACTTTGTGAGGAACCTGAGTTCGGCAGTTCTTTTTTAAATGAAAGAAAAGTGAAATGGTAAAATGTGGTCCAGGTGAGTAATGTTTAGAAAACCATACCCCAGTTGACACTGTGAAGTTAATTTCTCCCATATTTACAAGTTCAGGTTATCTGTTCATTTATTCTGATTGAATTCCTGTAATGGTTCCTCACACACCTACTAACAAGCCTATTTTCACCATGTGTTGGTTAGTCTCCATTTGCTGCTTCCTCTCCCAAACCAATCCATTCTCTGCTCTCCTTCTCTTTTGCTCTGCTTTATGCGTTGAGAATCTGATCTCTACATGTACCATTTTGTCTCCTTTGCTCTTTGGCTCATGGTTGGGTTGATCAGTGGAAGGCACCAACAGGAGATTAGAAGGAAGAGATAAAGTTTGGGGTGTTTCTTCTTCTGTTTCATCTCTGCTCTAGGATAACATTCTGGTGTGTCTTCATTCCTTATGGCTCCAGTTCCTGTTGAGCATCCTTTCTTCTGGAGTAGTTTCTACTCACTGGGTTTTTTGTAACACTGTTCCTTTCCCTTCTCCTTTGGTCCTAAGAGCAGTGGGATTTCCCACTGATGCCTTCCCTGGTGTCTCGACATCCCTTGGTAGTTCCTCTACTTCTGCAACACCTATGTAAAGAGTCCCTTCGTTCAATTTACTTCAAAATAATTCTTCAGGGTAGTTTCTGTTTCCTACTGGAATACTAACTGACAGATACATCACCTAAGCTTTTAAAGAATCATTTTGAAAAATGGACTTTTAATACATCTATAATTATGGCCCTGAATGGATGGCCCCAGAAGGTAGCCTTTCTCATTCTCAATTGAACTAGACACATGTTATTAAGTATACCAGGGATCAGGCACTTTACTAGGTGCTAGGGAAGAATAATAAGCAAGAACAGTGAAGGAGAGATCCATGGTCCTAGCAAGCTGACAGTCCAGTCAAAAGAACAGCACTTTGCTTATACAAATTACATACCCACCATTTAGTGTTGCATCCACATTGTACCCTGCCCATGTAACATATTAGTAAGGATGCACCTCAAAGCAACATCTATTAAGAAGCACCTGGTCTCTAAACACAGTTATTCTGCAATAGACCATGTTATCACTACCTTATAAGAAAATCAAGTAAAAATAATATTCAATAATTTGTAGCTTTTTTGACCTGTCTTTGGACTAAGGTCCTAACACTCAGCGTGGAACCCTCTATATTGATACTCAAAATGTGCATGAGAGTCAGTTGGGAAGGTTTGGGAAAGAAAGAGTTAAAATTTCCATTTCGATAACACCAGGATGTGTTTCAAAATGTGTTCTTCTTTATCAGTTTCTTATGCACTCACATTATTTGTGACTGAGTTAATTGCATCTTGCCCACTTTTCCCCCACCCCTCACTATAGTGAATAGAAAAATGATCATTCTTTTATGTGCAGCTGATAGGATTTTATTACATTGAGTTAGAAAAGATCTGAACAAACAACTCCTTCCTGATTTTTGCCAGAAAGAAAGGTAACAGCTTATTTCTTAACTAAAGTTGTTATTTTGGTAAATGTCCTCAATAAATAAGAACGCTTTATTGCAAAATTACTTTATGTATTTCCCTTGGCAGAGATTTTGAAATAGTTTCGCAGAGATTTTGAAATATTTTGAAATAGCATGCGTTAGAAAATAGCTTTGCTGAAACCTGGGCCATCGATAGGTGCTTTATGGAGAATTTGATTGTGGAAGGATGTTTGTTACGTTTCCTCTGCCTTAGAACAATTTTTAGGTTTAAACTATTGCAATCATGTTTTGTAAAATAAAATGTCGAGAAGCTCAAAGCTCACTATTTTATATGCTGGAATGAATTAAAAATAACTAGTCAACTACCATTTGCCTACCTGTGATAGACTTGTTCCAACAGGATTTTCTTTGAAATCATCATTTTATATGACTGGAGAAAATTCTATAGCACAGACGTACCTCAATATTCTTAACCAGTGTCCTATCTAAAAATTTCTGTTGTTTTTACTATTTCCATATTAATAACGCTCCAGTGAATATTATTGTCAATTAATCTGTGTGCTCATATATGACTAGCTCCTTAGGAGTGAAATAGCAAGGTCAAAAATAAGCAAAACAAAAAGCCTTTTGAAGATATTACCTTTGAGAAAGGCAGACTAAAAAGAAAAGTTCGCTTTCTCGTATATATTTTGACTAAGATATTTATGAAAAATTTCTTTTTGAAAAAATTCTAATTTGTTAGGTGAAAAACAATATCTCAATTTATGGTAATTTGGTTAATGGTGAGAACAAAAACTGTTTTCACATATTTATTAGGCTTTCCTGCAGCACCACCCTAAGCAGGTGACTTTCATCTCTTTCTCACCTGAGAGTGAAAAGACCTGCAGCAATGCATTCTTGTATCAGTCAAGAGGAAGAGGAGAGACACAGAGCAAAAGCCAAGAGGAAACAAGCTGGTTTCTCTACTCCATTTTAAAGGGCTTTCCCTAAAGTCCCCTCTCAAAAGAGATTTCTACATACTTCCCATTAGCCAGGATTGCCACATATGGCGAACCCTAACTGCAAAATGAGCTGAAAAATGCAGTTGTTGATGTTGTCATTCCTGTAATTTAACTTGGCAGATAATGGCCCTGAATAAAATTGAAGTCATTTAATTAAAAAAAATAAGGGGTGAACGAATACTGGGAAAGCCAGTTACAGTGCCTGCCATGAGCATGAACTTGTAATTAAAAGGAAAGAAGATAGATAGAAAGAAAAAAAAGAGGGAGGGAAGGAAGAAGGAAATTTGTTTAAGGACGGTTGCCAAATATTTTCCAATTTCCCATTTTTTAAAAAATCTTTTTTTGTGTGGTCTGGTTTAATATTTTAAAAAAAATCAGTTATCAGATTGATCAGTCTTTTGTTTTATGGTTTCTGCTTTGATATCATATTGAGAAACCTTCTCCAGTACATGATTATTCACTTATGCTTTCATGTAAGACTTGGGTTCATTTTTTACATTAAAAACTAAGATGGCCTATATATTATTTCCCCCAACCCAGCTCATGGAAGACAATGCTAATTGATTATGTCACTCATTCTTAGTGAGCAACCAAGTAGGCTGCAAACCTTTTTCCACATCATCTTCTGGACCGCCACTTCTAAACAATAAAGTTTCGTGTAGCATAAAAGTCATTTGCCATTCTTGATTTATAGTATTTTGTATTTTTAAAAATTTTATTCCTACAAGTCACCTTAAATAACTTCTTGGACAAAATGGAGCATAAGTAAATAAATAGAGAAATAAACTGATCTAATGGTAGCTTTAATAATATTCATCAAGCACCACTAAGAGCAGACAACCTACTATTACTATTTCACAGACTAGAAAAAAAGCTGAGAAGAGACATTTTTTTTAAGTCATGTAGCTTCCAATTTAATAAGTCAGTACAATTCAAATGATGATATCCCTCAAATGACAAAATCACTGATCTATAAAAGAAATCAACGATTATTTAGACAGACACATATGTTTTCTTTTAGCCTCTTACTTTCACAATATAAATTAGTGTTTAGATATTCTAAGTGTCTGTAGAGGAGTCTTGGTACCTGGGGTGTTCAGAACCATGTCAATATATTGAGAGGACTTAAAGGGAGATGAACATCTCTGCGCAATAGCTCAAAAATAGGAAGTAATAATTAAAGAATTAGAAACAATAAGTACAAATATTTAGGGTGCAAAACATTACTCAGCAAGATTTGAGGAATTAAAAGTAAGGGGAACATTGTCAGTGGATCCTAGAAGTAGATTATCCAGAACATAGCATTTGGGAGTCATGGAGATTTTTCTTTGACCTTAAACTTGGCCCATGCCCTTTATTCTCCCTCTTGTAACCTGCTTTCTGCCTACTTAACATATACTAGGTTTATAATTATTATGACTTTTCTTCTTGCTCTCTCCTTAGAAACAAACAAAAGGGCACTCACTGCAGGTGTAGATGCACATAAATTTAAAGAGAATTATTTTTAAAATATGTGTTTTATAGTTACTTTCAAGGTTTAATTTATATTATTGGGTCCTGAAAGGAAATATCTGGAAAACCCCTAAAAGCTTTCCTCTAGCTGGTGTCTGCCATTGTGCTACTAACTGAAGATGAGTGGCTGGCTGCTCTGATGTTATCGATGATGATACCACAGCATAAAGTAGGAAGAAATAAATGGGACTGGGCTTCATTGGTTTAACCTCTAGAAGCATCATGTAGCTAGGAAGAGAGGTTGTGGGAGGGGATCAATAGCTGACAAATGAAAAGAGTCTCAGTCAGTTGGAAAGGGCATTTATTTTCCCATGATGTAGTGGAATAAATCACTGTAGAATCCTACAACTCAGGATTGTCTTTTACAAAATAACATTCTCCGTTTTTTTGTTTTTTTTGTTTTTTTTTACCTAAAATCTTTTGGTAGGCTATTATAATATACTTTTTTCTACCTTGTTCCATTAAGGAAATAGAAGTACAACTATCTAAATTGATGTTGGAAGTGAAGCAAATTTATTGTCAACTCCATTATCTTGATTGAATATTTTTAGGTAACATGGAAATTATGTGAAACAATACGAGGTACAGAATCTGTGTAATAAAATGTGATTCTTGTTCCCATCAAGTTTTTTTCCCCCTTAAAGTAGCTTATTGCCTACTAGCAACATATGGTCTCAGTTGTTCTTTTCTATTGAGATATTTATCTCGAATCATTGTTTCTCACTAATTTTTTTTGTGTAAGTCAAATTTATCTTCACATTAGGAGGCCTCTTGGTTACATGTGACAAAAATCAATGTGAGCTGTTTTTGAGGTTATTCTACACCTGCCCTTCCCAAATTTCCATCCATTCACTGCCATTTTGACTAGTGGCTGGTATCTGCCACTGTGTTGCTCTATGCTCTTGGATGCTGAGCCCTATGGATTCCTTCTCTTGGACCACCTTGTCGATTGACTTCTGGTTGGGTTTAGCAATGGGAGATGCTGTCAGATATGAATGAGGGCAAGTGGAGAGAGAGAGAGAGAAAGAAACATATATTCATTTCCTTCCTCTGTTCTTCTTTGAACAGTGGCTATGTTCCCTTAACCACAGCTCCCACAAGCTAGGCAGCCCTTTGTTCACTGTGCTAGCTCCCACTGCTCTCAATATACTATTTCTTCCCTTATGTCTTTAGCTTAAGGCAATAATGGCTTCCAGTTGTTGCCCAGCTATGGGTGCCTCACTGTATTTGTCATCTTTTGTTGTGGCAACAAACAACTGCAAAGTTTCAGCAGATTAAAACAGTAGACATTTCTTTTTTGCTCATGTATCATGAAGGCTATGGGGCAGCTGTGGCTCAAATTCCATGTCTTCTCATTCTGGATCCCAGGCTGAAAGGATATGATGTTTTCATGTCAGAGGACAGAAAGTCAAGAGAGCCCAACCCAGACTCCACAATTACATGTAAAGCTTCTGCTTGGATAGAGCAAAGGGCAAGTCTATTGACATCCAGGTGACCAAACCATGTAAAAATGCCAAGGCTAAAGTCAAACAAGTGTGGACATGTACTTCTCCCATATGATGCTCAGACTGTCTGAGTGACCTTTATTTCTGCTAGGACTCTGACTAATACAATTATCTATAGACTTAAAAAAAGGAACATTTATTTCCATGATATATAGAGCAGTCTCACTGAACACAAAGGCAAGGATTGCAGCAAGTCCCCAGAATGAACCAGAAAAAGACTTGAGTAGTTTTAGGACTTTTCTTTTCTCATCTCTGCTCTTTTATGTTTGCTTCCCTCTTTCTCTTTCTGTAGGACAGCTTCGTTTGCTTCTTTACCTACATGTTGGCAAACATTGTGTCCAACAGTCCCTAAGTGTAATATTCTATGATGAACTGTCTTTTGGTCCTACCTCTAAATTCCCAGAGAAGGCTCTGATTGGTCCAGTGTGCAAGAGGTGCTCATTCCCAGTGCTATTTGAAAGAATTCAGTGGGCATGATCATGTTGTACAAAATAGCTGCTGGGATCCAACAATGTCACTACATTGATTATGCTAAAGGAAAATTAAAAGAAAAATAAAAGGGAGCTGGTAAGATCATCCATGTAGTGGACATCATAGGTTTTCCTTTTGTGATCATTATTTTATTAAACAGCACTTATTAACTAAATAAAATTAGTTTATTTTGTTTAGTGAAATATTTATTCTCTACTTAAAAGAAATATGGGTAATAATATGAGGTCAATTGTCTCTTACTTTGTTTTTAATCTTTGATCTTCTTTATGCAAGACACTATGTCTAAATTTTTATCTTCTTTCAAATATAGAAAGCAAGAATACATTTTAAGTAGACATCTGTCTAAAAATATCTGAGAATTCCATTTTCTTTTCTACTGCCATATATGGCTTCGAGCCTGGTAATAAGGACATTTTTACTCATATGCTAGGTAATTTTGAGGGAGAGATTTTAAAGAAAAACAATGAAGTGTAATAATTTACAATGGTTTTGGTAAGTCTACACTGTATAAAGTATTGGTAGCAAAAAAAATAATAAAAACAGTATTGCACTTTAAGATTCTTGTCCTCCCTAACTGCTCACAATCTATGTGATCTTTACTTTCGCCTCAACATCACTATGAGGCAGGTATTATAACTCCATCTTGCAGATAAGAAAAACCCAAGCTCAGAGAGGTTGAGTAATTGGTTCAAGGTCACACAGTTATTAAATGGCAGATTCAAAGCATAAATCCAGGTTAGACTAACTCCAAAATCCATGCTTATTGGTCAAGTATCTAGGATGGTATTGGACCCATAGTAGACATCAAACATTAGCTCCTTTTCCCTGTAAAGACTCTTTTACCTCTATAATATTATTATTTGAATGGTTCTTTCAGTAAGTGAGTGGAGCGGGACTTTAAAAATGACAGGCTCCATTCACCACGATAGATGCCATAGGGGCTCTGAGAGTGAGTTGGCTTTCCAGATTCTATTGAGAGCAGAATCTGAGCTTAATCCTCTTAATATTTGTAATTTCTGCTTTAAACCAACAAATTCTGCAAAATCGTTTTATATTTCAGAGACTTAGAACAATTCTACAGGACTTCTATTTGTCATAGAGTAAATGATAGAAAGAGAGAAGGCAGAGGGCATCCCATTACTCTCATAATTCTGGAGGTATTCCATTTTCAAGTTCATATTGAGCCACACACTATTTCTCACATGATTTGCTCTGGAAATGTTCTTAATTCTAGTCAAATATTTGATACATAAGATGTAATGGTATATTATTACATTACTATACTACATATGAATTTATACATATATTCGTATATATGGATGAAGGTAAGAAGAAAAATACCAGAATAAATATATTTATTATTGATGAAATTATGGGAATATGCTTAAATTTTTGACATTTGAAAGTGATTTATTAAATTTAAAAAGGATACAAAAACAAATTAATGCATCATAATGTTTCAGCTAACCAGAATACACACAAATGGGAGCATTTTGAAAACTGAAGAAAACATATTTAATCATTTAAAACACTTCAAAATATATTCATTTATCTCTGCCATGATACTCAAGAAATATATACTATGGTTTTCCTCTGGACAGGGAAGCAGAGTAGCTATAGAAAACAGCTGGGAGGAAAGTCTTCCAATTATGAATCATGTGTGTTACTAACAAAAAAAAATAAAGATAAAAAAGAAAATGAATAAGCTTCTTCCCTGTCTTTGTAGGTGGAGTAGAATTAGCATGATTCTTAAATTACTGCTTTATTATCTTTTAAGAAGTTTCTATCTCTATTTTATGAGTCATTTGCAAAACAAATGTTTTTGAGTAAATGACTCCTTATGATATCTTTCAACACAACTCACCATCATGTATATATTACTTAAAAGGCAATAGCTTCATCTAGGCATTGTGAGACATTTAAGAGTATAAAATGGGATCTCTAGCTTTAGTGAACTTTTGTTGTTGTTGTTGTTGATGGTAGAACACAGGAAGAGGAATAAATAATGAGGCAAGCTAAAAGCATATGAAATTATTACTATAGTGCCTAGCATTGATTGAAAGAAACAATTCAAATAGAGAGAGATCAGAGCGGTCTAGCTGCTATAGAGGAGATTTAATGCAGTATTTGTATTAGATCATACTGAGATGCAGTAACAAAACCATCTTAACAATTCAGTGACTGAAAGAATAATATATTTGCTTATTTCTCATTTAGCAGTCCCGAGTGGGCTTTTGATTAGCTGGATGGCTGTCTTCCATGGTCGAAAGACACTCATACGGGCAGTTACTTTGCTTCCTTCATTGCATAGCATCTCCGGTCCCTCAGGGCATCTCTCTGAGACAGCCAAAGGGAAGAACACAGAGAAGCATGAGAGCACTTTTATATGAATCTATATATGTCAGTCCTGGAAGCATACATATCCTTTTCTCTCACATCGCATTTACTATAACTTGGCAACAAGGCCACACTTCACTGCACAAGACAGGAGCATGCAATCTAGCTGACTGGCCACATACCTGACCTTTCCATTGCAATGGAAGGAGGAGAAGGGTCCATTTTGGTGGACAGCTGAC
>NW_006442484.1:16999569-17009698 GCF_000325575.1 Pteropus alecto
TATCAGGCTGTTAAACCTCATCAGGCCTCCTTTATCCGACAAACAAAACTTATTCTAGATGATTTCTAAAATTATTTCCAGCTTTTAAGTTTCTGTGGTTCTGGGAGCTAACATTCAGTATTCATTGTGCTTGGCTGGAGAGATATATTCATATTGGAAATGGTGCTAGATAACTCTTACATTACATGGGTAGAGTGGGATCTTGAATAATCACTGTATTGCACTGGAGATTTTAAAAAAATCAAGTGATAGATATTGATCAAGTACTTACAACATAGAAGACACTTTGCTAGGTGCTGTGAAGGACACAAAGAAGTTAACTCATTTTCCCTTGAGAATTGATTACATACTACTTATGGGGTAGCTGAATTGGATGGAAAAAAGGGAAATATTCCCAGGGTTCCACTCTTCACAGTATGGGGTAGGAGATGAAGGTGAGTATGAAGTGCCCCTTGAATATCTCCTATAAGATTTTTATGAGGCAAAAAAATCTCTAACATGAGCTTGTTTCCCTGTGATTTGTCTCTTGTAATTGGAGATATTAAATTTCTATTCATTCAAAGTTCTGGCTAATTAACTTGAGGTTAACTATAGTTTTATTTCAAGTAAAAATGCATAGCTCTATCCTCTATTTTATAGGCCAATTAATTAAGATTCTTTATGGGGTAAAATTGGACCTTTAGGCAATTAAAGTAGTCCCCACAATTTACCTATTTCTATGAAAATATATTATCAGGTGTTATAATAACTTGAAAATTCTGCCGACTGTAGAATTCTATTGCTGTTGACTCTTAGCCAATTATACCTCTAATATGTCCTAGAACGCTTATCTTTGGATATAACGGTTCTATCTAGACTTTACTTTCCTATGCTTTTAGTTTTTAAAAATTATGTGTTTTAGAGAAATTACAATCTTGAAGAATTTGGAGAGAACGTTTCCAGCCATTTTCATATTTCGTTTGGCTTCTGGATCATGTCTTGTTATAAACTCACTGCAGTTATTTTTGTTTTGTCTGGAATAGCTGCTTCAATTTACATTTATTATGTAACATAAGACTTGGCACTAGGAGTCAGGAGACCTACATTTCACTTGGGTTTGCCACTTAATAATAGGTATGTCCTTTACTCGCATGGGGCCTCAGTTTTACTTGTCTGTCAAAGAGGGGTTTAAACTGGAAGATTGTGTAGGCTGCACTCTCTTTGAAATATTACTCTTCCACATAGGTTGATCACTTTTCTTTATTTGATTATCAATTCATTAGTTTAATTTTTGTTTTTAAAAAGGTCAGTTCCTTTAACTTTCTTTTTGAAAGTATCGTCAGAAGCCCATTTGAACCACATAGCCTAGTGTGCTTATTTAAGATGTAGATTCTTAATTCCTATAACATTCACTAAATCAGACTTTCTAAGGAAGTACTTCTCAGTTTTTAATGAATATACAAGTCACATAGGCATCTTGTTAAAATGAAAACTCCAATTCAGTATGTCTGGGGTAGGACCAGAGATTCTGCATTTCTAACAAGCTTACAGATGATACTGCTCATCTGCTGACAACACTGTGAATAGCATAGCTCTCTAAGCAGTAATGGCAGCTCCAACCCAGCAGGACTATGTCTTGAATGGAGACAGAATTAGCCAGATGTGGAATGTTCAAAATGTAGCAATCATGCGTAAAACATAGCATGTGGCATCTGGGTCATATAAAGAAAAAAAGTGTTGCAGAATAAAGAGTAAAGAATATAACGTAATATGTATCAGGTGCTCTTATGAGTGGCCGTATCAGAGGATCATGTTCATTGTTGCTACTCTTATTCTAGATCATGAAAATGTGTTGAAGTTCCAAGTCCTAAGCAGTAAGAAGGAAACTGTTTCTTTTTTACCAAGTGCTGCTTTGCTGCATGCTACGCTGCATGCTGTCCACAGGATTGCTCTCATTTCCCTTCTACAGATTTTGCAGAGCCTGTGGCTGGTGTGATCACATCGTTTTTAGTCATAGAAATATGGTATCTTTACTCATTTTGTGTGATGATAGGTAAAGATTGTTTCTGCTGAAACTAGCTTGCAGGCCTAGCGAGACTCCAAGAAGTTGCCTGACCTTCCTGTGCATTAAATTTCTGCTAGTGTGTGTGTGTGTGTGTTAATTTTTAAAGATTTTTTTCTTGAAGTATACCAACACTAACATTATATTAGTTTCAGGCATACAACCTATTAGTTTGATATTTATTTCAAAAAAAGTATGTTCCTTTTAATTTGAACAGTTTGTGATCTGGGATAAAATTAGCTTACAAGAAAGTCTTTTTCCTCAACTGCAGTACTCAAAGGCAAAAATGACTTTGTAGAAATGTGTGCATTTGCATGTTTAAATGGGATCTGATATATATCGTGCCAAGAACCATTACTGACAATTATGTAGGCTTTGAAATGAAATTATGACTTAAAGATATATGTGGCATATGTTCTACTCCAATTAAAAAATATGCCTAGAGAAAATTTTTTTCTTTCTCTTTTTTTTTAACGTTGCTAAAATCTAAGACTCATATAAACTGATTTAGCGCTTTTTTTTCTTTGCATGGATATAATGTTTATGTCATTAAACTTTTGAACATCAGATAGTTTTAAATCGCATTTCATGTTGTAATAATAATAATAATGGCAATTCACACTTGTAGAGTTCTCACTAGATGCCAGGCTATGTGCCAAATGCCTTATATGAATTATCCTTTTACTCTATAGTCTCCATAGTTGAGCTGTTCTGTTTAATATGCACATATGAAAAATCTTAATGCTTAGTTGATACTGTGCATGTGTGCACACACCCACACCATAAACCCTTGTGAGGAAAAGAAACAAGAACAGTCTTTAAAAAAACAAAACAAAACTCTGAAGTCACGTGACAGATTTAGCAAATTCTTTTTATTTACATAGAAATGTGTACACATACTTTCTTTGTACACAGAAAATTCTAAGTATATATACATATATGATTCCCACATATTTTACAATAAATAGTATTTTAATTTTGTTTCTAGATGAAAATAAAAAGATGTCTCAAAATATTTCACATCAATCACAAAACTACAAAAGCACCTGATGAATCCAGAGCAAAAATTTCAAGCCTGTACTATCACACACTAAGCCTACTACAATTTTTACAAAAACAAAATCAAACACTGAGCAGATATTAGTAGTTAAAGGAAAGAAATGGAGATGCAAAATAGAGAACAGAGCTGTTAGCTTTTTGAACAACGTGGTAAGAGTATTTTTGTTGGTTAGGACTGGTTTCTCTTCAGTCCTCAATTTAAAGTTTTACTTTAACTGATATTGTACAGATGAGAAGGGGGAAAAAAGTTAACATCTATTGTAAAAAGAGTAACCATTCTAATTTCTAAAAACATTTTTACTGGTCATCCAGACCCTTTTTGTTGTGCTAATGCCAAGATCATCCAGTTCTACAATCCAGGATGATTGTCTAACCCCCTGGAGAAGATGGGGAGGGCACTGTTTGGGAAGAAACATTAATTTCAAAAGCCTGGTGAGTCAGGTATCTTGATTATTATCACTTAATAATAATTATTAATGTTTAAATATACTCTTTATTTCTACATGGAATTTGATCCTTCACTCAAATAATTAAATTCAAAGAGAATTTAATCTGGGAGGCTAGTAATAATGAATCCATAATCCTGGAATTTCTTCCCTCCACTTCCAACTTTTCCCCATTTCGAGCTTAAAAACAATCACTTTCTCTCAATTTCAGAGTTGTTCTACACATGTATACAAAAATCATACTACAAAATGAATAGAATGAGGTTATAGGTTATAGGATGAATACAGATTTATGACATGTTTGACAATCTCACAGCACTGAATTTGGCAAAAGAATCTAAAAAGATGATTTTACTATCATTGAATTGACATATCCAGATTTGCTTTCCCAATACACCAATATTACTACTCAAATGAGAATCATAAGGGTGGTGACCAACACAGGGCTAAGTGTTTAAATCACATTTGCTCAACTTTAGCTCAGATAATAATGTGTTTAGTTCCACTGTGGCACTGTAACTTTACACATGAGTTTTAAAACAAATTTTACCCCTTCAACTCTCATATCCCTATCAGTGCAGATGTGGGGAGAAGACAGCAATAAAAAAGAATTTGGTGTCAGAAATGCAATTAATTTATCAAATATAATCTTTTCTGTTACCTTACTGAATCTGCTGTTTTTAAGGTAACCTTCTAAAACATATTTCAAGGCAGTCTCATTTCAAGAGCACTGTTTATCACATGCATAATTTGATTCTTTCTTGTTATATGTTACTACCTCTGATTCTTCTTTTAGAGAAACTATATTTGGAGGACTTACCCATCCTCAATGAAAGTGATGGCTCTTTAGATTTAAGGTATTTAAGATAGAAACAAACACATGCCACATTTAAAAATGTTCCTTTTTCTTTTCTCTTTTTAAATTTGAAAATGTAATATGGACCTAAGGTTCACTGCTAGAAACAAAAGGGACCCTTTACCATGAAGAGCTGGGCTTGGTTCTTGGTCATTCTAATTTGATGTATATATATTCATCCCTCATTTCTATCATTGGAAAGACTCAGCCAGAAGATAAGTATGGAGTCTCACTATGGTAATTGTAGTCAGGACAGACCTTTTGCACAAGTTTATAATCAACACTGTAAAAGGCAATGTAAATGCAAATGACCTTGAAGGGCTTGGAGCACAGCCAAGACACATGGCTCTGAGTCTGCTCCTGGTAGCAGATCTTCGACGGGTCAAAGTTGCACAGGGCAGTCTTCTTTGCCCGATCTGTTTTTTCATACTCAATGCGACAATTGAAAGATTTGGATTCCTTGGTCTCCAAAGTAGACTGCGGGGAAACTTCAAATTCCACGACTTTGGAGGGGGGTACCAAACTAACTGAAACATTGCCCAGGCCTGTGGAATTATGTCGGAAATAAACACTGAAGGTTCCATTGCCATGGTCAACAATTTTCCCCGTGATTAGGAGGTTGAGTTTGACAGTTTTAATGTTGGAATGGAAGTCACCCCATCCAAACATTTTTTTAAATTTTCCCGTTTTTACTATTGGCCTCCGTTTAGTTCTTGTCAATGGTTCCTGAACCTCCGTGATGTTGGCCAGCCAATCCCAGAAGTGTTCCATGCTGTCCGCATATGCCAAGTGTCCGGGCTTTGGGACTGGAGACTGTTTAATAAACAGGCGCAGAGGATTGATGATCCTTGAGTGTACCACGTTTCCAACCAATGTCCCTGGAGCATCTTTGTCTTCCCAATCCAGCCCCTCTGTGGCATGCACCACTTTTTTACTGTCACAAAATAACTGTGAAAAGAAGAAAGAGAAATAAACTTTAGGTTTGGGCTTTGAGCACACACATACTATAAAACCAAAGCACAAGGGAAATTCTTGCAATATTATTTAGATTCTTGCTAAATAGCATTTCACATACAAAGCTGGGCTCAGCACTATAACAAGATGAACATTTAATTCCAAGCAATGTAAATTCGTGAGTACAAAAATTAAAATGAGATAAAAAAAAGTTTTTCATTTTAATGGGCTGACGTGGTTTTAGTTGCTGTTTCCTAATCTTTACAATCCTATCTTTACAAATTGAGGGAAGTAGTATATTGTGGTCTCTCATTTGATAAAAACATTAAATTTGTGAGAGATTTTCTTTCAGGTAAAACATAACTATAATGCTGAAGGTTTCTCCCAAGAAGCTAGAAACCATCCGAATATAAAATATTGATCTTAAATATATTTTGAAACATTAAGACTATTGTTTTCAAAAGCTTATGTCATATAACTTCCTAGCTTTTGATAGAATTCCACCTCAAAGTGTAATAGAAAAGGAGCATAAATAGTAACAAAAAGTTCTACAAAAGATTTAGTTGAAAAGCATAATTTTGAATTAATTAATAGATGGTATATAATACAATAAATTTTATTACAATTGAACTATATCTTGAAAGATAGAACTGCTAAGAGTTATGTGCATGTGGTTTATAGATTCCACTGTATTGTGGTTCAAATCATACCCACTGAAACACAGAACTTTATCTGCATTTGATTTTTATTTTTATTCTTTTTGTAGTAGTATAAGAGTCGCCATGATTTCTAAAAATCATTTAGTTAAGTCAATGTGGATTTTGAGACATGGAACTGTAATACATAAAACTACTGCCTGGAGTGAATATTTATAAATGAGTTATAAAGCCTGGAAAATAGGGGTTTCTAGTGGAAATACAGATAGTCTCTTATCTCTAATGGCACAAACCATCCCGGTAATGATTTTCGGAAAACTGTCAGCATGATGAAAAGGATGAGAGAGAAGTGAGGCTGTGTTTATGTACTGTTTCCCCAATGCTTTCATACATGGCAAAGCACCTGGTAAAACTAGTCTCAATTTATTACAAGTATTATCGCTTTCAATCTAATTTTGAAAAAAGAAATAATAAGGCACGGCCTGGATTATAAACATTGCACTCTTCTACATGGTAGAGTTTAATAGCATGAGGTTATTTTTTTTATATGTTTATAAAAGTTTAGAAGTTTAAGTTCTAATAGAGCTTTGTGAGAAGTGTTTTACCTATACCTCATCCTCAATCACTTTAGAGTAGGAATCCAAGAACTTAAATATATGTATGGGATTTTCTTTTCTGTTTTTTTCTTCCTTTGGCAGGGGGAGTTCATAATATATATTAATATATATTGGCTCTTTTGATTAATTTCCTGAAGACTTTTCCTCCTCATGTCTCGTATTTTTAAAATTCTTTTCACTTAAATTACTGAGGTTTGGCAGGAGGGCAAATTGATATGATGCACATCCTTACTATTTTGAGAACTTAAATTCATATTACCACTCTTTAGGGGAGTACACATCCTGAGTTGCATATGCTCCTAAGTGGAAAGCCTCTCCTGGTGTGGAAAGGCTGGCATGTTCACCGGGAAAAGAGGGATCATAAGTCAGTATTTCTGCTCAAAATATTCTGGGTGTTTCTAATACTGTAACTTGCGTTTTGATTTTGAACACTTTTAATTACAATGTGCATAAACCTCGTTCAAATCAATTGGTACTAGCCTGTGGAGTCAGTGCTGGCTCCAGTTATGATTTCAGTTTCCAAGAACTAATGCAGCCAGGTCTAAGTGTGGTATCCTGGCCTCTCTCCAGCAAGATGACCAAGGACACGTGAGCAGATAAGCAACCCCTTGCTGATCAAGGTCTAATTTCTCTTTTCTATGATTATGATTCCTACTGCCCAGAGTCTATTATCAATTTTTCACTTATTTCCAGGACTTCATGAGCTGTGCCTTGCTTGGTCAATGCTGACAGACATACCTTGCACTTGCTGAGAATCTCTACTTAGTATATAAGAAATTTTCCTTTACTTCTCAATCTCTACCCCTTTCTGAATAGGTAAATAGGGTAAATCCTTTCTGAAATTCTTACCTTTTAGCTTGCTTTTTTAAAAATAAATTTCAATTCTTATCTCTACACACCATGCTGCTGATTAAATATATTTTCACTTACACGTATGACAACAATCTTTGCTACCAGCAGCAACAAGCTCTTCTTTTACATTAAGATGCTTGCTTTACACTACACATTTTCCTGAAATTTTCCTCCTGTATTATTTTTCTTGATTTAGCACTTTGCCTGATTTTTTCATTACTTTCCATTATTGAAAACCTATAAACAGTGAACCCATAATTCAATGACAAGTAAGTTTGAAATCACGTAGTGTCTTAAGTTAACTGTATTGGTCCATTTTGGAATACATAATACACTCCATTAAGAGAGACATTACGAGATCCTTCTCATCGCTAGGACTTCTGCTGTGATACTTCTGAGAATAGTCAATGATAATAATAATAACAAAAAATGGCCATTTACTGGGATTTAAAAAAAAATCTGAAGATTTTCTTCCTAGCTATTTATGTTGCAACAACTTGACCCAAACTTATGTACTCACCCTAAAAAATATGAGTGTAAAAAGAAATCTAAGCTTATCAAACAGATAAATTATATGTGATCATTTTCTTTCAGATGGCTCATCAACTCTTCAAAAAAGATTCTCCATATGAGAACTTAAAATGGAATTTGATTTCTAAAAAATATATTCTAACACAATACTCTTCAGGTTCAAATATGTATAAGAAACCCTTGATTTTAAAGTTGGCCTATATAAAAAATAATAAAATTTAACTGATAGCACAGATTTATAATAGTTCTCTGTTCCAGAGACAACACTCACTAATAGTTCCATAGATGAAAAGCAGAGATATATATATTTTAATTTTTTTCTTTGCCCTAGACCATCACATTTTCTACTTTAACAACATTAAACGAGTTGAGAAAAGCTGTGTATAACTTCATTTGTTTATTACTTTAAACTAAATGGACAATTTTCACAAATACTGATTTTCAAACCTAAACCCAAATCTCAAAAAGCTATCAGATAGTGATGTATAATTAAAATGGTAAATATATTTCGAATTGTCTTAAAAAGTTGACAATTGCACCTCCTCTCCTGACTTGCTCTCTCTTTGATGGTATGCATGCATCACTGGTAAGAGGGCACTCTCTCCTATAACGAGGTCTACAAATATTTGGTTGTATAACCTAAGACCCCAAGGCTCATGTTTATCTTCAAAAGACCTAATCAGGGATGACTGGGGTTGGATGAGTCACAATCCTGCTCTTCACTCGTCTATACACTCCCAATACGGAAGCAGTATGGTGGAAAAACCTAGGATTTAGTGGAGGATGATCTCATCACCCCTTGCTTAAGTGAACCACAGTTTTTTCACCTATATCTCCTTTGCTGGTTTATTGTAAGGATGAAATAAAAGAACAGATGGAAATTACTAAGCCCAGTCTCTGGCAAAAAGAATTCAATAACTGATGGTCCCTGCATGGTACAATGGATAGTCCCATGCCTCCTATTCAAGAATCGTCTTCAAAAGGTTTTTATATATTCTCAGGCCTCTAGGAAACTGATTATGGATAATCAAAAAAACTTGTTTGGTGCCATATAACACATTGATGACTGAGTAGAAAGCAATCTTTTCAACTCCAGAGCATCTATCAAATGTTTCCTTGTGTTTCCAGTCTCACTGGCATCTGAGTCATAGCTAGATTGCTGGCACAGGTAGGCTTTCTTTGCCAAAAAAAAAGTGGATCTTTAAATCCAACCTACCAAATGAGTCAGCAAAGGGAGCTGAAAGTACAATATGTCTGGCAGGTGCCCTTGTTCCTGGACAATTTCCATGATACAACTTACTGGGTGAGGGCTGTAGGTGGTTCTAAAGCTGCTGGCAAACCACTCTGCCCAAGGCAAAGTTGTTAGATGTTTTCCACAAAACGCATGGCTGTATCCCCTCGTTACTTTTGTATTTGCTGAGGCTCTCTATGCTAATATTGGTATCACTGCTGTCTTTGTCCCATCATATTGCAATAATAATGCAAAAACGTTTAACTGCAAGCACAAAACGGAGTTTAAAAAAGGGAGAAAGAGGAATTGCTGTGCTTTATCTGTTTGAACATTCCCTGATTTCAACACATTTATCAAAGCTTAAGTAATTTATGTCTTGGCAGGGTGTATCAATTTCACAAAGCACACACATTAGCTAGATACAATGATATCATATTAGCTTTTTTTGCATCTTACAGAAGAGCTCAAAAAGATTAATAAAAGCTCAAACCTTCATCAATTAAATGAAGCAGGTGGAAGGAAGGGAGTAGAGGAAGAAGACTGTATTTCATTTCGGTTCTTTTGTTTTCAGGGGGAAAAAAAAGCTGACAGGTTCAAATCATTCATCATAACAAGCTGGAGTTGAATTTCCCTGATAATTAAATGCATTTTTTCCCAAGAGGCAGAGAAGCTGCAATGAATTTTATAGTAGCAGATGTGAGAACTGTCACAAATTATGGACATAATTTATAAACTAAAAAGCATCTTTCTCTGCAAATACTATATCAGAATATCCTTTTTTCAATCATATCTGTTATGTATTTTTCAGTAAAAATTTTATTTTAAAATAATTTTAGATTACAGAAAAGTTGCGTAGTACAGTTACCACATACCTGGCACCCAGTTT
>NW_006442484.1:17009757-17011407 GCF_000325575.1 Pteropus alecto
ATATAAATTTTTTTTTTCGGCCAGTCAACCCTTGGTTGTCCTCACAGATTGTAAGGACCTTGTCAGTTACGATCCCTTATTTTTTAAATTTTTTATGCCTACAACACCATGACTTATCAGAGTCAATACTAATCTTAATCTTCTGGCTTAGGTAGAAAAGATCTTTTTAAAAGTTTTTCTTTCAGAATTCTCATAGGCTTATATGTTTTTGTTATCATAAACTTAATCTACATTTAATTCAGTGGCACTTAATTTTGTTTTTGTTTTTTTTTAAAGTCAAGCAAACTCAAGCATTTCAGTTTGTAACTCTTTACTGCATCACTAAGTGATCTAAAATAACCTCATTTTATTTGTTGTTTAAGAAATCATACACTATTTATAAATTACTCTGGCAATATTACGTGCTATAAATTTGTCTATCGACATCATTATAATTGTTGCTATTTTATTTTTATTAAATCTTACTTTCTTAAAAATTGAAGCCATTTTGATAATTAATAGCTTAATAAAGAAAAGTTTATTCTATAAATGTCTTAAATTTATAGCGTTGGAATTACTTTCTGACTGTATTAGATTCAAATGCCCCTTTTCTCATTTTTGGAGCCAGTCCATTGTATTTGATTCTGCACATCTAGTGAGTCAGTATCATCTTTTAGATGAGGCCTTCTTTGTAGGTCGACCTGTTGACCAAGAGGAATAGAGCTAATAAAAGAAAAGCCCACAAAAGAATATTCTATATTCATAGTGCTCTGGGTGCTACAAGGCCACTAATGCTACTTGGTTTCCCTTGGGATCTAGGGCAGTAAGACCTCTGCCATAATTATGATAAAATCCTTTTTTATACATTCATCATTGTGATAGCTTTTCTTCTTCCTTGTAGTTGCACGGGGTGCTGAGTCCTAAACTGTGGGTGAGGGGAACATGTGGGTATGAGAAGAGGAAGGATAGAGTTTAGAGGAGGGGAGGAGCTCTCCCTACAGTCAATGGATAATAGAAAGGCAGTTAATGGCATTTAAAGCTTTGAGCTTCTGAGGTTCAAATTCTGTCCAATATATACTATACCATTATCAGTCCAGGTAGCTCTATCCTATAGCAATCCTAACAGGCGGTATTTTTTCCTACTTGACAAAACGCCAATGGAAGAGAGATCACCGCTGGCCTTGCTGCCCCAGTCCAGTGTCTAAAAATTCTAATTGACACATTTATTTAATAGCTATTGACTCTTCACTTTCATGGCACCAAGGGAGTAGGAGAGACTTGAATTTCCTCAGTAATTGAAGCTTAGCGCTTTAAGCTCACTGCCTCCTGATTTTAGCAAACTTGTTTAAGAAAGTGGGAAGTCTAAAACAGTTTAGACATATTTCCACAAAAATATCATTTTATTTTGTAGGAGTAAGTTTATTGCTTCACTGACTTTTGCCTATACCTACAATCACATGAATGCTACTGTATACTCCCACATTGCACCTGCAAATTATTGAATTGGGAGAAGTAGAATGAACCAATCGAGTCTGTGTATTGTGGAAATTAACCTGTTGGTACATCCTCCAGTGGCTGAATTTACCCAATCAGAGAAATTGTGCCAAGAGTGAAGAAATAAATGAAAGAAACAGGGGCAACGAACTCAGTCAGAACAGGTAAAATATGAAG
>NW_006442484.1:17012158-17046872 GCF_000325575.1 Pteropus alecto
AAATCTCACTTACTCATGGTTATCATAAGGGTCTGAATATATATATGTATGTATGTATATACGTGTATATATATATATACAGACATATATACTATTTTTTCTTTTCTTTTTTTCCAACATATATCAGTATAATGGGAAGCATAAAGAGCTAGTCCTAAAAGGCTATTTTTTCTTTTCTTTTTTTCCAGCTTTGAGGTTAATTGACAAATAACATTGTAATATATTTGAAGTATACAAAGTGATGATTTAATATACGTTTACATTGTGAAAGGATTTCCGGCATCAATTGACACATCTATCACCTCATGTAGTTCTCTTTTCTTAAAAATTTTTTTTGTAAGAATTCTTAAGAAAAGGTTCTTAGCAAATTTTATGCAATATAGCATTTTTAATTATACAACATAGTATTATCAATTATAGTCACCATGCTATAAATTAGATATTCAGAACTTATTCACCTTATAGCTGAAAGTACATGTCCACTTCTCTTAATCGTAAATAGCTCTAATGTTCAGTCAGTGCTGAATTCCTGACTTGGAGATTTAGTGCTCAGAAGTGGCCACCTTAGCAGGCCTTGTCTTTCACCCTTAAACTTCCTAAGAATTGTTGAAGGTTTAAAGTATCTATTCTGAGATAGCCAGATCTTTGCTATAATTATGGTGTAAACCTTATTTATAATTCTATATAATTAATATAATATGTATTAATGCTTCTGATAATGCTCTGGATAAACAACAATATTTGGAAATAATGTAGATATGTCTTTATGTTTATAGGTGCGTTAAAATATGCTGATGTCTACAAATAGTCAACAAATCTAGCTAATGTCTATGATTTTCACAAGAACATAAATGTAAATGAAAGGCAAAACAAAAAAAAACTAAATTTTTTTGCCTGTAATCATAGCATTGAAGACACCGCTATAACTCAAGAGAATGTCTTCAGTTTTCTGTGTTTATAGTGATTATAAAATATTTACAACCTAAATATTTTACCATGAAACACTTGCATAGTTATATATATATAAGTAATACGCAATACATAGAGTGAACAGATCACTTATCATTAACAAGGAAGGCCATACCCTTAACTATGTTACAGTCTAAAACATATAGTCTTCTATTTAAAAAGGGAAAATACAATTTTCCAGGATCAAGCAAAATGAGCTGAATGCTCCAAACTTGAGGATTTGTATCAAGCTGGGACAGTTGGCTTTTTCTTGATAACAGTACTGGCATATGCTATAAGAAATAAATTGACACAAATCTGTACAAATATTTTTTAAAGACAGCTGGCTTGCCCCTCTTGGACATTCTGGAAGCATTTATTAGTGTTTTTTCAGAATGACAGTAATTGCTAAGTACCAATTTGGAAGAATAACCGGTGTGTTTAATAGATCTGTTTATAATGTTTGTGATAGAATCTATATAGCTAGTCATTAATGTTTTTCCACTGGGGATACTCTTTTAAGACAAGAACTCCCAAAGTGACCACTGTTTTACAATCTAGACGTGACTTGCAGATCCAATTATAGCTAAGGACCTATAGAACAAAAAATGATAAGTGGTCTAAAGCCTTATTTTTATTGCATATACATAGCTTACATAATTGGATTGCTTTAACAATTCTGTCCTGTATTCTGTAGTTAAAACTAAAATGACAATCCACTCAGCAGAAAAAACTAAAACAAACCAAAACAAAACACAAACAAACCCTGTCATGGCCAAACTCAGCATCCCATTAAATTTTTTGCTTGCAAACAAATCTTGAAAAACATTTTCTCTAGGTAGAAATTTTATAGAATATCATCCTTGCTGACAAAACAGGGACACATATCTGCTGGACAACACACAATGCTATATTGATGATTAGTAGTATGGCTTGCCCTAGAGTTATATTTCTGGGGCTCCATTATAAAACTGTCACAGCAGATTAAAAGAAGAATGGCATAAAGGAAATGAAGGATGACAGAGTCAAACATGTATCAATGTATTAATTGTACCTATTAATATTTTGTGGCATAATGTGGCATTGTTTCAAAATTCATTTCGCGAGTTGAAAAACAAATGATTGCTTGGGAGAAGAAAGCTAAACAGCAGACATCCTTTCTGCTGAGAGTAGCAAATTCACTTACCTTTCAGATATCTTTTAATAGTTACCCTTTACATTTTCTAAATTGATACAGGAACAGGAAACATAAATGTGAAGACAGAAATCTTAGCAGTAAGAGCCAAAAAACTAGATTGCAATACTTGGCAGTAGTTTTATTGCTAATGTTAAATATGGCAATTCTTATTTTATCTTGATGACAGTAATCTGAAAAATCAATGACACAACCTCTGCAAAAAAATCACACACACAAACCTACCACACAGAAATAGCGTGTGTATAAACACATGTGTGCATGCACATACCGTAATTTCTATAAACATTTAAGGAAACTGGTGTGAAAGAAAACATAGGTTTCATTTTGTGTTAGCAAGCTGAATAAAAGAGGCTCTTTAACAAATTATGAAAGGCTCAAAGCAAATGTTAAAGATGCTTTGTGGTACAGGGTGCTGTAATATCATAATGTCACAAATATTATGATATGGCCACGCTTGCTGAGTAAAATAGGGTCAGACTGCAGTCTCCTCAAAACTCAGAATGCAAGTTTTGAAAGTCGAACAAAGTATTCTTTTGTTAATGAAACAGAAACAGTCCCTTTGCTGTTAAGGAATAAATGGCTTAGCATGGTAAGTGGCACTGTCTGTTTTCACCCATGTGTCCTTATAAACATTATCCAAGTTTTCAGTGGAGAAGAGCTTCACATGATAGAACATATAAATACTTCTGAAATATCACGGCCTGAGAGAGACAACATGAGTCTCTGAAGGATGCAACAGAGGGAAGAGCAGTCAAACAAGGAGTGGAAATGCCAGATATTGTATTTTTATGTGAGTTCAAGCAGAGTTTCAGTGTGGGATGAGGAAACATGGTTGGGGGCAGCTTCCGGGGATGGGACACGAGATGGGGGTTAGAAGCGAACATGTGTATGGCTTTGCATTTTACCATCGAATCCATTTGATATTTCAATCTTTGGGTACCATAAATCTGGCAATTATGCTGCCTGAGATGGGTCGTTTTAGGTGTCAACTTGGCTATGCTGTAGTGCTCAGTTATTCAAACACTAATCTAGGTGTTGCTTTGAGGTATTTTTTAGGTGTGGTTAACATCTACAATCAGTTTTCTTTTTTCTTCCGTTCAAAGTGTCAGCATTTATTGATTACACTTTCACTAAATATGACATTTATTAATTTAAAATAATTTTTCAAATTGTTTAAGATACATTGTATATTTCACTTGAAAACATTCACAGTCTGTTGGGGATTTTTACAGCATCCCACACAAATGTGCTGTTTTATTATGATCCAATACAAATACATTTTGTAAGATCAGTAACAGTTTCCATACTATTAAATACTTATTTAGTAAGAAAACATAAATGCGTAGTACTTGTATATATGAAACTGATAATTGTGTTAAACTTATTTTTGCAATAATCATTCCTGACATTTATACTGAGAATTATAGCATTTTCATAAATAATCTCATTTGATTTTTACACCTATTTTGTGAGGTATGTAGTGCAGGAAAATAGCCTTGAGAGCTTAAAAGTCCTGTCCTAGGTCCAAGTTTTGAAAGGCAGCAAAAAATCTAGATGACAGGTCTTTTGTATCAAGTCATTGCTCTTTCCACACTAACACTCTAATAGACCTGATATCAAACAACAACAACAACAACAACAAATAAGAAACAAAAACCTCAGTCAATACAATATAAATAACATATTTGCCTTATAAAAAGATTCGTTCATTATGAAATGAAAAGTTTATTCTAGAAAATGAAACTAAAAAAACTGAGGAAAATTAAAGTCTGGTAGCAACTGTCAATATTTTAATATTTATTCATACTTTTCCCCTATGTAATAGAAATAATACACATTTTATATGTTATCTTGAACTATTTTTAAAGAAAATATATAATATTCAGTTGCATGATCACTGAAATGCTCTAGAAGAAAAAAAATCTTACTATTGCTAAGAGTAAAATCTAAATTCAAATCAGGGTCAGTTTCCTCTAAATCTCTTCCCTAAATCTTGAATGACATTTTACTGTTCCATCATTTGTCATCAAAGTCTAAATCAGAAGTATCTTGGCTCTCTGGGTAGGGGCAGGTTACCTGCGCTCTGAGCCAGCTGGGGTGGCAGCCCTGTCTTCATAGCCCAAGAAAGTCTGGTCAGCTCTGGTCTTTGTATATATGGCTCTGTCTTCAGAGTTATGCTTTCTTTGTTTTGTCCTTTCTCTGTGCCTTCTAGGCCAGGCTGGCAACATTTCTGGTGGTATAAAATTCTTAAAACCTTGTCACAGTCTCCTGTGTAATTCACTAGGTCCAAACCACCACCAAGAGTGACCTGAACACATCTTTTCTGGATAACTGCATCCCTAGTCCTGGTTCCTGCTGCGATGGTTGATGGGATCCATGTGTCCTGCACCTGTGTGACCTCAGCAAAAGTTGTCCTTCCATACCTTTGGTGTTTTCTCCAGAGCAATCACTTTGACATAAGTAAAGGAGATACTTATGATACTGTGGGTGGGCCTCATCTACTCTGTTGAAATGTTTAAAAGCAAAATTGAAGTTTCCCTGAGGAAGAAGAAATTCTGCCTCAAGACTGAAGCATCAACTCCTGCTGGAGAGTTCCCAGGGCCCTATATGTGTCGGACTTGCCAGTCCCCACAATCTAGGGCCTGCCCTATATGTGTCGGACTTGCCAGTCCCCACAATTGCAAGAGATAATCCTTGAAATACAGCTCTTTAGATATCTATATCTATTTGTCATCTATTTATCATCTATCATCTATCTATCTATCTATCTATCTATCTATCTATCTATCTATCTATCTACCTATCATCTATCTATCATCTATCTATCATCTATCTATCATCTATCATCTACCTAATGATATATGTACTACTTGTTCTGTATCTCTGGAGAACTCTGATACACTGTCTTTTGATTTTAATAATTATGTTCATGTGTGAATATTCTATTTTCACGACTCAATTATGTCTCTCACTTTCTTATATTGTCCATAGGACCTAATATAAGGATACTTGATGGTGACAATCACAGGTTCAGATTTAGGCTCAAGTGTCTCCATACTGCTCCTAGAGTAAACTGTGAAAATTTAGACCACCGTACTTGTTACATTATTTATTATTATTATTTATTTTTTATTTGACTCTTCCTCTTATAAACTCCTTGATGGCAGCTACTATATCTTGATCAGCTTTATGTCACCAGCACTTCCCACAGATTCATAATAAGTGCCCAATAAAAACTAAATACATCAATCTGACTGGCACTGTGTAACATCCTGGATCTTTCACAACTTTTTATTTCCTTAGGCTTTACCCTTAGGCCACTTTGAGAAATGTTTTAAATCCTAAATAAAATGTCATCAATAAAGTGGTTTAGCAGGAAAAATAGTGGAGGTGGGGAATGAGGAGTTAAAAGTTAGGAAAATGGAACCTGAATAATAAGCAATGATAATTTGATAGAATAATAAAAACTAAATCAAAATATTTTAAAATAATATTTGAAAAAGTTGGTATAATTAAGAGAATTAATTTACAGTGTTGTAACTAAGACTGAATTCTATTACTTTCAAAGAGTAATAATTCCTATGACATCATCTACCACATGTAAGCTGATATTAACTCACAGATCTGCATCATTAGCTCAGACTTCACCTGGAGTTCGAGATCTATATATCTAGCTTTCTAGCAGATCAGTTCACTTGAATTGAATCAAGAAAAGTATACAACACCAGTTTTGCACTCTGTAAAGTATAATATGATTTCTCCAAAATAATGTAAGTAGCAGTTAAAAATGAGTATAAAAATGTTTTTAAATGGAGGGGGCTAAGAAGGAAGGCTATGAGCTCTTTGTTATAACTCAACTGACTGAAACACTTCCTCATACAATCTCTAGTGGGCTGCTGTTCTGCTTGCACAATCCCATGAACTTTTGTACTTTTGCAGACAACTGGCAAAGCTAACTGTACTTACTGGGTGCTCTCTTTTAGTCATCTGACACTTGGCTAAGATCAGCTGTGGCTTTTTTCTTGGCATCTGCAATCATTTGTAAACAAGATCAAAATCAAAGTCTCTCTGTCTCTCTGGCAATCTCTTGCAAAAAGTGTCTTTGAGAATCTGGTGGACTTGGTCACTCCCCTCCTTTTGGGTTCCCAGCATTATACTCCTATCATAGCACCTGAACTGGTTGGTCTCCCATTAAGCTAAATTCCTTAAAGATAGGGACATTTTCTTATTCTTTGTTGTGTTCCCAAGGCCCAGCACAATGTCAAAGTATACGTTTAGTAAACATGTGTTGCTGAAAAAAAATGTAACCTTCCCCATAAAGTGCCAATATATTTCAATATTAACTGAATGACTTGATTAAATTTTCCCCTGAGATTTTATGTGTTGCAAATCATTCCTGGATTATACTTAAATCACCATATAATATTTTAAAAATTATTTGGGATAAAATTCATAAAGTTTAACTGACTGTGGTGGTTGTAGAGAACATAGAGAGAAAAATACTTGCTTGATAAAGGAACGAAGTGAAAGATGCTATAACCAATTCCTGATGGGGTCCTGGTCACTCTGGCCCTTGGAGACTTGAGCATAATCCCAGCCTCTGGGATCCAGAAGAGAAGGGCTGTTGGGCTATGTTGAGGGCTATGGTCAGATTCTGTTAAGGACCTTGAAAAGAGATGCTGTGGCTTCCCATATTTAAACAGAGAAAGAGAGAAAGATTACTGTGAAGAGCGGCCCCTGGTGTCCAGGAAAGAATTAGCACAGCATCTACTGAATTGCCAAGATGAGAGTATAGTACACTTTTCCAGGAGTTTCCGTGTCAAAGTGAAGGACTAAGGAAGGAGTTATATAGATAAGTTACAGTATTGTGGGGAGCGTGATTTTTTTTTATTTAATTTTTTAAGAATAGTGTTCTGGACCTTAATTAATCACATGGGTAAATGTTTCATTTCTCAATGAACTGCACTTGGCTTTTTGACATATTTAGCAATCTATTAAATAGGTCAGCATACTTAGTAACCACTGGAAATCTCCCCAGTGTGCTATTTGGGAAGGAGGAGCAATCAGTGATCCCCTAGGTCTTTAGGTACAAATAAGTATTAGGAATGAATCGATCAATTAATTAAACTTGGTTTACTTTGGTGCTTATTGAGCAACTATGATATACAGAGGGCACAGGTAATATTCCCTCATTCGGAATTGACAGGGCTGTACAAGTAGGGAGTAGCTTGAAGTAGTGGCAGAGGGAAGAAGTCCAAAGACTGAGAAACTTGAAATGTAGACTTATCCTCAACATACGATAATTCATCTCTATATGATAATAGGATCATTTGTGCTTATTTCCTTTCTGATTTCCCTCTTGCAAACATTTTCCTCCCTTTGCTACCTAATTTTTCCCATCTAGCACGTCTCCATCCATCACTAACTCAGCCCAGAACCTTGACTAATTCTTGAGCCCTCTCTTGTTTTCTCCCTCTCGCATCTAATTCATTGCTAATTCCTACATTCTATTCCCAAATCTATTTTAAGTCTGTCTACCTCTCTTCACCTCCACTGTCTCCTCCATCAGCAACACGATCTCTCTTGGATACCTTCAGAATCTCTTGTGTCCAATCTCTCCCTTTCAGTCACCACGCATCATAGAGAGTAAACTTTTACAACCAGATCATGTCCCTCCACTGCTCAAACTCATCAGCATATTCTGTTGCATTTAGAATAAAGTTCAGACTCCTCAAATGGTAAACAAAGTCCTTCTAGCTATGGCTCCTTTTGCCTTTTCAATGTGCATTCCACTTATTCCTATGCTGTAGCTTTCTGTGACCTTCTTTCAAGTCCTCTTGAAAACCATCAGAGAACTTTGTTCATGGTTCTCTTAAGATACAATAATATTCTGCCTCATTTTACCTCCTCTCACTATATTGTAAGTTACTTCAAGTCTCCTATAACATCTATTCCACACATTTTTGGGGGGGTATGGGGGTTACCTCTGCATTCTAGCACTGGGTTGGGCAATGGGATTCAATGGTGCAAGGACCATCATGGCTCCCATTTAATAGAGTGTAATGTCTAGTGCAGTGGACTAACAGAAAATTTATAAACAAACTATTTAGAAAATAAATATAAACTGTGAGGAGTGCAGAGAGGAAAACCAATAGGAGATTCACTAGAGAATAGGGCGGGTCACTTTAGAGTTTGTGGCATGATACTGGACAAATAGACAGAAGTCAGATCATTTAGGCATCAAGTTGAGCATCTTACTTGTAGGAAGTGTTTAATAAATATTTGTTGAGTTTTCATGAGGTGAATATACTCTTAACTACAAAATTATACACATTAAGAAATTGAGGCCCTTAAACTGTAGGAAAAACTCTAGAATTGATCTCCACATTTCCAGTTTATGCTCTTTCTAGTATTGCTATAGACTGTTAAATATGAATGAAGACACGAAAGCAGAATTGAGATGTGATTACTCAGCATCTGACAAAGACAGTGCCAGTTTCTATCACACACAGATGGAACGTGATTGACATGTATTAATCAATAGTCTTTTATTAGAATGTGTGACAGTTATGGATAGTTTTCTTGAGTCTACCTTTATTCTAAAACCAAACACTGCTTAACCTGAATGTTCTCTCTTCCCTAAACTCTTTTTGTCTAATTACGTCCCATGTTTTTGACATCAGAGAAGCTTTTCCTTACTATTGGGACCAAGTTGTATCTCTTATATTCACTCTTGGAACCTGAACAGCTGGTTAAGAAGTTGAATTACTCTGTTGGAAAGACCATGCGTAGAGGCTCTGAAATTACAAGGAATGGGAAAGGAGCCCAGCTGAGTCCAAATTTCCAGCTATTCCTTCCAAGGCCCCAGGCATGTAAGTGAAGCCATCTTGAACTCTTCAGACCAATTCAACTGCCAGATGAGCACCTCTAAATGATCCATACGAATGCTACTAGGAGCAGGAGAATCAACTAAGCCCTGTGCAAATTCTAGATCCATAACATCATGATATAATAAAATGGCTGTTGCTTTAAAATGTCACATTTTGAAGGTAGTTTTTTTTTGTTTATTTTTCTTTATTATTTTTAAACTATGAAGTAGAGAACATACTTATTAACAATTTCCTTACCAATTCTTTTTTGCTGAACAGTAAATAAGCATTCCTCCATGATTTGTGACGTTCCTTTTAAATATAACCAAAATGACCTTTACTGTTTTTACTTCTTACAAGGGTAATAAGTCAAGTTATTTGTTAAAATTAGAAAGCAGAGATAAGCTCAAATAAGAAACCTATTAAAATCATGCATAGTCTCATCATTCTACAAATGTTTGCATGAAATTCCATTTTAAGGATTCTTCTATTCAAACAGTTCCTTACTATATTATATTGTTGGGCTTAATTTAAAAAAAATTCAATAGAAATTATAATAGAAAAAATTAGGAGTATATAAACATTACATATGAAACAAAAATTAACATAGCCTGGAATATTTTCCAGGTTACAAATGAAAACACATAGCATTTGTACCTGAGAGATGAAAATACAAATTCAGGGTTAGACATTTAGGAACTGGTACTTGTTGATGAAATCACATTATTTCCCAGCAATTCCTTTTCCTCATTTATGGTTTAGAGTGATGATCTACTGAGGTAATACATAAATATTTGTATAGAAACATACATAAGTAATATAATAAAAATTCTATGTACAGCTATTAAAAATATTGATGTTATTTTTTCTTAATTCCATTCAATCATGTGAGGTTCTCTTGTGCTTTTTCTTGTATTTCCATTTACACATTTCTTTATTAAATTTCTTTAAAAAAACCATTGATTTATCTGTTTTTATGTCATGTTAAATTCAAATTCAAGTGATAGACTATCTCCATTTGTGAAGTATTTGTTTAACTTAAATGTTGCCCAGAGATCGTACATGAGGAGTTAACTGACTAATCTTTTCTCTGGATTTCTTTCTCATTTTCTGTTTTTTTTTTCTTCTTTTTCCTCCTCTTCTTGTTCTTCCAGTTTCTCTTCCACATTCTTTTCCTTTTCTTCTCTTTTTTCTTTCTCCTTCTCTCCATTTTTTATTTTCTCTTTTTTCATCTATACTATAATTCCTATTTGATTGCTCTGGATTTTGATCATAAGGCATAACTGGTTGTTTCTGTATAGCAAGATTTGAAGTATCAGGAGCTTTTGAAGTATCAAGGGCTCTCTTCATCTTGAAAAAGTTTCTTCTCATGGCTTCCAAGACACCAGCCTTTCCTGAGTTTCCATCTTATCAATAGCTGATCCTTCCAAGTTTTCTCTGCTTGTTTCTGCACTTTCTATCTCTCCCCTTGGACTTCATTTTTTTTTTTTTAATTTTAACTTTTTATTACAGAAATTTTAACATAGGCACAAAACAAGAAAAAATAGTGTAATGAATTTCTATGCCTCCATCACATAGTTCAACTATGATAAACATTCTGTCATCTCCTTATGATAATGATTCTAAAAGTAAAAGAAATAAAAATTATTAAAAACTTTTTAAAACAGATAAAACATTAATATGGGATGTGTGTACAAGATAATATGCTTAATATACTTTACGGTGAAGCTTCCAAATTAGAGATTAGGGACTGCAAAGGTTGTTACATGGCTCTGACCCTTAGTTCTCATGACCTCAAGTTCACAGGTCTCACCAATACTTCTTGTTCAGTCTTGAGTGTAGTTTTTCGTGCAGTCAATAACTGAAACATGGAGGGCATGTGTAACTCTATGAGATGATAGAGTAGTAGCCACAATGTGCAGGTGCCAAAGAGATAATCAGAACATTTCCTGTAGATGAGATTGTCTCTGTGTACAGAAACTTGTAGAATTAGCCTGGATGGTTCAGCCCTGAGTCATTCTGATTTATGCATCCCACACAAAGCCCTGAGATCTGTCTAAACTCTACCTTCAGGATTTCACGGTTTTTATTAAGGCAAGTTCTTGGAAGTCCAGACCCGATCCCTAGACTCTCCTGGAGATGATCACCTGAGCTAATATGACTTCCACATATTTTAAGGTTGTGTTTATACCACCGAGGAACCTATGTTAGTTCCTTATCAGACACTGCAGAGCTTAGTCAATTTATATACTTCAATGACATTTGAGATATGTGTAAGAGAAGCTTTAATAACTATCCTCCAATGCTAAGTAACCATCTCTCTATTTTGCTTTGCATAAGAATTCCTATCTATCTTTGATCTTAATCAGGCACCATTTTGCCCTAAAGAAAAGTATTAAAGGTTAATTTGGAATGGACACTAAAATAGAAAAAAATGATTGAGCACAGACTGTTAAGCCAGGTCAACAGAAAGCAGATGAAATTTGTAATTGTTGGTTTTTATTTATGGACTATGCTTACAACAGACATCATTTTTATGAATAGCTTATTTAATCTTTAGATGTATCTCACTTCTCATCTAGATACTACCTAATTTTAGAATATGGGTGCTACAGAATACTTGGAGATTTATAATATTTATAAAGAAATCACATTAATAGCAGAGGATAACAGAGGACAAAACAATTAGAAGAGACCTGGTTTCTTAAGTCAGTTGTCAAAACCTCAAAAAAGCCTTTTTTCAAATAAATTAATCATTTTTTTCCTTCTTATACTGTGAATGTAAGTTATATTTCCATTTCATGCATATTCTCTTTTTAAACTAAATTTCAAAGAAGGAATTAGTGATTAATAAAATTTAGCCCCCTGCTTGCCTCTTTTCCATATTACCTTCTTTTTAATGTCTTTGCTTGATTTGATTTCATAGTTTACCCCATGAATGTACTTATGCTCCTTGTGCTTTATCTTTCAACATAGCTAAAACACTTAGTAGCAACCATCTGTTCTGGCCACCATGGTTAATTAAAAGATGGCTGGAAAAAAAAAAAAAAAGAAATGCTGATCACCATTTCTTCACAACTATGTAGGAAAGAACTCATTGTTATAAAAGCGTGTGAGTTTCTCTTTTGGTAGCCTTCGGTCAGGCTAAAAATGTAAGGTAAGGCCCATGTCTGTGAGTATGTTGGATAAAAATCATCTCAGATGCTCTGATACCATTTAGGTCATTAGGATTAGGAATTATCTTCTGAGACAACTGATGAGAATCGAAAACAAGATATTCAAAACTCAAGCCCTATAGCCTAGTTTTATTATATGTACTCCTGAAGTATCTTTATTTAATTGATGGTATATGGTTGACATATAATTTATAGAATCTTAATTGCAGTCATTTCTTGATTTTTTTTCATCAAAGATGGGACTATCTCTAAACAGTGAGCTATGAGAACTATTCTGGTATATTTGAAAGGCTGTCCAATGGAAGCCAGGTGAGATTTGTAGTGGTTTGCCCTAGGTCTTAATATGCCCTGCCTACTAGAGGTATAAAGATTGTGGGTTGGTAAAAGGGATTTCCTACCATGAGGATCAATAAAATAGCCTGCTCCTATGATAGTGTTATGAGTTGAATTGTGTCCTTCCCAGAAGAGATGTGGAAGTCCTCGCCCTGTTACCTGAGAATGTGACCTTATTTGAAAACAGGGTCTTGGCAGATGTCATCAAGTTAAGATGAGGTCATTAGGGTGGGCACTAATCCAATATGACCAGGGTCTTTATATTAAAGAAGAGAAGAAGAAGCACACGGGTAAGACACCATGTGAAGACAAAAACACACAGACACAATCTCTGAAAATGGAGGCCGAATTGGAGTTATGCTGCCACCAGACAAGAAATGCTTGGGGCTACCAGAAGCTGAAAGAGGCAGGAAGCATCTTCCCCGAGAGGCTCCTGAGGGAGCATGCTCTTGCCAATACCTTGATTTCGGACTTGTAGCCTGCAGCCTGTTACAGAATAAATTTATGTTGTTTTAAGCTACCTAGTTTGTAGCACTTTGTTATGGCAGCCCTAGAAAACCAAAATGGAATTTCTCTGTCTACGTCACTTAAGATGTTAACACAGAATATTTGAGGTTATAAGGGAAATTCATAAATCAACTAAGCCTTAACTTAGACAACCTTTATATTTCTCCAAGTCTAAAATTACCTTCATTTTTAATATGCTTTTATACGGTCTGTAAGTGATATTTGAGGTTTTAAGATCATGTGCTATTATGCCAATTATTATTTAAAATTGTCACAAAGTTATGGCCAATTCAACAAAGCATAAAAAAAAAAATAATTAGAAAAACTCCTGGCAATGAAATAACTAAATTACCATTACTTGCTGAGAAAATAAGTTGCATAAATAGGAAATCAAATGAAAAAGATTCCAAATTGATACCAGCTCAGCACAGTGGCTAGATAAAAGATCAATAAACAATAATTAATAGCATGCTATATTTTAATATTAACAGTGTTGGGAATGTAATTTGAAAAAGATGCTGTGCATGGTAGCAATACTAAGTTTAACATATGCTTTAACAAGAGATGTCTAAGACTTCTATGAATAAATTTATAGAATTCTACCAAGAGAAAAAAGGAAGTATTTCTACACTAAATGGAGACATACTATGTGTTTGACTGACAAGAATGGAAAACGTGAAGGTACCACTTTCGCACAAGTAAATGTATATGTTTCATTTAATTTGATCTAAAAATCCTAACAGGATTTTTTGGAGGACATGAAAAAGTGATTTTAAAGTCTATTCGGAAATAAAATAATAAATATTAAACACCTCTTGATACTGGAAATCCGACTAATAAAGTTAAGTGCTAACACAAACTGATAAACTATTTAGAATAAATATGGTAAAAAAAGTTTCATATTCTCATCACATAAAGAGATTTTATGTATCATTAAGAAAAGAAGTGAAAATCACAGTGGAAACATACATAAACAATAAAAACATGTAATTCACAAGAAAAGCCATACAAATAGCCAATGAATATTGTGATAAATAGTCATTTAAAAACAACGACATAATATTTTCCAAAAGTTAAGTTAGCATGCATATTTTTAAATGAAACAACCTATATTGAAGGTTGGGAGAGTGCTTGGAAGAATAAACAGATGCAATATTTCTAGAAAAAAGTTTAGGCATATTAATCAATAGCTTTAAAAATGGTGATAACTTCAAACACAATAATCCATTTTTAGAAATATAACTTACAGTAAAATGATGTTCAAAAGTACTGATGTATAGAAAGACAAATAGAGCACTGGAACAGAATAGAGAGCCCAGAAACAAACCCACATATATGTTCAACTGATTTTCGATAAAGTGTTATAGGAATTGAATGGAGAAAGAGTAGTCTTTTCAACAAATAGTGCTGAAATATCTGGATATCCATGTGGAAAAAATGAAACTCTTACACCATACACAATAATTAGACTTAATAGAGCTAATTATTGGATATAATGGATCTTAGACCTAAATGTAAAAGTTAAAACTATAAGATTTCTAGAAAAATAAGGAAGTAATCTTCAAGACCTTGGTATAGCAAAAGTTTTTTTAAGATAGAATATAAAAATATAGAATATGGATATCATAAAAATATTTGATAAAATTGTATGTCATAATTAACAATGTCTGCTCTTTGAAAGATTCTGTTAAGAAAATGTAAGACAACACACAGACTGGGAAAACATATTCACAATACATTTATCTTACAAAGGGTTTATACCCAGAATATAGTAATGAAGACATTCAATTCAATCATAAGAAAATCCAATTTTTTAAAATGGGAAAAACAGTTAAGCAAAAGAGATATAATTCACTAAAGATATACAAATGGCCAATATGCTCATTATAAAATGCTCCACCACATTAATCATATCAGGGAAATTAAAATAAAATCCACATGAGATAACATTACATACCCACCACCGTAGCTAAAATGAAAAAGACTGACAGTAGTAAATGGTGGCAGAGATGTGTATTAATTAAAACTCTTGTACATTGCTGGTGGGAAAGTAAGATGTAAAAGGCAACTTTGGAAAACAGTCTGGCAGTTTCATATAAAGTTAAAGACATACCTACACTAAGACCCAGCAATTTTACTCCTAGGTATTTATCCATGAGAAAAGATTACATATGTCCAGATGGAGGCTTTTATACAAATATTTATAATCCCTTTACTCATAATAACCTCAAACTGAAAACAATCTAAATGACTGAATAATGGACAATTAAATATAAATAATTAAATAATGAATAATCAAATGGAAAATCACAATTATACCATTAGATAAAATATAATTCTTTATAAAGCAATATAAATGGATAATTTCATACAAAGAAATACTACTCAGGATAAAAAGAAACAAACTACTGACTCAGAAATTAAAAGTCTATATATACTATGTGAATGCATTGATATGAAATTTGAGAACAGACAGAACTAATCTATAGACAAATCAGTGGTTGCCTTTGATCAAGTGGGTGGTTAGTTGGTGGTGGTGCTGACAACAAAGGGACTTGAGAGAAGTTTTCAAGGTATTGGAAAAGTTCTATATTTGATTGTGGTGGTAGTTACACATGTATATACATTTTTCAAAATCTTGGGTCTGTATCCTTAAAATAATTTAATTTTATTATAACTAAATTATGCCTCCTAAAAGTTGATTAGAAATTTAAAAGAAATGATGTACATAATCTATGTACAAACATGTTAACTATGGCATTATTCATAATGGCAAAAATATACAGTACATCCATTTAATGGGAGCATTAAAATGTAATTTATTTAGTGATTCATCAAAATAATGTAAATAAAGAACATTTAATAACATAAAAAATTAAATATTGTCCAGTGGAGAAAAGTGATACACTTTTGTAAAACAAATAGTTTATATACATGTTAAAAATTATTGACAGGACATATACCAAAACATTAATTGGTAGTCTCAGGATAATGGGTTCTTAGTATTTATTGGTTCCTTCTTTGTACTTATCTCTCTGTTTTATTTTCTACATTAAACTTACATTACTAATTTGAAAAAAAATGCATGTACTGAAGAAAAATAAAATAAAAATAATAAACTGATAAATAATCAAAGTAATCTCTTTAGAAAAAATATAAATCAGTAATATTAACATTCAGTTAAAAGTTCAACGTCATTACTAACCAAACAAGTACAAATTAAAGAACAGAGGCTTTTGCGACTAACAAATTAGCTAATATAAAATGTACGAGAACAATTTATTTTTTAAGAATGAGAATATCTACTGCTGGAAAGGATATTTCTTCCACTTTGTTATGACAATATAAATTAGTAGAGCATTTCTGGAAAGCAATTTATAATATGCACAAATAGCTTTAAAATTCTTCACTCCTTTTAATGTAATAATTTCACTTCTAAAGTACCAGCCTTAGAAAAATTTTCAAAATACCAACTGTAATGCATGGACAATGATGTTTACTACAGTGTTATTTATATTTTAATAGACTACAAACAACTCATATCTCTAAAACTTTAAAAAAATTGTAAGTAACTCTAATATATTTATTTAAAAGCTTATTAACCAGCATTTAAAAATGACGTGGGTTTTAATAACATGAGAGAATGCTTACTTCTGTAAGGTTACATTAAAATAGCTATAAAGTTGTATATATGGTATTAGTTCAACTACACTGTATATTAAATATGAATGGAGAAAAGAATGAATATCCTAAAATGCTTATAGGTTACAAATGGGCAGAAAGGTCACTGATAATTTACCTCCTATTTTTAATACATTTTTATATTTTGAAAATAGTAGTAAGCAGGTATAAATTTAATAATTACTCCTCTCAAATAAAATTCTAGAACTAAAATATGCCCAGAGCAACATTAATGCATTCAGGCAACTTATTACCTAAGGTAGAATTATTTAGTTTCCTAATGTCTGGTGAAATTGACAAGGGTAAAGAATTTTGGGAATCAAATTACTTCAATGCCTGGACTGTAAACAATAAGGCATTTAACAAATTTATATTTATATATATGATGCCTAGCATAATATCTGGGACTTGATGGTTAATAAGTGTGCTTACAATGAACAACAATGAAAAATATTGAAAATTATATGAATGTACATATACACAAAAATATGCACACATATATACACACGACATAAAGCAATCTCCCAAATTAATCAACAGTATGTAACAAAGTTTCAGCTATATAAGTAGAGAAAATTGAAATAAATGCAAACTGCAGTTCTCAATAAAGTATAAATTTAATCTTTTGTGGGCAAAAAGAATAAAAGTGTTTACTGAATGTCAAGAGCTGCCCTATAGCCCTGGAAGGAAACAGCAATGCAGGGTGCTTGCCCTTGTCCAATCAAGACTGGCCCAGGTGGAGCTTTGAAAACAGAGGAAGTAAAGAAGCAACTCAGCTGGGTTACTAGTTGATACCTTATGAATAGCTCATTAAGAAGAATCATCCTTAATAGAGCAGTGGAAGAGAGGGCAGGACATTCTCCTCTTTGCTTCATCTAATCTAGAAGCTACTTTCTGTTAGAGCAGCATCAAGTCCTTGGGATGGAAGGTGGCCTAAAAACAGCAGTAAGAATGATGACTAGGGTTCAGAATCTATGTTAAGGGAGCTAGCCCAGGGTGGGGTGAGAGTCAGGACAGATCTCACCATGCCTAGTTTCTTAGAAAGATAGTTGCTAGCAAGAGTGAGCATTTTCTGCAGGGATTAGACTGAGTCAGAGATTTGGGTGAGCAAGTATTCTATCTGATCCCAGCCAGTCTCTTGCTGGGGTACAAAACACTAGCTGTAGGAATATATTCATGTTTATTTTTATTTTCTTGTTAATAGCGGCTTTTAATTCAAAATATGTTGAGATATAAATTGAGGCTTGTGTGCTATATGGTGGGTTTCCTCAAAGCACACTCTATATAATAATTTGGCTTTGTTCCATTCATATGGTAGGTATGTCCTTATGCTAGCCTTGCAGTTTGATAACATCACTGAATTTTGTTTTCCCTATTTTCCAGTAAGCCATGTAAGGCAAATGGTAATAACATCATTTTGAGGATGAGAGATCAGGGTACAGAGAGTTTAAGCAACTAATCCAAGTTCCCCAAGCAAGAGCCCAGATCCTTTTAGCGCCCCTACAGGGAGGCATCTAATAGTCCATTTTAAACTAGCATTCAAACTGTTTTTAACATTATCTATGCCTTTTCTTTTAATTGAATAGGTTGTTTAACAATTAAGCCCTTCGCAAAATACATAGTTAGCACTATAAACATTTAAAAAAATAGACTATAACAATTTCACCTACTAACACTTGTTTTCTAACATTTCTATTTTGCTCAAACAGTTTATGATACTGCTTACGATTACTGTGGGGTATCAGGCCACATAAATATTTAATGATGTCAGTCATCTCTGAAAGGGAAAAAGAGAACCTTGCCACTAGGTTTATATTCCTATATATTTGGCTCTGATATTTAATTTTAGATTCTTGGATTGAAGTCTCAGATTTATGATTGATTAGAGTTTGACACTGCTCTTGTCAAAAAAATAAACAAACAAACAAACAAACAAAAATCCCAACAAGAAGAAACAGCAGACTCAGAATCAAGTCACTTGCGCTAAGTCCCACATCAGCAAACCAAGACTTAATTGCAGCTTTAGCTTCTCCCAGGAATGTGACCTTTAAACAATCAATCTGGAATTACCTGGTCTGCAACTAGTGAGGTAATCTGCCTAAGAGACCCTCAAACTTCCCCAAAGGAAGGTGATGCCTGAAATAATGCACTCTGCAAGAAGCTTCCTTTTTTGCTGCCCACTTCTGCCTATAAAAGCTCTCCATTTTGTACAGACCTTGGAGCATCTTTCTATCACCTACTATTGTTTTCTAACATTTCTATTTTGCTCAAACAGTTTATGATACTGCTTACGATTACTGTGGGGTATCAGGCCACATAAATATTTAATGATGTCAGTCATCTCTGAAAGGGAAAAAGAGAACCTTGCCACTAGGTTTATATGGATGAGGAATTTATTTTCCTATATATTTGGCTCTGATATTTAATTTTAGATTCTTGGATTGAAGTCTCAGATTTATGATTGATTAGAGTTTGACACTGCTCTTGTCAAAAAAATAAACAAACAAACAAACAAACAAAAATCCCAACAAGAAGAAACAGCAGACTCAGAATCAAGTCACTTGCGCTAAGTCCCACATCAGCAAACCAAGACTTAATTGCAGCTTTAGCTTCTCCCAGGAATGTGACCTTTAAACAATCAATCTGGAATTACCTGGTCTGCAACTAGTGAGGTAATCTGCCTAAGAGACCCTCAAACTTCCCCAAAGGAAGGTGATGCCTGAAATAATGCACTCTGCAAGAAGCTTCCTTTTTTGCTGCCCACTTCTGCCTATAAAAGCTCTCCATTTTGTACAGACCTTGGAGCATCTTTCTATTTGCTAAGATGGGATATTGCCCAATTTATGAATCATTAAATAAAACCAATTAGATCTTCCAATTTACTCAGTGGAATTTTTTTTAACACTCTTTAGGCATATCGGTTCACCTTTAAATATGGGCTTTTCCCTGCCTCTTGTATCACATAAAAACTGGAATGTCCAACTCTCTATCAGATCAGTACTGCTGACTATCCGTCTGTTGGACTTCTCAATTAATACCCCTCTCCTGCTTGTTTCTTGAATGCCTGGGAGATTTGCTAAGACTGGTTCATTAAAATACTAATTTTAAACTGTAATTATCTGTTGGTTCATATCAGCGGTTGAAACACAGTGGCACTGATATCTTTTAACTGCAGGAGAATTTCACATCTGTTCTCATTCCCTGGAGCCTCAAGCAAGAGTTACCTTGGCACTGGAAGGAGGCAGTTTGAAAGAGATGTAGAGAATGGTGTTTTAAGAAAGGCAACAAAGGCAGGCAGGAAGAATTGTAAATATGGTAAATAGACTCAATTGTAAAACTATTCATGATAATACCTTCTAGGGAAAAAAAAAAACAAACAAACAAGAGCAATCAAGTAGATAGCATGGCAGTAATAGTCCTGTTGTCCCCTTTGGGAGGATTTGAACTGTGCAATAGTTTATCTGATTCCTGGAGGATTTGCAATCTGCTGGCCTAAGTGGGTGAGAAGTGAATGAGTAGATTATTTCTTGTTTTAGGATAAAGGTCAATGATACTGTTAGCCTGGAAAAGCATCAATTAGTCTAAGGAATGCCCAGTGGTTGGCAGAACTGAGTACAATTATCAGACTTGAGGTATAAATGTGAGAAAGAAAAAGAAAAGGTAAACTAAAGAAAACAGAAAGGGTTTTAATAAAGGGGATAGGAATAAGATGAATAGGGTAGAGGACAAGAGGAAAGAGAATTAAAAACAGGTCCCGGGGAGGAGCCACACTATTTTTTGAAAACGAATTATACACAAGTCACTGGAGAAGGAAAGTTAAAAGGAAGACCATTCACTGGTTTATTATGTGTTTGATGATTAGGGTCTTAGGATCGGTTGGATATTATCTGCATTGTATGGAGGAAGAAACTAAGGCTTGGAGAGATTACAATCTGGATTTGAGAAACTGGTTGTCTAATTCTGAACACTTTTGTCTTTTTCATCGTGTGATGGGGCTTTTCAATATTTCAGGGGGATTCAGAGATGAATAAGACACAAATCCTTTCTTCAAAGAGCTCAAGGCCTATAGTACACATCGCAAAACAGTGGCATCCATATGCTACAGAAACTCGCCTCGAGCCTGCTTACAGAATTTGTCTTATGGCTTTTGTGGAAATTTGCTGGATAATATTCCACTTCTATGTGAGGCTGAGGCACAGGCACAGGAACAGGCACAGGCATGCTCAGAGCTAGCTAACTTTTGTAGGGAGCAGGTCCTGCCGGCTGCCTGTTAGGGGGAAGGAGAGGTGGAGAGGCATGGTCTGTTACTCTGGTTTAGGGTAAGGCAAGTGTGAGGAATGCTGGGAGAATTCTCTGCAACTTCAAGGCTACTCTATCATTTTCTAGAAGCTCTTTATCTTTTAATACATTCCAGACTTATTCCAGGACCTTTGCCAGGTCCTAAGTTGAGTAAAATTATAAAGTTGGCCCATAGTGTCATAATACCTCATGGCTCCCATCCACAGCATCTTCTACCAGAATTACAGAAGATTCAAAATGTTTCTTGAGTTACCTTCCTACTCCACCCCCTCCAGACACAAATAACCTGAATAAATTAACTGGAGGAAAAAAAAATAATAACGATGGAAGCACAGCAACAATGAAGCCAGAGGTGCAGATGACTTCTTTGACAGAGTATTAAATGCTTCAAATACAGGATAAAATGCTGCTGCTTTTGTCTACATATGAGAAGTAAGTCACCAGGTGTTAAGAACAAAATGAGTGAAAGATCTTTAAATCTTTGAGCAGACAAATAAGAGCTTTCACCGTGGCCAACTAAAGGGAAGATAGAGAAGTTTAAGAGGGCAAAAGAACCTCTCTCCTCTCCTCTGTTCTGAATATACAAGAAGGTAAAGCGAATGAGAGCTCAATCAAGTTTAATGAGCGCTAAATCAAGGACTGTTCTATTGACAAACTAATTTGGAAATCATTTAAGAAAAATGGTGCTTCAGCTCTTATTTATATCTGCTGGAGAGAATGGGCCATGTTCTTTCCCCTGTGTTAAATAACATGTCTTTAGCCCAGGAACTTAAAGTCCATTTTTCTTTTATATCTCCAGTACTCAGGGACTGGGTTGTTAATAATTTAGCTAATTGAGTAAAACCTAATGCTTCAAATCTTTAAGCAGGGAAATAAAAATCCCAAGATTTTCTGTAGATATGGGATGCATAATATTTAATGCTTCAGAGATCATTAGTAAAAGAAAATATTACAGACATACACACCCTCTGAGAGTCTAACTAATGAACATCTCCCAGCTGCTGTTGAAAAATCAGCAGTAGCATCGGCACCAATTTCAAGACAAAGCACAGCTGACAGATGTTTGAAGGGATAAATCAGGCTGTACAAGGATTAAAATAATAAGTCCCCAGTGCCTTTAAAGGCAGAGGTGCCACAGCAAACTATTTCCAGCTACTTGAGTGCAACTGAAAGATGGATCCCGGGGGCTCTTTATCTAGCAGCCCAGTAGGCGTTTGAGTGGTATATTACTAAAATCTAGCACAGGTTCTAAACACACCAGATTTTAAGCTTTTATTGTTACCTCTGTTTTACGGGAGTCTCAAGGATTCTGCTTCAGTTACAATATTTAGGACATGATGTAACTAAATGTGAATTGGGCCAATATAATGAAACATAAGTGACAGCGGTTTTTTATGCTCATTGCAATGGATGCTTAGCATGGTGATAACAACTATTATTTTTTTAAAAAAGGCTGGTAAACAACCTCCTGATTGAGAAACATGTCCTTATTGGGAATCTATTATGTGTTTCTTTCTATTTATCATTAAGCTGGTGGATTAAAAAGGGAGACTATTCGAAAAAATCTAAATGGTTTCATATCAAACTTATGGAACACTTGTGAGCCACAGGACTTCTCCTACAGTACCACTCTGGATGTGACTTTATTACATCACTTACTAAATTGCATTTTAATGGTGTGAATGCATGCTAGCTGCATTCTCTTGCCCGATACCGATGTGAGCCTTTTGAGGGCAAAACCTGGATCTGAGCCACCTTGTGTTCCTCGGAGCCTTAGACAATGCCTCTGATACAGAAGATTTGATAAAGGCCTAGCATTTTCCTATGTGTCATGGTGTGATGCTTAATTTTATGGTCAATTTGACTGAGCAACAGGGTGGTTAAATATTTGGTCAAACATCATTCTGGCTGTTTCTGTGAGAGTGTTTTTGGATGAGATTAGCATTTAAATTAGTAGACTGAGTAAAGCAGGTTGTCCTCCCTAATGTGAGTTGGCCTCATCCAATCAGTTTAAGGCCTGAATAGAACAAAAACGCTGACCCTTCCCTGAGTAAGAAAGACTTCTTTCTGACCGACAGCCCTTGAACCAGAATATTGGCTTTTTTCCTGCCTTTGAACTTGAACTGAAATATTGGGTCTAGAGCCTGCTGACTCACCCTGCAGATATTGAGCCTTGCCAGCATTCATAATCATGTGAGCCGATTCCTTACAATAAATGGTCCTGACTTAAAAAAAAAAAAAAAAAAAGAAGTCTTCAGACTATTAAAGTATAAAATACAAGTAGAAGTGTAAGAAGTTATATGGAAGGCAAGGACTGACAGACAACCCAGGATCTCTGAGCCTCTGGTTTACTACTCCGGATTTGTGTCATTATCAGTGCTCCTTAAAATATGACCCATAAACTGTCACTAATCAAAGATAAACACTTCTGTGTTTAGAAACTTTTATAGCAATCTGACATTACAACAGCATCCAATCATGTGGTTTTCATTTCATTTACAAAAATATCAGTTTGGAACCTAAAACAAGCAAAAATAGCAACAACTGGTCATTTACACAGACGGTTTGAGACACACTGACCTAGAAAGCTGATGCCACCTCAGACCAATTAAATCAGAATGAGGGAGATGTGGAGCCTGAGTATTTCCTGGGTATTATGCTCTGCAAGGGATTCTAATGTGGTGATATTAACTAGATCTAATACCTAATTCAGCATGAGTACTCATCAATCTGTATGGAAGCTGGTCAGCGCCCACCAATCAGAACAGAAGCAGACTATAAACAATCAATACTGTAGTACCAGTATCAGCTTTTCATGTTAGAGGGTCCAGATGAGATAAATCATTTTATGAAGAAGTCTGAGTTAATTTGGATTGGCACAGCCACATGCGAAGGGAAGATACTTTTCCTGTTTGTATCGATATGCTTCAAAGGGATTCTAAATCGGAAATTTATGGCCGTGAAGTACACCAAAACTCTATTATGGAATGGAGCAAAGATATACTGGGGCTCAAATTATATTCCTCGAAATGTGACAATTACCTAAAGGTAAAGACTATTAAATGCAGCTATTGTGTCTTGTCTACTAATAAGAAAATAATTTATCCTATTAGATTTCTATACGCTGACAGCTACAACTATGTCAAGTGGATTTTATTCAACGGGGTAGGACTCATCACCATATTTTTCAAAGTAAGCACTATTAAGCATTATCAACCTTATATATTTCTTTTCAGATCTGTAAGTCATTTTAAATTATAACAAATTCACTTAACAAATCTTCATGTAGTAGAGATGTGAAATAATCCTATTCCAGAAAATATTGTTATGAATAATATTAGTAAGATCTGTGTTTCTTTCTCCTTGGTTTGAGATATGTAATTCTCATAGTGAAAGAGAATAAGAACATCTATGTATCAAAATACATATCTTGAGACAATAATCATTCTTTTAAAGAGGAAAGTGAGCAGTCCTGCCCACCACATGTAACAGCCACCAGCCAAGGGACTCCTCCAAACATTCCTGCAGCCTCCAACTCAGATACAGGGGAGACCTGGGACACATGGGGTTTGTCCTCTGCTCAGCTCCAGCTATTCCCACAACTGCCAGAACAATGAAAGATGCAATGATGGACGCACCGAAGAATGTACTAGAGAAGCAGGATCAAAAGAGGTGATGTGGACTTTTAAGACGAAATATCTAATAACCACACCAACCAGTATTTTAAAGAAAAAAACAGACCAAAATACTCTGGTTTCTGGAACTGCTTTCATGGATCACATGTTGATAGTTGAGTGGTCCTCAGAATTCGATTAAGAGAAATCATATAAGCCTCTTCAAAAACCTGTCATTGCATCCTGGCTCATTGGTTTGCACTATGTGGCAGATTTATTTGAAGGAATGAAGGCATTTCGAGGAGTGGATAATGAAATCTGACTCTTTCAAACTCATTCGGTCCTTTCAACATGGACAGAACGTACCGATCTGCTGTAAGGGCAGCTTTGCTGGAATTTGACGAGGAAGAGCTTTCAAAGTATTTTCAACAGCTTGTGAAATTGGATCAAGAAGGGCTCCTATATTCAACATTTGCTAGTCTATATATTTGTCCTACACTCATCGGAACTGAGCCTTCTCTTGGAGTCGAGAAGCCTACCAAAGCCCTGATCTTCGTAATCTTGAGTCCAGTGGGTTTTTATTTTTCAAGTGGAACCTTTAATCCAGTATCCCTGTGGGCCAGTCTGAAGTCTGTAAGAGCCTGGAAAGGTGGGACTGGGACTACAAGATGAGAGGGAATTATGGCTCATCTCTTTTTGCCCAATGTGAAGCAATAACAGGTGTCAGCATGTTCTGTGGCTCTATGGAGAGGATAATGAGATAACGGAAGTTGGAACTATGAATCTTTTTCTCTACTAGATAAATGAAGATGGAGAAGAAGCACTGGAAACTCTTCTGCTAGATGGCATCATTCTTCCAGGAGTGACATGGCAGAGCATTCTGGGCCTGGCACACAAGTGCAGTGAATTTAAGGTGTAGAGGAGAGGTACCTTACCATGGGTGACTTGACAATAGCCCTAGAGCAGAAACCAGTGAGGGGGATGTTTGGCTCTGGCACAGCCCGTATTGTTTGTCCACTTTCTGATATACTGTACAAGAGACTACACATTGCAACTATGGAGAATGGGCCTAAGCTTACAAGCTGGATCTTGGATAAATGACTGATATTCAGTACAGAAGAGAAGACAGTGACTGGACAATCATTGTATGCTGAATGGAAAATACAGGATACTATCTGTGTGTGACTGGGACATACTGTTGCCATTAGAATTATGATAGATTTTTTTGGCTACCTGTTTTTAGTTGTGCATTATGTGTATTATCAGTGTTATCACAGTGGTTGTTTCTCATGCCAGAGAAAATGAACTGCAATCATTAAATGATGTTTTGTAAACCTGGCAGTAGAAGCTTATCTTACTTTCCCTTAGAAAGATGATGATGTAAGCCATATAGCAAAGAATTTTCCTCAATAATCTTAGTGCCTCACTTAGTACTTCACTCAGATACAAAAACATTTGTTTATTCTTTAGCTTAAGTTATATTCTACTCCTCAATCGAATGAATTATTTTGGTGCTTGAAATCAGATCTGAGTAAAATTCATAGGTAGCATTACCTATGACACATTTTCATCCTCAGAAAGCATTTTGGTTTTTTAAAATCAAGACTTCGAAAAACTGGATTTCCTCATGCCACATTTTTTTTGCAGGCCCTCAGTCTATCTTAAGGCAAATCTCTTCTTTCTTCCTGATGTCACAATCTGCTCTAAGATCAACTTGTGCATCAGTAGGATCTGTGCACATTTCCATCACTGCCGCTTCCACTTTGGACTGTGAGTGGCTACTCGTTCGGCTCCACTACAACACTGAGGGTCTTGTGCCTTAGAGATCTTTATATCCCCAATGCCTGGTACATCATAGGTACTCAGTAAATAATAAATAAATGAACATTTGCCTTCTTAAAAAAGAGAAAGAGACAATGTGTTCTTTAAAGTTAAGATGGAGCAATGACATTGAGGACTACTCTGATTTTGGCAATCTAAAAGCCCAAGTTGTGTCTTCCGCCTTTTCCTTCTTAGTAGATTTTCCTCAATTAATGATTTCTCTGCATTGCCATTACAATTTGAGAAGTTATCATCATGTAACTGAATTCCCTACCATATCCTGAATTTGTCCTACACCAACACTACCGAGAGATCCTATGTCATCTTTAAATTCTTCTTTAACATTCACAACAGTACTGGTGTGAGCTGAAATTTGTCTGCCTATAATGTTATTCAGTGGTTTGTGTTCTCTACCTCTATCCTACCTTTACCTATCTCAGGATTCCTAGAGAATATTCCATATCATAAACCTTCCAACAGTCAAGGAAATTCATATCATTGAGCCAACTCCTTTTTAGACTAAATGCCTCTACTTCCACCAATCATAAGCGACTCTTCAATACTGATAACCTTTCTGGTGACTACACTCTGATCAGGATCCTGTTTCATAGTACAATGACTGCCCACCACTAGTGGGCTTTTCTCTAGTACCTACTTTCTTCTCTTGAGTTTTATGTGAGACAGCTGTCTGTCCTCATTCTGTTTATGCCAGTTATATTGGTCATTTTAATCGTGTAATTTAATGAAAAATTACATAAGCTGATGAAGCATGAGTGAGAAAAGAAAGTTATCATTTATATAAAAATTAAGTTGAATGACTGGAGAAACTTGTTGCAGATGAGTCTCTTAAAATATTACTGTTGAAACAAGAGCAAGAAAATTGTATAAGAAAAAAGGAAAAACAAAATAAAATTCTAGAACGATTTGGTTTGATTGGAAGATGTCTTCAGGTACTTGCTCCTTAAAAAAAAGCTAGATATCTTAGATAATTTATTAAAGATGGGATTTATTTAAATGAGAAAACAAAAATCTCCAGAGGGCTCACATTCAGAGGGGTGATATTCCAAATATTGTTACACCCCATCAGAACACACACCCAGCTAACAAGAATGGAGTCGGGTCCCAATCCACAGATATGGCTGCACCAGTGTGTTCTAACTGAAGGTAAGCTCCACCCTCAAAGAAAAAGGCCTGATCTTGTGCCAAAAAAGTATGTGAAAGACTGAACATTCATAGTTCAAGTTAAAAAATGTAATGTGCTTTCGATATTTTTATATTGACTCACTCCTAAAGAGATTCTACTACACAGTGAGCTGGAGATGGGATCTGAAAAACAGTTGTCTGACCTCAAAGAGCATTTGCTTGACATCTGTGTATATTGCCTGCAAATGTTTTAAGCTACAGTTTTTCTTTAACTAAATACCATAGTCTATTAATACATTCTAGGGTTGCATAAGCATTCCGGAAAGCTTATGCACATTTGGAAAGCTTTTGCCATATTGATGACTCACAACTTTATTTCAACTAAAACTTTTTCATACTTGATCACCATATATCCTTTATCCTCTGTTGGTGGTGTTCTTTTTGTATCCAAGTGCCAGACCTTAAAATAATCCCTTTTAACTTTCTTCTTTGTGGATTTGGCTTTTGAATTCTGTCAAACAACATATCCTGGCCCCCTCTCTCTGAGCCTCATGTCATCAGCTAATTTAATAAGCAAGAACTGAGTCTGCCTTTTTAAAATCTGACCCTGTCAGAAGGCTCCCTGAGCAGTCAAGATGAGTACTATAGATACTGCCTTCATTGCTTCCTCGTGGAATAATTGGTGATTGCAGCCACAACTGTGGTTGTCCCAAGATGCCAAGGCTGTCTTCCAGCAGAGCCTCATGCATGGCACCATGCCTGGCTTGTCCACAATTGCATTTAGCCTAATACACAGGGTATTCAATAAATGTGTTTAAATCAGAGAAATTTCCTTCTGTTTCTGGCATAGGATGACAAGAAAGGCTTATCTAGAAAAAAAATAAAAACAAAAACATCTGCTACTTTTCCCAGCCATCATATACACGAACAACTTCGCAAGTATCACCAAAGCCATGAACCTAAACTTGGGAGAAGAATGAGCATAGATGAATTAAGATGTTTTAGAAAGTACTTGAATGTACAATTGAACCAGCATTATTTCTTATGTTAGGATTTGAATATTGCAAAAGACTGTATTGATTGCCTAAATCTAAAAATAATTTCATTAATGGAGGCAGATGTAATGCAATTTAATATGCAAATTAATGCTGCATTCACTGAAAAATACTAAATCACTCCGTTTAGCAATCCGACTGAAAATCGCTAATAAAATTTGAGACAATTTTTTTTCCTTTCACAAACTTACTGAAAACTCTTGAAAGACAATACATGCCTTCTAGTTCTGAATAATCTACCCAGAAGTCAAGAAATAAGCCCAAACTAAGGTGAGATATAATGCTTATTATTCTTTGAATGTTGTTCTAAATTAAGGAGACAAGTTGTAGAAAAGTTAACTACTGTGAACTGGAAAACCTCCAATTAAGTAGTTGGGTTTCAACCTCTCCTTGACTCAAAGAACATTTATCAACCCATACAGAAATCAAGACTGAAAACAAGGGCTAGTTTAGATAACAAAAAACTCTCATTCATTTTCTCCATGTTGACAAAATATACTCTCTGCCCACAAACCTAGTCTGTGTCCATGCACACACAAACCAATTTGAAACAAAAACAAGTGAGCGTTTAAATTTAGACCAATTATGACAGCAAAAGCTGTGTTCTCTGGCATTCTACCAAACAAAAAGCTGCAGAAACCAGCACTTCCGATTCGCCTAGTCTCATGTGTATTCTAGCAGCAGGGACTGGCAGTGGAGCTAATTCTAATCAACGACAAAGCTATTTAGATCCCACAGGACTGACTCTGGGAGTCACCGGGGCAGCTGGGATATAGGCTGTCAGTTGTGGTTGTGACGGATGTGGTGGTCATAGAGTGGCCCCGTCTTCTATCCCCTCAGGGCAATAGGGGCGGCTGTAGAGCACGGCATCCCTGAGGAGGAGAGGGACGACCTCTCAGGAACTCATAGGCTCAAACTGTGCCCTACAAGCAGACTTCACAGCTTCCTATTTTTTTAAAAAAATGTTTTTAAAATTCTGGTAAAAAATACATAACATAAAATTTACATTTCAACAATTTTTAAGTGTACAATTCAAAAGCATTAATTGCATTCATGTTATTATACAACAATCACTGTTATCTATTTTCAAAATGTTTTCATCACCTCAAATCGAAACTTTTTAGCCATTAAGCGATAACTCTGCATTCACTCCAAGGTCCTGGTAAGTTACTTTCTGGCTCTATAGATTTGCCTTTTCTAGATATTTTATATTACAACTGGACTCATACAATTTTTGTCCTTTTGTGCTTGGCTTATTTTACTTAGCATAATGCTTTGAAGATTCATGCATGTTGTAGCATATATCAGAACTTCACTCCTTTTCATGGCTGAATAACATTCAATTGTATGTATGTACCACATTTTGTTTATCCATTCATCTGTTGATGGACATCTGGGTCGTTTCTACCTTTAGCTATTGTAAATAAATTCTTCAATGAACACTGGTGTGTAAGTATCTGTTTGAGCCCCTGTTTTCAATTCTTTCAATTTTTTTTTTTTTTGCTTTTCAATACCTAAAAAGTATAACTTCTGGATCATATGGTAATTCTATGTTTAGCTTTCTGAGGAACCATCAAACTGTTTTCCACACAAATGCACCATTTTACATTCCTACCAGCAATGTACAAGATTTCCAATTTACATCTTAAGACCCAAGCAGAGTGGATAGTTTAACCAGGGGTTACCTCGAAGTTACCCATCATCCTTATTCCACCTCAGACTACATAAGACAAATTTCACTATAAGCTATTATAGTTACCAGCCCCAGATCTGCAGTTCCTCACTGGAATTCCTCTAAGGCCTTTTTTTCTGTGCCTCAGGCCGATTACTCTCCAATTTATAGCTTCATTCACTCGCTCACTCTCTGTTTCCCTCTTGGCTGAAGCAGTCTAATCCACCTATGACTCTAGCTCATCTAAACCACCAGGCCCAACACCGATCCAAGTTGGTACCCCTCTCCCCCTTTCCTCAGTCTTTGCCTGACCTTACCCCACTCAGCATTTCTTGTCCCTGCTCCTTAGTTAATGTGCATCTTACTGCCATCTTCCTAGAGCCAGATCCGCACTTATTAAAATGAGGCGAGACCCTCCTTTTGACTCTGATATTGTACAATGCTGTCCTACGACTGGCATAATTCTATTTAAATAATTTTAGCCAGAGGCAGGAGGCTGACTAATTAATGGATACTTCAGTTGACATTTCCTTCATCCTTTTTCTAGCACTTAAACTTTCTTTTCAGTCATCCATCTGCCTCCATCCTACTTGAAGACATAGTTACCTCATTACAATGGCTTCCAAACTTGTCCAAACTTGTCTCTTTGCCTCTAAGTTGCACCTCAGTTGAATCCATCTTGTCAGCTGCAATCATAGTATAGCACTTACAGCATGAATTCTTACCCAAACCCTTCAATTGTTCAGCAGTTCCTACACAATACAATTCAAACGCCTGATTCTAGCAGTTCAGACCTCCCATGATGGCCCAAACCACCTTTCCCACACTATCTCCCACTATTTCCTATCAGCTCCTCTCTGCCCAGGCTATGCACGTCCCTCTGTGTCTGGTTCATGACTTGGCCTTTGGGTTCTCATTCACCAAGGACCTTTTCCTAATGAATCTCTACATTTTGTTCAAAGATAGAGTTTCCTTGATGACTCCAGCTAGAAGCGAAATGTATATCCTCTTGCATAGTTTGTGACATTTGGTTCATGTTTTAGCTTGATCTGAAAACCATTCAGTGAGCTTGGGGTGTCACTAGAAGAGGGCAGATGGCTAGTGGATAAATGGTCTCAATCAGGTCACCTTGGGGCATTCACTAATGTCAGGCTCTGGTCCTCAGGCTGGTAAGTATGGAGTCTGACTATGAACAGCATATTCTGAGCAGAATTATTCTTAGGAATAATTACCTGATCTCAGGGAACTAGTGTGTGTGTGTGTGTGTGTGTGTGTGTGTGTGTGTGTGTGTGTACACATGCACATGCACTGCAGAATGCCATTACATTAATTAATTTACAATGACAGTTATAACCTACATGGATAGAATATGTATGTCACATGAGTAGAAGAGTATCTCCCTGATGGATAGACTTACTCTAGAAGCCAATTTATAAACAGAATATTAAGTGAGTGTAGAATCAAAATAAGTTGCTTGCTTTATGAGCCAAATGGGGATTCCTTTGTCACAGGATATAAATTGCTCATCTTCTTAGGGCAATGAGGACTAGATTTGGGAGTTACCTCCTCTTTGAACTGACAACCTTCTGTCAATTCAGTTTTACTTCAAAAAGACTAAATATATTTCACCACAACATTACACCTCACTCCCCACCTCCACCCCACACACTCCTTGAGGCATTTGGGCATCTTTGAATATAGTTTTACTTTCCCCCAAATCTGCATTAGCTTACGATCTTTGGTTTATCCTCAGACCAAATTCAGCCACTGTGGATGTGTCTAAGTGTACCTTTCTAGTTTGGCTTTCAGAAGGCAAAGCTTTTTTCCTCTCCTTCTCTATGTTCTTAGGAGTTACTTTACTGTTCCACATTTGATTATTCTGTGCCACTGAGCACAAACTCCATTGCACTATTGGGCTCAGCCTTTATTTCCATGTATGAAAAGAAAACTCCTTGAGGACAAGGCCCATGTCTTGTATGTCTGTCTATACCTTACATGTCCACACCAACACAGCAGGCATTCAGCTAACATTATTGAAAAAGGAACAACTAGAGGCCATATTAATATATATATTGTGCAAAGTTCTCTCCAATTCTTGCTTCTCTCAGATATGTCTACCATTAGTGATTGTCTTGAGATAATTTTAAATGTTGGTTGCTCATGAAAATGCTCTGAATGAAAAAAAAAATAAAATAAATTATCCAGTGCTTTCAGGCCATAAATGTGTAACTGTGGAGAAATAGTCCCTACTAGGTCCAAGGGATCTTCCTGTTGGGAGAAAACTAGATTGGAAGACCCTTTAGGATTTGCTTCCACCCTACCAGGAGGCTCTGACCTGGAACTGGGAGTGGGTCCTTCATCGCTGCCCTTTTGACTAAGGCTGACCTCCTTTGATTGGAGCAGCAAACCTCAGAGTTACAGGGAAGCATGCCAAAGTTCCTTAGTTGTGTGTTGAGCCAAATAGTCTGAAGATGAATTCTTCTACATTGAGAGTAACAGATTATTTTCTTCCCTGGCCATCTTTAGAAGGCTCCAAAGGAAGAAAGACAAAATGAAACCTGAGTGAACATTACTCACAACTTTGCCGCATGGTGCTGGGTTATCCGGTGTGCTCAGTATTTATCTCCTGATTTCAATAAGGAAAACAAAATGAATAGGAAAGAAGAATACAAGAAATAGAAAACTCTTTCTAAAGATTGGCTTTAACTGCATTTAAAGTCAACTGGAGAAAACTTTTTTAAAAAAATTTCAAAATCGGTGCAAGCAAAATCTCCATTTGTCCAGGATCCCAAGAGAAATGCTATCACGATGTATGTTTTGTGATGGTGCTATGGGCCCAGATAATAGGACTGGGGCAGGACAGTTGGGCACAGGGGAATCCTGCCCAGCCTTTTGTTTCATGCAGATTCACAATGCAGCCGACTGGGGAATCCAGCGTGTTTTTCTTATCGACTCTTCCTGTTTTCATTGTGAATTATCAAACAATTCTCCAGATATTGATTTTTATCTTTGCACAAGGTAAATTTTAGTTTCTATTGGCCCAAGCTGATTCAGTGCATTTCTCTAAAATTATGTTAAAAAATACAGTTAGTGGAACAAAACAGGACAGAAAAATCAGCGAGGAGAACTTTCTTTTTTCCTGTTGTTATGAAAGTGTAGGAGCTTAAATATATGTCCTAATGCAATAGATCACTGATTTGGACTATAATTATTGGTTATTTCTGGCCTCAAAATTTTCACTGGAATAAAATAAATGTATTTTCTGTCCAGACTTCTCTCTTGCTGTGTGTGTGTGTATGTGATGGGAGTGGGGGAATACTAAATCAAAAAGGAAATAAAATATCACGATTAGATCACTACTAGTATGATTGTATTATATTGTCTCCTTATTTTAAAAGATTCATTCATTAATTCAACAATTTATTACGTGACTGTTATATACCCCAATGATGTTGGATATACCCTCATTTTTTTCCTCCTTTTTAAAAATTCAATTTGACTTTGGTTAATAAAATCATGTCAATTTTAAGCATACAATTCAATAATACGTCACATGTGTATTGCATTGCATGTATACCACCCAAAGTTAAATTTCCTTCCGTCACCATATATTTCAACCCTACTACTCCTATCTACTTCTCTTTGTCCCTGACTTCCCTCTGGTAATCAATAAACTATTTTCTGTGTCCATGAGTCTCTGTTTCTTTGTCATGTTCATTTGTTGCTTTCACTTTTATATACCATATATGAGTGAAATCATATGGTTCTCGACTTCTTCTGTCTGACTTATTTCACTTAGCATGATAATCTCAAGATCCATCCTTGTTGTTGCAAATGGCAGTATTTTATCTTTTCTTATTTTATCTTTTCTTATATCTTTTCTTATTACATTGTATATATGTACCACATCTTCTTTATCCAATCATCTATTAAAGGACACTTAGGTTGTTTCCATGTCTTGGTTATCATGAATAATGCTGCTATGAATACCCAGGTGCACATATCTCTATGAATAAATATTTTCAAAATTTGAGTAGATATCCAGAAGAAGGATTGCTGGGTCATATGGTAATTCTATTTTAATTTTTTGCAGAACCTCCATACTGTTTTCCATAGTGGTTGTACCAATTTTCAGTCCTACCAGCAGTGTATGAGGGTTCCTTTTACTCTGCATCCTCTCCAACACATGTTATTACATGTCCTATTGATAGCAACTATTCTAACAGGTGTGAGATGGTATCTCATTGTGGTTTTGATTTCCCTAATAGATAGTGATGTTGAGAATCTTCACGTTTGTTGGCCATTTGTATGTCTTCTTGGGAGAAGTGTCTGTTCATTCAGGTCCTCTGCCCATTTTTTGCTTGGATTGTTTTTTTATCATTGAGTTGTATGAGCTCT
>NW_006442484.1:17048155-17080148 GCF_000325575.1 Pteropus alecto
TTAATTGATTTGCATATGTTAAACCATCCTTGTGCCCTTGGAATAAAGCCCACTTGATCATGGTGTATAATCTATTTAATGTATTGTTGTAGTAGATTTGCTAGTATTTTGTTTAGGATTTTCGCATCTGTATTCATCAGAGAATTTTGATCTTAGTTTTCTTTATTTGTGTTATCTTTATCAGGTTTTGGTATCAGAGTAATATTGGCCTCATAAAACGAGTAAGGAAGCATTGCCTCTTCTTCAATTTTTTGGAAGTTTGAGAACAGGTATTAACCTATTTCCTGTTTGCCCCAAGAATACTTGCCAGCAGTACTTGCGGCTATAGCGTTTACCCTAACTTGGGGATTATAGTCCTAACCTTACCCCCAAAGTTTGCCACAAAAATACTTGCTTTAATTATTATTTTTGCATCACTCTAGTATATTGATAGTCTTTGGAAACAAATGACATCATTCTATTTCTAACATTCTGTTTTTAGTAGTGGTATTTCCATTTACAAAATATAGTAATTCTTGATCATTAAAAATGTAAAATCCTATAAAATGTAGCATTCCTATGCATGATGTTAACATCATTCTCAAAACAATTGTTAGCCGGAGATTCATTTGATGAATCTGATTTATGTATACATTTCTGTTACATTAGGATTAGAGACAAATTCTATTTAGAAATAACTCCAAGAACACTTTTTATATTTGATTTTCACATTGAAAACCATTCAGATTTGCTTCAGCTTCAAAGAATGTGTTTATGTAAAATTAATGCTGGCAGCAAGCTGCACTTTTTTTTTCTAAATGGGAAATAGGTTAAATCATCATTGAATGTTTGGTAGCATTCACTAGTGAAGCCATCTGATGATTGTTTCAATTTCCTTACTGTTGATTGGTCTATTTAGATTTTCCAGTTCTTCGTGATTTGTTCTAAGAAGGTTGTATATTTCTAAGAATTTGTCCATTTATTCTAGGTTACTGAATTGAGTGGTATGTAATTTTTCATAGTATCTTGTTAGATGCTTTGTACTTTAGTATTATCTATTGTAATTTCTCCTCTTTCATTTCTGATTTTGTTTGTGTCCTTTCTCATTTTTCCTTAATGAGTCTAGCTAGAGGTTTGCCAATTTTATTAATCTTTTCGAAGAACCAGTTCTGTGTTGCATTCGTTTTTTTCTATTGTCTTTTTGTTCTTAATTTCATTTAATTATACTCTAATTTTTATTATTTTCTTCATTCTACTGGTTTGGGATTCATTGGTTCTTTTCTAGTTTTTTAAGATGTAATGTTAGGTTATTTATTTGGGATTTTCCTTGTTTCTTGAAATAGGCTTATAATGACATGACCTGTCCACTTATCACTACTTTTGCTGAAATATACCCTCATTTAGCTGATTTCTATATCCTGGATTTCTTTGAAACAGAGTAACCCTTTCCATATAAATATAAGACTTCCTTATTCCCAGCGTATTAGGAAGAACATTGAAGTCTTTTTGAAGATGATATGCAAGGAGTGCTGGTTTCTTCTAAACACAGATGCAGGAAGTAGGCTGTGTTCCCTTCTCTACAAATCAGAAATAACACTCTTTGATGCTAATAGCCTGATAAAAAATAAGAGATGAGGTACTGAAGAACTAGGTCCACCTCTAGGATAACAATGTTAAGTCATTTGAATTACTTTACTTTCACTATGTCTTCCCACCAAATTATCTAATTTGTTCTAATAAATTTATGCAAAATAGCATAGTATCAAAAGTCTAGCACCTGAAAGAAATTAAACCATACACTAAAACAACCCAACTTCATGCCAAATATTGTAACACTGAAAGGCATATGCATAACAATATAGACAGATAGATAGATGTTGACAAGTTTTATTCAAATTGTTGATGCATTAGCTTTGCAGTTCTTGTACCCGGAGAAACACAGAAAATCAGAGAAAATATTATATATGTGCAACAGAGCCAGTAAGGTTACTTGCAAATTTACTTAAAAGGCTTATTAGCACTTTTTTCTCATAACTTTTTAATGAAAATCCATAAAACATTGTGGCCAAGCAAATTAACTTAGAAATTAATTAGAGATGTTAAAAAAGAGATGTTGGACTAATACAAAAGAGACCAGAAAGTTATTTTCACTATATTAATATGATAACCAAATTATTATAGTTTATCCTAATTCACCAAATTCTTTCATCCTATGCTCATTGACTCTTGATACAATCACTCATAGCTCCTCAGAACATTACTATAAATATTTCATAAAGATCACTGCTTCCAGAAATATGGTAGACCGTGTTGTTGTGAGGGACCCTCTTGATGTAGAAAAGATCTTAGTTAGGACATGCTTTCTGATGATCATAAAAACCCAAACCATGAGCTGCTCAGAACTGGAAGTAGATGGGAAGAGCTAGCTTGCCTTAAGGTCTTATGCCTATAGTGCTGTAGTAAATTAGATATTGATCCACAGGACAATAACAATGTAGATAAGCTGAGCCTGAGAAACCTGTGTTGAATTGTGACTCTCAGAGGGATCAAATGGTCGCAGGTTGGTGCTGACTCTTAGCTCACAGAAGAAGCAGATACGAACACTCTCCTCAGGAAGGTATCCCTTCAGGATCTCAATAAATGAAGAACAAACAAAAAGCCTGCATTCTGAAATCACCAAGCTCAAGAGAAGGCAAGCGCCATGAGTGAGTCAGAAGAAATGACAAGAAACAGATTTAGACCCTTAAAAACTGCAGAGACTAGAACTGACAGACATATAATGTAAAATAGTCATGTGTAAACAATTTAAAGAAATACTACAGAAATTAAAAAAAGAATTGTAAAAGAATCAAACAGAAACTCGAAAAAAGGAAAATATTTTGGGAAGAAAAGGCTAAAGTGCTCTTTAAATATAACTAAAGAGAGAATTAGTGGACAGAGAGAGAGCTGAAGAAAACATCATCATCTTAGAGAGTAAGAAGATGAATATATATAAAACATTTAGAAATATGAAGCAAATGAAAAGTTCTAGCATATGTCTAATTAGAATCTCAGAAGGAGAGAAGAGAGATAATGGAGAAATATTTATAAAAGCAATAACTAAGAATTTTCCAAAACTGATAAATGACATTAATCTATAGCTAATAATCCAAAGAGGATGAATAAAGCAGTTCCATGAGTAGACACATCATAGTGAAATTCCTAAATGCCAATGACAAAGAAGAGATATAAAATCCGGGAGTGAAATTTGAAGCAAAATATGGGTTTTTCATCAGTGAAGGAGATGTTCTGTCAACTCTATGTACACTCATCCAAACATGCTGAAATAATACTATGTCACTGTAGGTCCAGTGGATTAACTTTGTTTTTTATTTGAGTCCCTGTACATTTATTACAATTGACTATAAGCTAATAGCTCCTGACACAAAAGTTATCTATTAAGTAGATCTAGAGTTTGAGTTTTTGTTCTAAACTCAATTTTAAAAGAGCAGAGATTATTGTATACTAGACATATGCAACTATTCATTTCAGTTGTTTAGAATAGGGTTTCTCAATTCTGACTGCAACTTAGAATTGCTTGTGGAGTTTTGATGATGTATATAATGCACAGATTTTATGGGCATACCTGAATGAAATATAACAAAGTGACACGCCCTTGGTGCAAGATGGCTTACCACATGCTATCTCTCCTGAATTGGAAGGCAGAATACATCCGTGACAGTGCTAAGGTGTATTGACAGGCAGGCTCCTCAGTAGGACCTGCTGGCTTGGAGCAGACAGGTGGCTGGCAGTCCCACCGCTGTCAAGGAAAGAAGGGCCTTCTTCTTGTGGTAGAAGGTTTTCCTGTTTTTACTTTTGAGCAGAACTGCTAACTTTATATTTTCTTCACTCTCTGAAGTGGAGATCTAGGGTTACTTAAATATCAGTTTCATTTGTCTTTAGGGTCTAATACATTTATTAGGACCCTTCTTCAATCTCATCTCTCTTTAGAAAATTTAGCTTGCACATGTACAAAAGGACAGATAATATATTCATTACAACATTAGAAGAAAGAATTCCTTGATCTAATTTTAAAAAGCAAAGTGTTTCAAATCAATAGAGAAATAATTAATAACTACAGTACATCCACAAAATAGAATACAGGTTTCTGCTGCAATCCAAAAGTAGAGTGCTCGTATGAAAACTTTTGTAAGCCTAAATGGTGTAAAGTGAAGAACCGATTACTCTAGGACACAAAATAAACTGAGGTAAAGCACAGATGCTCAGACACAACTCCAAACTATGGTGCTTGATGCTGAGATGCTGAGTGTAGTTCCCAGGGAAGGAGACTGGCAGGGCTGTTCTCACTGCTCTGGGTGTGCACTGCCTCGATAACAGTTCACTATGAAACAAATACTGAATGCTATTTTTGATTTTCATCTTTTTTTTTGTAAAAGTGAAAATCCTCTTTGGATTTCTTTCAGATAGCAAAAACAGGTACAAATATACAAATATAGATCTTTTGTAAAAGCCAAGTGGTGTAAAGCAAATTTTGAAAAGTCGGGGATACCTGTACTATGAAGCTCTAATAAAGGTGAGAGTTTTTATAATTAGACAGTGATAAGAAAAAATCTACAGGGCATATTATTACCTGAAAGAAAATAAACTGAAGAAGCATGTACATAATCATCTATCTACTCTATTACTCAGCAGACATTCCTAAGTCTTCACTCCACATGTGAATCAGCCGAAGAACTTTTAACAAACTGATGACATGGCATCTTAGATCAACCTATACAATTCACAAGTACGAACAGGCAACAGATCAAGAGAAATATGAGTAAACAAAACAAAATAACCCTAAAAATTCTAAATATTATCCATAGGGAAATTAGAGAGGCTATTGTATATACCAAACAAGAAGAAATTTTTGGAATTAAAAAAATTCAGTGGACCACCACATATTACAATAGAGTTAAAAACTAAGTTATTGATTGGGAAGCTCAACCAAAAAAATTTCTAAGACCTTAAAACAACCAACAAAAAAGACAAGAAATAAAAGAGAAAGTTTAAAAATATGGAGCATGGGTCTAAGAGGTTCAGTAGCTGATGGAAAGAAGTTGCAAGAGAAGAGGCTAGGAAGAGGTGGATAAAAGAAAAAATGGAATAAAAATATTCCAGATTGAAGAAATAGAAGATCTTCATATTGAAAGTCTCATTGAGGCTAGGTAAGGCAGGTGGAAAAAAAATCCACACTTATTCATACTCTGTTCGAAATTCTGGAAAGACAATTTGAAAAATTTTCAGAGAGGGGAAAAAAATGAGGTCATCCATAAAGGAAGGAGAATCAGATTAACAGATTTCCCATCAGCGACATTGAATATTGAAGTCAAAGAAACAAAGACTGTCAAAAAAACTTGCTGGGCTAATAACTATGAATTTAGGATTCCGTATTTAAACTATTATTTTATGTAACATTGCAGTCATACAAATTCATAGTTAGTTTATTACCCTCACAAGTTCTCCAAAAACATTAGTCAGCAAGGCTCTCCAACAGATCAAATGAAAAAGAAATAATTTAAAACGAGCACATCATGAGCCACAAGAGTAACAGCTAAAATGATTTAAAAGAAAAAAAAACATAAAAGGAATAAAAAGAGAAACCACTGGACCTTCAGGCTTGGGGCATCATCCTTTGAGCAGCTGGGGATTAGTATGTTAGCATTCTATTTCTTTCTCTCTAAATCCAATAGCATAACTTGGTTCTGTAGTAAATATAAGAGCATAATCTCATGAATGACTCTTAAATTTAGGTTAAAAGCTTTGCATTATTTATAATAGACCAAACAAGGAATACACAATCATACAGAACAACATGTAGGGAAGTAGAGAGAAGGAAGACATGGTATAAACTCATTAGGCTGTTTTTTTTACAAATCAGAAAGTTAATAGCTGCTGTCTAAAGTGGAAACACACACACACACACACACACACACACACACACACGCACACGCACGCACGAGGAAAATGTAATTTAAATTACAATGGTAATTCCAGAAGAATTACAACACAGAATTTTGTAGGTTTATTACTGGGAAAGAATATTAGAAATGTAATGGAAGTTAGCTGACTTTTTATTTTTGACTCTTCTGTATGATTTGACTTTTAAAAATATATTAAAGACAGCCTTTATCAATAATTACTTAAATTGAAGTAGAATCTATAATGGAATAATACTGCGTAGCCTTTAGAAAGAATGAGATTTGTCAACATATATTTTTGTGGAATTATATGTTTAATGTAAAAAAAGTGGAATTTGCAAAATAATATGGTATCATCCCCATTTAGGTAAAAATAAAACCATATATATGTCTCTGTGTGTGTATATATGTAAACGCACATGAAAATATCGGGGAGGAGAATCTATAAACTGAGGGTGCTGGAGAAAGAAAGAAGCATTTCAATTTTCACTTTTAAAACTTCTGAATTGTTTTAATGTTAAGAATGGTAACACATAATATGTAAATATTACTTTTAAAATAAAGTCTGTATTTTTAAATTACAAAGACAATATGTAATGAGTGAAAAAATATAAAATTTGTAAATGTATAGTGTTATTGCTTCTTTACCTTCATTTAAAACTTTGAATGCTTAAACAGATTATTAAAATTTAAACTATTTTTGTTTTGATAGCCAAATAATGCTAATATTATTTATTAAATAAACTCTCAATTTCCCATGGAATGAAAATGCTCTCGTGATCATATAGTAACTTCCCACAGTTTTTTATGTTTCTCAGTTCAAACTATTCCACTGCTCTATTTGCTTTTCTTTGTGCAAATGGCCTTTTTTTTTTTTTTTTTTTTTACATTAGCTTTAAAGTAAATTCCAATATCTGGTACTACCTGTACCACCTCATTGTTCTTTCTCCTTTTTATGTGCTTGAGAATTCTTGCATTTATTTTTCCATATGAACTTTTAAATCATCCAGTCCAGTACAAAAAATAAGTCTACTGAATTTGGGGGGGGGGCGGGATTGCATGAAACATGCATTATTATTGTAATAAAAAAATTTAATATAAAAAGCAGTACGGTTAAATCAATAGTCATTTTCACCATAGGAAGGATAATACAAGGCAGATCTTCTATTGACTGTATGAAGAGCACAAGCAATAAGTGTTAGAGAATCCCACCTTCATGCACAAAACAAAATCTTCACTAAATAGAAAATAAGCCTGTAAACTTCCTCACAGGCAGACCACAACAAAACATGAGTGTTTACAGATTGCTGTGTTCACAGACCTGTGGATATCATAAACTGAATGAACAGACTTCAGTGAAGTGTGAGCTTTTCTTAGACAGCTTGAATGGGTGGTGAGGGACAAGCCACATGGTCAAGGGTGAGAGCTGACTGCCCTAGACTGTGGGTGTGAAGATGTAATTCTCAGCCATAGTCTTTTTCACAGACAATTAATCCTATTTAAGTAACTGCAAAATTGATGGCCCAGGTCGCTGAGTCACTGTAGCTACAAAGAGAAATAAAATGCTCTGCCAATGAGAGGCCTACAGCTCTTGGGAGGAGATATAATCATATAATATAATCAGGGCCAGATGCGTGGCGCCCAGCACAGTGGGAAGATTATATGCACTGGCACTGTGGCAAGAAATATGGCTCAGATCCCTGCTCTCCCATTGTCTGGTTATGAGATCTTGGGCCCTCTTAGCTTCAATTCCTTTATCTGTAAAATATGGATAAAAATGCTTGTGAGTAGAGCTGTTGTGAGCATTAAAAAATACACAAAGCACCTTGAACAATGTTTGACATATAGTGGGCTCTCAACAGATACTAGATATTAATGATCATCAGAAACGTTATGACAGAAACTAGGCAGAAGATAGTATTTTAGAGTGTCTGGAGTAGAGAAGAGTGTTTATATGTGAAAGTGCCGTATGAATGGCATTATTAAATACTTTTGTATTGTGAAATTAAAAGTTTCCAGAGAGGGAAAGCCTATGTAGAAGGCTGGGAGGTGCACAGGAATTCGATTAGAAAGGGCCTCCTCGAACACTAGTACGCTAGGTCAAAGAATCATGATTGTATGTAATAACAGTTTTATTTTTAAAGCTGGAATAAATTAATAAGATTAATGTTTCACAAAGAACCTCCTGGCAACAGCAGAGAGGATATACTGGAGAAATTTGGAGGTAGGGTTTTGCAGTAACACTGCAGGCAGGAGGATCATTTTATTTCAAAGAAAGCATTAGACTATTTTTAAAAAGTTGCAATAGGACAGATATATGATTTATATAGAAAAAAGCTAATAAAAAAGAGTATGTTGAATAGCTAGGGAAGTGACATCAACTCTGGAAGTTAAGGAATCCTCTGTTAGGCTCAGTCTTGCTTTCTTACCTTTCTTCTCTCTCTTACAAACTTAAGATTAACAATGCCTTAAACAAGGTTACTCCCCAGGCTGAGTAACCTTGTCAGAAAGTGTATAACACCTGTAAGTTTGCGGGATTTAGATGCAGCAGGTAGATGTGAAAGTGCAATGAGCTCTAAGCATTTTGTCTCCATCGAGTGTGCAGACCCACAATAGCAATGGATGGAGCACAATTACTTTTGCTTCAAAGTCAACTATTTGATTTAGCAGAGAGAGAACACAGGCTGCAGAGATAGCCACACTGTAGGCGGCGGTCTAGCTGCTCACTTACACTATGGGCAAATAACTTAATGTCTCTCAGAGACTCAGTCTCACCTGTTAATGCCTCACTCATGAAATCTACATACTAGTAGAAGCAGATGAGACATCAACAAACAAATATATTCTAAAGACGGTATGTGTAGTAAAGAAGAAGGCTGCACAAGGGGAGAGAGTGTAACTGAGGACTGCTTTTTATATAAGGTGGTCAATGAAGGAGTCTATTATAAGATCCTATTTGAACACACACTTGCAGGAAGTGAGGAAGTAAGTTTTGAAGATATTTGAGAAAAAGAGAATTCTAGGCTTAGAAAGGCCATGATGTGGAAATAAGCTAGACCTAGGTGCAGGAACATCAAGGAGGCCCGTGCGGTTGGAGTAGAAAAGTGGAGATGAGAGCAGGGAGGTGGTGATGGTTAGACCATAGTGGATTTGCAGGAAGCATGGACGCTCACCCAGTAAGCACAGGGAAGCATCCAGACCGGCACCTCCTGAGCAATCAGAGAGATGGGAAGCTGTCTAGAGCAGAGCAAAGGCATATTCTGACTTTCTTGAGGATCATAAGGGCTACGGTATTGAATACAGGCTGTAGGGGGCATTGGGAGGAGAGATCGTTCCAGCAGTGAGGAGATTCTGTAATGGAGCAGCAGGGCAATGAAGAAGGCTCAGCCTAGACTAGGAGGCTGAGGTATAGTGCTGTGGTTATATTCTGGATATATTTAGAAGAAAGTGGTGCTGACAGGATTTGCTGATGGATGGCCAAGGTGTGATCTTTGGCTCAAGGAGTTTTGGCTGGTCTCATAAGAATAAAACAAAGTAAATAAAATGCCAATAATTTGATAGTTGCTCAAAAGCATGAGTTCCTTCCGCCTTCCTTTGAGGCTGTTTAACCTCTGCAGCTCCAGGCTGTTCCAGCTTCTCAGCATTGGCAGAATACAGTTAAGAGTGGCACAGGGGAAACAAAGACAAAATAATACTATGAAGCCCCACATCAATCAGATATGTTTAGATTTTTCACTGGAAATTCTCTCCTTATCAGTTAGATGCCCAAATCATAAATGACATGAGGAAGAAAGAATAAAATAAAGCAAAGGGGGGAAAAAAGTGGCATAGGGTACTTTTTCAGCTATTATCTACTGCCTCCTGTGTCCTTGATTACTTATTTTCTGAGTGAACAAAAACAAAAAGAGTAAGCACCACATTATTTTATATCTATCACTAGGGCAAGCAGAGACAAGAACTGCTGGAGATGAGATATTTTCTTTCTCAGAACACCGATGAGATGCATCGTCGGCTTTCACACTGCAGCACAGCCAAGCAACATACACAAACAGTGTTTCTCAAGGCTCAAAGCTTTAATCCAAGAAGCTTTAATGAAGCCTTGAAAAGCAACAGCCAACAGCGGCAGAGGATTTAGTTCCAGAGGGAGCAACAAAAAGAAGAAATTCACTGAACATTATAAATACTAAAAAGTGGATGAGAAAACCATGATTAAGTGTACTTTTACCTAGCATTTGCAGAAAAACTAATTGATTTGGTTCAAACCTGTCTCTGAAATTTAGTTTTCAAAGATTAAGTCATAAGGCCACTTTTTCCCAAGTGAGGTTTTGTGTTAAGCCAAGTGTTAGGGGCACTGCCTTAGTGTTTCTCAGTATCCTGCTTTCCTAGCTGCAGCGCCACAGAAAACATTGAACCTGACCCTCTTCTTGAAGGCCCTTCAGTTTTGCATCTTAAAGGGAAACTAACATTTATTTAGCCTCCAGTTCCTGTCAGGTCCTTGGCACTCAGTTTAATTCTCACAGTAATGCTCTAGGTTGACTCTCATTATTTCCAATTTTCCGAGGTGGTACTTGAGACTAAGAGAAACCAGATCACTTGCCACAAGCCTCACAACTGTTACGTCATGGAGCTGGGGTATGACTGAGTTGTTCTCTTTATCTTCAAATGTCCTTCCTCCCCCAGTACATTCTCTGGTATTCACGTTAATTTACACTTTCTGAGTCCCTGGATTATATCGTCATTACTCCTAAACCATTTATTTCATGTTTTCCTAATATTTTATCAGGAACAACTTTAGGTAGATAGAAAATTTTATCAACTTTAAGGAGTTTGCGTTACACTTAGCACGACTGTTTTCCCCCAATCATTGTCTTCAGAGTTTAGGCTACAGCAAGAAATGAACTCATGTCAGACCGAACTTCACCAAATTGGTGCCGTCAAATGGGCTAATTATGTGCGTGTACGTGAGTGTGCAGGCGCTCACGTGCGCATGTGGACTTACAAGCATTGCATATAACATTGTGGCTCTATGGGGCAGAACTTAGCAGATCATTGCTCACCATTGGTTACATGTCCCTTTCATCCTAACCATTTCCCCCCTTATATTATTTTTGTTACTTCTACCTTTAAGAAAAGCATCGCCTCACCAGAGGGAAACATTGAGTAGCTCATAATATATGACCCCATCCAGTGCTAAAGTGATTTAGTGAAATGTCAGAACTCCACTACTAATGATTGTTTGTGTGTGTGTGTGTGTTTCTTGTCCAAATTAGTCTGTTAGTGGCTCAGAAAGAGGACTAGTATAATTAATTAATTAAGCAAACAGCAACAGTGCTTATTATGCAGCAGCATTATGCTACATGCTCTCTTTAGAACTAGGCTCTCATAACACAATAGGATTACACAAAGTTGAAAATCAATCTATCATGGAAGAGGCTACACGAATAACAGGACAGCAGTTTTGCTTTGATCACCACTGATAGAATTACTGAGCCCTTCCTTCTTTTGGTGTTCCAAATTATGGATGACTCACTATTTTTTGTGTTAACAAATGGGAGAAGTGAAAAAGATGAACTAAGGCATAGCATGATTAAAATATCATTTGTATTTGCTTCAAAAATGTGGTCTGAAATATAAACATGAATCATAGCTATTCTTAACAAAAGATTTGAGAAACCAGTTAATTATTGAAATATTTTATCTTACTATTTAAAACCTCTGCAGGTTTTTCCATGTGCAGGTATTTGATGTAAGGCGCTACAAATATTTACTAAATTACTGATTTTTAAAGTTTTCACATGATGCTTTTGTGTTAAATGGACTCTGTCCACAAACAGATAAGACAAATTCACATAACCTACTTATCCTCTGAACTCAAATTTTACTAGTGTCCTAATCTGAGTTAGATATGAGGTTCTTGGGAGAGGATGGAAAAGATGATGAATCCACAAACTAAGATTTTTTATATGAGTGTCTGATTCAGTAAATGCTTGTTGACTTGAGGGCAAACAATTCATTAATAGATCCTAAATTGTGATTCTTACTTTTACGTAAAGTTGATGAACACAAACATTTTTTTCACAGATAGTTTTAATTCAAGATTGGGACAAAAGGGTGTTATAGACTTATGTTACATACTATTTGGCATTGTAGATTTGAGACCGCTTTCCATTCTTGAGTTTATCCCACATTTGTCCCACCAACCTATGTATATACTTAGCTGTCCTTTGTATTTTAAAATAGTCTTCTGACAATGACTTTTATTTTTCAGCTTCAATGATCAGTGGCTTTCTCTGAGAGCATCTCCGTGCTTTTTTATTTTTCTGCATTAAAAAATACATTTACTGTGTGTAAAAAGTTTTCGAATGCACAGGTAAGAAGTATTCTCATTGTTCCAGTATGCCTGCTTCTAATGTATACTGTCATTCCCATTATTTCCATTTATATTCTTCCTTCATGGATCTATGAGTTAGTCTCATCTGTGCTACAGTCTCCTGACTATACCTTGATACTGTAAGTATTTGAATACTGACTTTTTCTCCTCAGCACCATTCATAACATCTCCTCTTAAGTATGGCCAACTTAAGAGTTTAACCTAGTATTGATATATTTCCCACTAGATAATTATACTCCTGTACTTTCCTTAAGATTTCCAGAGATTAAAAATAATCCGTACTCAACTAACTTGCTTAATTTGTATTAACTTGAAAAAAATAAACACACACACACAATTTCTAACACAGCACTAAAGACATTTTATTTGTTGAATATATAAGACATGCTTTCTTATTATTTGCCTTAAATAAATTTCTGCCCACTCTATTTACTTCTAATTTTTGTGTACCCTGCCAAGGTTTCTAGAAGACAGACATAGATGTTACTGTAGAAAGCTAAGTGAATGAAAATACAAAATAGTACTTGGAGGCTCAGAGCTCTAGAGTCAGGCTGCCTGGGTTCTAAACCTGGCTCCCACACTTCCTGGGTATGTGACTTTGGGTAAGATTCTTAATATTTCTGTTATAGACTGTATTGTGTCCCCCCACAAATCATATGTTGAAGCTTCATTCCCATGTGGCTGTATCTGGAGACAGGGCCTTTAAAGAGATATTTAAGGTTAAGTGAGGTGATGAGGATGGGGCTCTCATCCAATAGGACTAGTACCCTTATGGGAAAAGACACTACAGCTCATTCTCTCTGCATGCGCTGAGGAAAGGCCATGTGAGGACACAGTGAGAACGTGGTCATTTGCAAGCCAGGAAGAAAGGTCTCACCAGAAGCCAACCTTTCCAGCACCATGATCTTGGACTTCCAGCCTCGACAACTGTGAGAAAATGAATTTCTGTTGCTTAAGCCACCCAGTCTATGGTATTGTCTATAGTAGCCCTATCAGACTAATATAATCTCTAAAACTGAGTTTTAATCTTCTGGTATAAAAATAGCACATATCTGATAAGGAGTATTTGTATTAAAAAGAAAGATATTTCAATTACTTAGCATAGAACCTGACATACAGAAAGATCTTAATAAATGTTAGCTATTATTATTTTTAATAAAAGGGTGCTTAATCTACCAGAAGTCAAATAGATAGCTTTAACCTGAAACATTCTTCCCCAAGGCATAAATAATGCTTATAAACATAGTGTAAATAAAAAATTCCTATATGAAAATACTGCCAGAACAATAATGTAGAAGAATTTAGTCTCTGGTAAAAGTGTTTGCCACTATCTTGACATCAAGCTGCATGATAAAGTCAAAATTATAGATTAAAATTGGGAATAAAAATCAATAAAAAATCCATATATGGCTTTATTATAAAAATATTTTAATGACTTTTGTTTTCATTTTTCAGTCTAAATGTTGGGCATCATTCAGGCACAAAGTTTTGCTAAAAGGTTTAACTACTATTTCCTGGTAGATTCATAAAGTATCTTATGAATATAATTAATTTTCTAGGGTTAAATAGATCAGAGCTTTACTTCTATTTTTTTTTCTTTATACATATTGGCCCAATTATTAGATAAGATTATTATCTGCTTTTTAAGAAAGTCACAGATTATTGGGTATCGGTTCATTCTTCTCCTGAGGTTTAGAACTCTCTTAATGTTTTTCTAAATATTTCATCAGAGAACAGGTTATACCTGCTTATTTTTAAAAACACATTACTTGCTCTTTAAACAAATGGATTGATACTAAATTCTGCTTAGAGTTCTATTCTTTTCTAGATGTATAGAGTCCAAATATTGTTCCAATTATTTTTTTTGGTCATATTGGATTTACTTGTTCCTTAAAAGTGATATTTCTTATTTTATAAAACAAAATTGACACTTGAACAGGTCTAATCTTTTATTATTATTATTATTTTTTAACTGAAAACAGTTTTCAGTATATACCTGCATACTTGTGTGGATGAAAAAGGAGCCACGTACTAAACCTGACAACCTCAGAGGAGGCTTGAATGGCAGGACTTACAAACTCAAACACCCAAAGTAATCACATGGGATGGTCTGAACATAAAAATTCCTAACTAAAAATGAGTCATGGTGGCTAGTCATATCCTAGGCCTGTAGCTTCCTTAACAAAGGTCGATCTTTACCTCAACAGCATTTAATTATTTATTTTATCATTCACTTTCAGCCTCCCCCATGATGCTACTTGCTTTTTAAGAGCAGGGACCACTTTTCACTTGTTCACCCTGCATAGGATATGCGATGTGTGCTCATAATAGGAGGCTGTGGCATATCTGTTGAATAGATAAATGACTGCAGGTTCAATATTGCTCTGTTCTTATGGGAAAAAATCATTAAAAGTAAACTGATCGAATTTAGGAAGAGGCTTGGTTAAATTTACACAGTATATTTTTATTGAGTACCTGCTCTTGTTAGCTCTAATCTAGGAGCTGATGATGCAACCATGACCAAGAAAACCCAAATGTTAAATAAATCCTGTAGAGAGGACTGCACTGGGGCAACTCAAATAGTCTGCTTTTTGTCTCCCCAGGCCTCTGAGAAGTTAGAATATGAGTCAAAGTGATAAAACTATCAGGCTGAAAATTCTCACTGTCGGAACTTGGTTGGTGAGGGTGTTTGCAAGTTCTCTCACAAATGCCAGGCTGAGCCTTTAGAAGTCTATGGGCATTAAAGATTAAAGATTTAAGCACATTTATGGATAAGTCTGTTAGAAATCTAGAGGATCAACCTGCAGACAGGACTGGAGGCGTGGGGCCCAAGGACAGGACTGGAGAGTCAGCACTCTGGTCAACAGTGAGCACGGCCATGAACCCGTCATAAGGGGGAAGTGGTGGCATGGCCCTGACAAGTCTAGCTTCACAACCCATAAGTCACTTCTTTTTGAAATGAATACTCCTCTCTCCCCTCAGATTTTACAGTTATTTCTTATTTCTCTCAGTTCTCATGAGTTATACATTGCCTTTATCGATGATTTGCATGTATGCACCTCTGCCAAAATATAAAAACAACTGTCTGCATAGGCTGCTACAAGTGGGCAGGTGTGGATGGATATGTGGATTAAGAGGAAACAGAAATAAGAAAAATGTGACTAATGTGGCAAAGCAGGTTAAGGAACTGGCTGGTTGCTTTTAGACATCGTGGATTAAAGCCAGAGTATGTTAAATTGGAAGTAAGAAACTCTGGACTACTGTTGCATTCCAAGTTTGCTGATCTCATACATGCATGCAGTGTTCCAAGGAGGGCTTTGTGATTAGGGATATACTCATCATGGATAATCAAAAATGCTTTTAGAATCCTGTAGGAAAATTTGGCTCATGGAAAGTCATAGAGAAGAGAAGAAGGTTGGGAAGATCTTCAGGTGACCTGTCACATACACAGCACCAGAAGAGAGTGTCATATGCAGCTGGACCTTTTAAAAAGCATCTGCATGTAAGGTAAGGAGAAAAAATAGGAACACTGTGTTAAATCATGAAGGTAGATACTCTTTTCAGGAGGTTTCTTGTAAAATTCTGTCCATGTCAGACTTGAGGCTATCTTTCTAAATGAGGGCAGATTCTCAGGCTCTCTTAGGTATGTTGGCTCAGACTTCTGATTTCTGTGCCTCAAAGCTTCACTATTGGGCCCTGTCCTTCTCTTGCCTTGTCACTTTGGTTTTATGAGGCTATGTTGTGATCTCTTTGACCTCTCTTTCTGAGCCTAGGATTTTTAAATGTTCCTTCTGCTAGTATTTTGATACTTGCTCATGGCCTTGACCTTTTATTTGAAGTCCTAAAACTTGTTCTTTGCAATTCTGAATAACATGGCTTTTCCTAGTTCCACTGCTTACTGTTTTTATTTCACTTTTAGAGGTTTTCTCACTGCTATTGATTATATACGTCATGGCATATATGACTTAAAGCCAAAACTTCCAGGTTAAGTGGAAAAATTCTGAAGCAAATCACAAATATTTGGTATTATTCAAAATACACTTCCAAGCTATTGACTACATTTCTCCCTTTTCCTGTGTTTTCTGTGACTGCTTGCTGTTAAATCATCTCTTGTCCTGTTTGACATGCACAAATACCTTACATGGCTTTTTAATTTTTTTTTTTTTGAGAACTTGAGAAAAGCGAGTTTATCGAAGTAACCTATGTCGTATGCCCTAACAATTCTTTCTCATTTCTTATATCTACATGGCCTATAATAAATTATTTAAAAGAGAAATTCCCTGAAAGATGATTTTTCTGTTGATCAAAAATTTCTATGATATTCTTTAGTATGAACGGTCCAGTGATAAGTGTATTTAAAGAAATCAAGATAAACAGAAGGTCATTTTGTTAACTGAGGGTAACTTAGAAAGAATGAAAAGTTAAAAGATTTAGAAAGAATATCTGACTTAAATGGATATTTATTTTTTATTATTTTTGATTACATTTGACATACAATAGTATATTAATTTTAAGTGTATTATGCAGCGATTAGAAATTTATATACCTTACAAAATGATCACCCCAATAAGTCTAGTACTTATCTGGTACCATACATACATAGTGGGTTTATTTAGAATAGCCAAGAACATCTGACTTTAAATAGGGGTGGAATGAACATCTATATACTTTATCTCTGTATAAATCAAGAGAGAAACCACTTATCAAATCTGCAGTTGACATAAAACTGGGAGACATTATTAATGTCAGACTACAGAACCAAGAATCAAAAAGATCTTGAAAGGTAAGAAGAGTTGAAATTAATGAAGAGAAATGTGAAGTCTTACACTTAAAATTGAAAAAAATTTCTGTGGAAATTGTCATTTCACATAAATTTCACAATTGTGCCAACAAGGGAATACAACAGCCAAGAAAGCTCTCACAATTTTTGGCCGCATTATAATAGCAGATTGTACAGGGCCATCAAAGGAATTTACTGTACCCATGTAGCTCAGGCCATATCTTGACATTCATACTTGGTTCTAAAAGGAGCACTGAGTAATGAGTTGTTTCCAAAATAGTGACCAAAGTCTGGACGTGCTCTGAATGTAAAGTCAAGAATAGCGGAAGGACTTGCAGATATACATCAAGAAAAGAGAAAATTTCGGGGAAAATAGGAATGTTGTTTGTAAATATTAGAAGAAATGTCAAGTAAAAGAAGAATAAGACATTTCATGTAGTTGTAAAGAGTAGGTCTTGAATGCATGGAAATTATTAGGAAGCAGGATTCAGCTTGAGGATATTCAATTCAATAAAAGCTTAATTACCTATCATGTTCTGAGTACCAGCAGTACCAAGATAAATGGGGCTCAATCTCTGCCCTCAAACTTATATTTTAGAAAGGGAGTAAAAGTTCTGAGCACTCAATTTCAATGTGCGTGATGATTTTTACCGCCACCAATAAGCAATGCTCTGGTACCAACTGGACTTCCTATAATTTAACTCAATTCTGACACTGTCTACCCAGATACATAACTATAGGTTAAGGGGTCAGTCCTATAAGACTGTCCTGTCCCCGCCTTCAGACTCTAGTCTCAAGACTAGGTTGTCACTTTGTGCTTTTCGATACATAACCATAGGTTAAGGGGTCAGTCCTATAAGACTGCCCTGTCCCCGCCTTCAGACCCTAGTCTCAAGACTAGGTTGTCACTTTGTGCTTTTCGGTGTGGTGGAGATTTCATCAAGTGAGAAGAGGGTCAAGAATAAAATCTTGGAGAATTCAGCAGTTTGAGGTCAGACAGGAAAGGGAGTTGTGTCAGGTAATAAGCTGTGTTTAAACATAGATATGGTGTTATTCTGAAAAATTCATGATAACGAATGCCTGAACTTGGAGATGTTGGTTTTACTACTTAAAAGTTCATTAATCCCCTATGATTCTGTGAATATGAAAAGAGCTGAAGGTTGAGACTGATTGTTGTAGGAAGTTTTAGATCCTATTATGGATCTAAGGAACGTATTATGGTGTCCTCATTTCTCACTTTCTCATGTCTCCAATCTCCACACATTTTAATATGTATCTCAGAGTCAATCTGTCTCTGGAATGTCTCAGCCTCTCTGGGACATTCTCTCCTAAGTCAGGAGCACAGTGTTTGAGTTAGTCAGAACTGGATGCTCTCTTTAGTCCTTGAAATTACTGGTATCCTAATCAGTATCTGTCAAATACTTACATGATTTTCAGACAACGAATAAGTAAAGCACTTCTTTGAATCATTATGTAGTGTGTCATCCTCTGAAAGATATTGCCAGTCTAATTTGTGGTTAATAACTCAGTAAGCAACACAAAGGTGTTGTTCTATTGTCTTGTTAAACAGAACTTCTTCATTCCTACATGTAGACACAGTCCAGTGTAGAGGAAAGAAAACCGTGGATTAGATTTTTGGTTCCAAATCTGGCTTTATTATTTTCTAAAACTTATTTTTTTTCTTTATCTGTAGAACAGGAATGATAGGTAACTAATGGGGCTATTCTTGTAACTAAATAAAATGATGATGAAAAACACTTGGAATAATGTATTACACTTAGTGGACTCACCCCCAAATGGTAATTACTATTTCTAATTTTATTTTGGAAAACATATTTTCATCTCCCCTCGGTGTGTGTGCAAAAATCTTTATCTAGCATTTAGAGATATACTTATTACCTAGGTCCACAAGGATAAAAGACTAAGGAAAAAAACTGTGGTTATTCAAAGGATTGTCATGGCACTGATAAATGGGCCTTTTGTCCAATATAGATTTCCTTGATCACTTCAGTGTTCATTATAGGAGCACCTCTGTCCTATTCTCCCTTTTACAATTTGTTCCTACAACAAAGGAAATCAAAGCACTCGAGTTCAATGCAATACAGTGCAACTCTGATCTAACTACACTGAAACAAAGAGTCAGAACTGAGGGGACTGTCTGAATTTGCTCTCTTTGCTCTGCTGGTTAGTTCTGCTCACGAGAAATACATTATCACTCACGCCACATGTACCACAGCATCAAAGGGGGCAGAATCAGGTGAATTGGGAATTTCGTGTCTCATCGGTTTCTTTGGGGGTGGACAAACCTATAACACCACCCTCAGAGACCTTGTCTGCTTACAGCTCACAGACTCACTAGTTAGTACAATGGAAGTTAGCAAGCCCTGAAAGACATCTTGGCACTAATAATTAATGATCTCCTGGGAAACAGGGGATATGTTTTTTAAAGAATTAACTTCTTAAAACAATGGGTTAAGTCTACATCGGATGCAGGATGGTGAATAAAACTGCAATTAATGTTTCCATGGGCAATGTTTTATTGCCTGAAGGGCAGAAACCTGTAGTGCTATATCAATGATAAAAATAACAACAATAATAACCACCTCCACCACCACAATAATAATAAACATGTGGTTTCATTTATGCGACAAATAATCATCAAATTTCATCTTAGATTCTATATTAGACTGCTGTACTAGAAGACACCACAAAGAGAAGGGCCATAGCCCCTGTGTAAATATAGGCATATACAAACACCCACAGTATTTTAACTATAAAATTTTATATATACACACACACAATACACATATTCAGAAGAGGGAGAAATAATTAGTGGCTGCGAGGATTGGAAAAAGCTTCATAGGGGAAACAGCAATGAAATGTGGTGAAGAACTATTTTGGAAATAAAATACGGGATGAGCTAAAATATGGAAGGATGATAAAGGAGGACGGGAATAGTGAGGGGGGAAATAGCAAGAAGTCCCAACTGCCTATGACACAGGGTACGCAAAGTAAGACCATGCAATACAAAGCCAGGGGAATATAGTAGGAGCAGGTACAAAGGAACTTGGATGCCAGGTTGAGGAATTGTAATTTTTCCTCTGCAGTTTAGTTGATAGAAAGCCATCTGTTCTCAAGTAGGAAAATGACATATGATCAAAGATGCAGTGCAAGGTTAACCTAGCAGTACTGAAGCTGCCCCAGGTCTTTTTATGGAATGAGACAGGTCTGTATGTATGTATGAAATAACAAAACAAAATAAAAAATACAATACATTGGCATTGTACAGAATGGATTAAAATGAGAAGAAGAAGAAGAAAAAAAGAAGCAAGGAGAAAGATAGAAAGCAGATAGGAAGAGGTAGTACCTGATCCTAGAACTATTTGGATATATAGACTGAGTTGTTTTGTAATAGCTGAGGTAATTTTGTCCTAATCCATCTATATTTGTTCATTATAACCTTGCATGAAATGTCACAATTCTGCACTGGTCTTCTATATCCACAGAGAAGAATCATGTAAACTGGCCCTGGTAATACAAATGACCTGACCAGCTGGAGATCATGGCTGCAACACTGCAGTAGAAAAGGGGAGGCAAGTCAGGAACTAGAGTAGATTTCAGTCACTGGGTCCCAGTTACCTTAGGAAGAGAGTCTGTCTTTTGAAAACAAGAGTGAAGAGCACGAGGTAAGGTATTATTTTTCAACTTTCTGGCTGGAGGTGCTTTGTTTTTCTCTGTTTCCTTTCTTAATCAATATGCCACATAGGTGTCCAATTGTTATTGAACTTTGCTTGTTTACTTGCACACCTTTTCAGAAGATTATCAAAGTGTGATGAGAGGTTCTAGTCATCCTGAAATGAATCAGCTAATTAAATTAATTTTATCTCAGATATATTGCATAGTCCAATTAAGTTCCTAAGCCAGTCACGTAAGAATAAATCAACCATATTGTTACATAATTCCTTTTAATAAACAGAATTATAATTATATGAAGGCAATTCTGAGGATACCATATGCTACAAAGCAAGGAACCTAATTTATTTCCTTGATTTGGAGAGACAAACTCACTCATGTGTAATAACTTTTATCATACAAATTTTAATTCTTATTACATTATAAAGTTTAAAGTCCTTGCTTGCTTTATAGATCACGATAAGAATTAGTTCATAATGGGGCTTGAGGGGAAAGGGAGGTCATGTACTATATCTGAAATTATATGCATGAAACTGTGCTGCAAATTCTACTAAAGCAGTATTGGAAACAGGCACTCATTCCTCCTGTTCTTCTGAATGGCCAAGATGAGTAGAGATATAAGTGGGGCTTGGCTTGGAAAAAAAATGCACCTTGAAATAGATTGTTAAAGAGGAGAGCCATGTTGGGAGAATGCCCTTATCCTCCCCCGCCCCTCTTCCCACACACACACATTTTTCTGGCAAGTAATATGTGTTTTGTCAACTCTTGGCTAAAATGACTTCTATTAAAATATAACAGAACAGAAATCCACTTAACAGATCTGAGAAAAAAACGAAAACACCTTTGTTTGACAACTTGGCCTGATTCTCCATGGATGCTGCTGAAGTTTCAGCTTTGTCGTGGATGGGAATGAATGAAACTGGCAGAAGGAGTTGGTCCATGGAAGCATGATGTTCCGGCAGTTATCTCAAGCCAAGATAGTGTTGGCAGAGCCATGGATATCGTTGCCCAAGAGATAGATGGCCTACACAGCCTCGCACACATTCATTCAGCCACTCATAGCGATGAGCACTGGGGAGTTGAGAAATGGTGGTGAAGAAATGTTGGGCTGGGGTCCTGGACAGCCACCTTTGCTTACATTCTCTTTGAAGCAATTTTTGAGAATGCTAGAAAAATAAGAAATCATCCCCCACTTATTATTTTTTTTTCATATTTCTCACTAATGAAGTTTTGAAATTTATGATCCAAATCCTGGTGATTTCTGGAAGAGATAAGCAAATAACCTCATTTCTCAATTTGGGATGGTCATTTAACTAACTTCCCTATCTGCAGAAGTGGTACCACTCATAAATTACTTGCATCCCTAAAATGAAATAACCTAGACACAAATGTCTTAATTTATCTAGAAAAAAAAAATCTAGATTAAAGCAACAAAAGTAGCAGAAGTTGATTTGCAAGCAAGGTATCTAGTGTATTACGTACTCTGTGTAGTGGTTACATCTAATCCTATTCTGGATGGCTGCTAGAAACGACTGGATATCAACTACATCCACTTCTATTTCCTTCCTGCTCTTATATAATTAACTAGATGCAGAACAGAAGCAGAGGATCCCCAAAGTAGAGAAAGCCCTGAGTTGCACTGGATTGGGTCTTAATGGGGAAAATGTCACCAGGGTAAAACGCACTATTGCTAATTCATGGTTACACCTCCCACAGAATCCAACATATTGCTCTCTATTTAGTGGGCTTGCAAAGTCAATCCCATGCCACCATCCGCCCATAATTCTAGCCAACTGTCATCATTCCAAATGGAAGAGAATAACACAAATTTTGGCTCAGACTGAACCAGTTCATTACCAAGGTATTAATCCCAGGAATAATGAGTCTTGGGCTCAGAATTCAGATTTTTTAAAATTTATCCTCAACGACTTCAGATGTGAGATGCCTCAGAGCTAACACTTAACTCTATTTTCAGACACTTCACTTTAATGAGGGGCTGGATCCCTGAAGGAGGTGTGAAGTTTTTTCTGGAATGTACATAAGTTAAAATACTGAGGAACCCTGGGACGAACTGAGGGCTTTTTAATAGCACATATTGAAAAAAAAATAGGGGTTGCTTTTGATAATTAAGAGATGAATTTGGGTCTTATGAGAAAGAATCAGCATGTATTTCTGACAGGAATTTTCTCACTAATATTTCTGCTGAATATTCATTTCAAAAAACTGCTATAATTGTAGAGTCAGAGAAATTGAGATTAAAGGTTTCTTCCTAAGATTTCCGTACACACCACAGGTATCCAAACCACAGTGGAACCCATGATGTATGAATGTAACAGGAGTGTGTATAAGACACCAGCAGGACACATGGAAGAACAAAGCAAATCTCCCACTTGGCTGAAACTATACCCATTCCTATCAAACAGGCATCTATCTGCTTTTACTGTTGGGCCCAGAGCAAGTCAACTTTATTCGATGAATCCAGCTAAAAAGAAACAGAGACTTAATTTAAATCCAGATTCAAGTTCTGTAACGTCAACAGTGTTTGGAAGCTCAGATTCCAAAGGTCTAGAGAATGACCTTGAACAGAATGGATTACATCACAATAGAGATATGATAGTGATAAAAAATAACAAATATTGCTTGGTGTTGGATATGATAAACACAAACAGGAACAATATTTTTATCAAGCATTTTCACTTCTAAATCCATGTATATTGGTATAATTTAGTAAGATCATTTCTTATTTGCAAGACTGTTCTCTTTGGTAAATATTTATAATTCACATTTCAAAAAACTTGCCCCCCAAAAAAGCATTCACAAATGTATTGCAATAGATTTATAATAGTGTCGAAGTAGTTCTTTTGATTGCTGTGGCAAATGTAGTTAGTCTGCATTGATCAAATAAGGTTTCCCAAAGTAAGGATAAATGAATTTACACATGCTATGAGGTACCTCTTTGAAGTCATGGTCATCTGGGCAAGATCCACTTCTATTTGAAAAAGACTAAAATTGATGTCTATCAATTGGTGATTGGATTAAAAAAAAGTGCTGTATCCATACAATGGAATATTATTCAGCCAAAAAAAGTGATAAGTACTAATGTCTGCTGCTACATGGATAAACCTTGAAAACATTATGCTAAGTGAAAGAAGCCTGTCAATGACATGTTATATGATTTCATTTGTATGAAATGTCAGGAACAGGTGAATCCGTATGAGAAGTAAATTAAGGTTGTCTAGGGCTGGAAGGGAGAGAGGAGATAGAGAGTGATTCTTTATGAATATGGAACTTCCTTTGGGGTGATAAAATATTTCAAAATTATATAGTAGTGTTGGTTGCACAGTTCTGTGAATATACTAAAACCCACTGATTGGTATACTTTGAAAGAGTGAGTTTTATAGTCTGTGAATTATACCTCAATGAAACTGTTATAAAAAAATGGCTGAAGCTATCTTGTTATTTTATTTTATTTTTTACCACGTCTTTAAATATTCTACTCTCTTTATGAACATTATTAGTAGAGGAGTGACTTGGCCACAGTACAAACTATGTTTCCAGGAGATATAAAATTATGAATTTGTTGTGACTATTAGAATGCAGTTCTTTTTTTCCTCCCCACTGATTAGGAGGGATTTCAGTTTAAACATTTTTTCCTCTTCATCTTAAAAAGAAAACACATGAGTGATACACACAAAATGATATTTAAGGTGACACGAGGGTCCTACAAGGAGAAAAATAATAATGCAATCTTTTGTTGTATCCAAAATACAGGTCTTTTCATTTTTTCCTTTTCCATGGTGAAGACTAAAAGATGTTTCTTTTTATAGTTCACCATTTACTATCTTCAAAAGAAGCACTCGGTGAATGTGAAAGACCTTGTGTGTTCTGCTTTCATTGTCTCTCATAGAGTAAAAACAAACAAACAAAGAACATGAAATGTGCAAATAATTTAATTCTAATCGTTAATATATAGTCCAAATATAGCCAGTGACATAAGCAAATGAAGAATTAAATAATTCAACATTTTTGGACATAAAGGAAGCTCATAAAATAAGCAAAAGTCTATCTAAATATTCTAGATATTACAAACAATGTAAGTCTAGCCCAGCAAGTAGAGCTACAAATGATTAGCAGCATTGTAGAGCCTCATTCATCGTTTAGTCATTCATTCATTCATTCATTCATTCATTCAGCAAACATTTATTGAATGCTGCCAAAAGGCCAGGAACTATGCTTAGATATTAGGTACAGAAAGGTGAATAAGACTCAGTCCTTACTTAGGAAGACCTTACAGACAAGTGGATGATAACAAATCTACTTGAAAACAATATGACTTCAAAAATTAAATTAAAAAGAAAAGGAGATGTATGCATAGCCCCGACAACTTCAGACAAGTTTTAAAAATCGAAATATCTCAGGCTATAATAGAGCAGAAGTGTAGAGGCCCTCGTTGCAAATTATAAATAACAGTGGTGGTTCTATTGTAATAGACTATTTTGTGGCTTCTCACATAGTGTGGCACCAGGACAGATCTTTCAGCTAAAGGACCTGGCAAATCTGAATGAGAACATTTTGTGGCCAGAAAAATGCAACCCCTGAACATAATAATAATAATGGAAAGAAAAAAAAATTTAGGTTGTTTAAGAAGCATACAGAGGAAACTAACCAAGAGTTAGCTGATGGCACTAAATTGAGTTAAACAAAGGGTTTACTTTATTAAATATTTTCTAACAAGTGCTTTGTATTTCAAAAAGTACAAGATAAACACTTATTGGAGATACTAGTTTTAACTCTCAGAACTGTGGTAAGTTTAAGAATATATTTATCTGGTGAATGGTGTGACATAACCTCAGAATAATAACAGAAAACTTTCTAATTCTAGAAAACATGCTTCAAAATACCCTGGTCCTACTAAGTCTTACTAGATAAGACAAGAAGACCTCCTTAAATACTTCTTTCTGCTAACATATAAACCCTACCATTGGCCATCTACAGATGATTTTCTTCATTTTACTCTTTAGCTTAGAAGTGATTCCCTGCAGATAAATTAAAAATATAATTCAAATTACCGTACATTCTAGGTTTTACAATGGTAGGTCCATTATTTTACTAGGTTCTTTCAATACTGCATTTCTATATTATTCCTAGCTTTACATTTTTTATTTTTAATAAATAGCAAATTTATGTCTCTCAATCTTATATACATATGTGTGTATATATATATACACACACATACATATATATATGTATATATATATACACACACATATACATATATACATATATACATTTTTTTTGGAAGAAGCAAGCCTGTTCCCATTATAATCTTCCTCATTTTATTGAAAAAATACAAGAAAAAATGTAAGCCTATTTACATCTTTCAAAGACAGTCTCCTGTTTTGTTAAACTACTTTTTCAAAAGCTACATTGTAACAACACCACCATCATCAGAGGAGGCAAAAAGCCTTCTTCCTAAATCAGATAATGTTAAACAGGGTAATACCAGATGGGCCTTAGCATCCCTTCTTAAAATTTATATCTTATTTCAAAGCTGTTGTTATTCAACCTATTAACACCTAAAATAGGAAATAAATAGGCATCCTTGCATCTTTTACTCTCCCTTCCTGAGCATAGATAATTTTCCTCATGTCTTCCCATGTCTGGCTTCTTCATTTCACTCTGGTCTCAGCTCAGACATCACATCAGGTAGGCCTTTTCTTGCCACTGTCTATAAAACATTGTCCACCTGGCTCAACTCACACACCCTCAGCCCAACTTATATCTTTCTCTACACCCTGGATTTTTTCCTGCATAGCACCTTTTACTCTCTGAATGTCTCTCGATGGTTTATTTACTTGTTATCATCGGCCTCTCCCATGAAACATGCTCATGAGAGCAGGTATCTGTTTATCAATGAACAAGAATATCTTGGGACACAGAAGGTACTTGAAAAGAAATATCTGTATAAGGAATTGATGAGTAATATATGTCACATATTATAGACTATACCATGCTATTTCTGAGACCCAGCTATTCACAGAAACCCAGATGAGAAAGATAATATTTAGAGAAGATAATTTTAAGAATAAATTAACCATATACTGCTCTTGGTTGTCTAACACATTCTCAAAGTGAATTAGATTTTGGAATATACTATAATATATATGACTACATTACAATATCATCTATGTACTATGTATATTGAATTGCCTTTTATTATTGTGGCTTTATTCTTTTAGTCAGATTTTATGAGCAACAGCCATATAAATTTTATTTCTATATTGGCTGTGAAACTATTGTAAACAATTCTTTTATTTTACCATCTTGAAATACTCTAAATAATAAATTCTCCCAGAATAGGGAACAAGGGAAAGTTCTGTCTCTCTGAGAAATTGGTATGTTTCCTCTTTAAAGGAGACATATAATTTATTCACACTTCCTTGATTTTCTTGGCCACCAGCAGCTTTCATGGTGAATTTTAACAACTGTACTAACTTTTATGGTTAAAGTATTTGTTTATCCTCTCATAACTCTGTTTTAAAATTAATTTTACTATATTCTTTCCTAGGGTATCTTCAACTCTTATTTGAAAGGCTGTGAGGAATACTGAATTTAAACTGTAATACTAAATATTAAATTAATTCTTAATACTAAGTACCCAATACTAAGTTGAGTAAAAGACATCATTGAGATTATGGGGAGATAACTTTAATAATATCTGAGATGCTTAAATTACTTTGAAGATATACTAAATTATGAAATGGAGGCCTAATGGGATTAAAAAATGCATTTTGAGACTAGAGTGCTAAAGAATGACTTAATTCTAGTGAACGGCATGGTTTTAAAGGACCAACAATGTGAAAAGGAAGTGTTATGAGAACAAGTTCATGTTATTTCTTTTTCACTCAAATCTTTTTTATTAGATATGGAATTCTGACATCATCCCCATTCTCTCCATTTTCTCTTGGCATCAAACTTATTCACAGATTTGAAGAAAAATAGTGGGTTTGTGGTAGGGACTGGATGATATAAGGAAAGTAAGACATCCAGTGGAATTCCTGGTCCTGAATCAATGACAGAGGTTTCAGGAGAAAGTCTCTTACCTAATGAGATTAGGCCTGGCACTTGGCCACTTCAAAAGAGACATCAGTATCTGAGATGTGTACATTATACATCACGCACACCTTAAACGTTTATCAAAACAACAACAACAACAAAAAAAACACTATATTTTTGAACACTTTTAAATTTATAGAAAATTGCGAAAATAGCGGAGTCCCCATTTACATACGTGATTGTCCCTATTAGTAGCCTCTTACATCAGTATGGTATATTTATTGTAATTAATAAAGCAATATTGAGACGTTATTTTTAACTAAAACCTTACTTTGTTCAGATTCCCTTAGTTTTTCCCTAATGTCTTTTTTCTGTTTCAGAATTTCATCCAGGATACACAGTCCATTTAGTTGGGTCTCCTTAGACTCACCCAGGCTGTGATAGTTTCTCAGACTTTGTTTTTGATGACCTTAGCAGTTTCGAGGAGTACTGGTCAGAGATTTTGTGGACTATCCCTCCATTGGGATTAGTCTGATGCTTTTCTCATACTTAGACTGTTTTTCGGAGGAAGACTACAGAGCTAAATGCCATTTTCATTCCGCTATATTAAGGAAATATATTATCAATATGACATCACTGTTCATTTTAACTTTGATCATCTGCTTTAGATAGTGCTTGTCAGGTTTTTCCACTACAAATTAATTTTTTATTGTTTCCATACAGTTCTCTTTGGAAGAAAGTCACTACACACAGGCTGAATTTATGGGGTAGAGTTATGCTTGCCACCTCCATGAAGGTGGAACATCTGTATAAATTAGTTGGAATTCTGCATGAGAGATCTGTTTATTGTCTCCCCATTCATTTACTCAGTAATTTATATCTGTAAGAAATCATATTTATTTTAAACCTTGGGCTAGAATACTAATTTATTTTATTGCTCACATTATCCAGTTTTGACCACTTTCAGTTGGAAGCTCTTTCAGTTGGCTCTTGTGTTATTTTGACATATCCAATCATTGAGGATTTTCTTTTTTTAGCATTTCTTAACTTTCTGGCACTACAAGATGCTCCAGGGTCATGTTATATATTCCCTGCCCCAGTTTTAGAATCAGACATTTCTCCAAGGATCCCTGGTTCCTTTAATTAAAACATGGTATTAGAAACCAAGATCTGGTTGCACCTGTGCTCGTTGCTACTAGGATGTTGTTGCTTCTAGGCCCTCTCAGCTGGCAGAGTAAGGAAATCTGTGTGTTTAACAACTTGTGTATACAAACATATCTATAGATATTTCTCCGTATAAGCAGCTGTATCTATATGAAACTAGACATGAGTTCATTCTGATGTCTCTAACTCTAATCCATTGCCATATGGATCATTTTAGCTTCCTTCCCTTCTTTACCAATAACTTCTAACTCCAAAGTGAGAATCCTAGCTCTGTGCATTAACTGACCCATTCCAGTATACATACATACATATGGTATAGGAACTTAATCTGCACCCCATGGGACACAATTTTATCAGCTAGAGTAGAGTGCTTATATACAGTTTCTTGCCTTTAGTTTTAAGACCACACTCATCTATAAAGTTACTTAGATCAGCAACTTTCCCTCCTCCCCACCCACCTCGGTGAGGTTGTTTCATACATTTGTAATAGCGTTAGATTGTTCTGCCATATTCAGCATTCCATCCTGGAATTTCTCAACCTTCCAAATAACTTTTTAAAATTTACATACATGGAAATTTACTCTTTTTGCTGCAAAACTGTACAGGCTTTAACAAATGCTTAGTGTCCCATATCCATTACAGTGTCATACAGAAGAGTTCACTGCTCTAAAATGTCTCCTGTGCTTTACAATATAAATCCTCCCCTAACCCTTCAATCCTTGCAATCACCGATCTTTTTACTGTCTCTATAGTTTTGCCTTTTCCAGACTGTCATGTAATTGGAATCATAAAGTATGTGGCCATTTAGCTTGGCTTTTTTCACTTAGCAATATGCATTTGAGATTTATCCACATATTTTCATAGTTTGATATAACTCAAACTTTTTATCATGGAATAATGTTCTATTATTAGTTTGTTTATCCTTTCACTTGCAGAAGGACATCTTGTATGCTTCCATTTTTTGGTGATTATGAAGAAAGATGCTATAAACATTTGATGCAGGTTTTTATGTGCAAATAAGTTTCCACATCTCAGGTAAATACCTAGGAGCTCAATTGTTGAATTATATGATAAAACCATGTTTAGCTTTGTAAGAAACTGCCAAACCGTCTTCTTAAGAGTCTGTACCATTTTGCATTCCCATGAGCAATAAGTAAGAGTTCTCGTTGCTCTACAACTTCATCAGCAATTGGCACTGCAAGTTACTTGGATTTTAGGGATTCTAATAGGTGTGCAATGGTATCTCATAATTGTTTTAATCAGTAATTCCCTAATAACAAATGATTTGAGCATCTTTTCATATGATTATTTGCCATCTATATGTCTTCTATGATAAGGTTTAGATCTCTTGCCCATTTTAAATTATTTTTTTATTGTTAAGTTTTAATAATTCTTTGTGTATAGTCACGTACTGCTTAATGACAGGGATACACCTAAATGCATCATTAGGTGATTTTGTTGTGTGATCATCGTAGAGTGCACTTACACAAACCTAGATGGTATAGCCTGCTACACACCTAGGCTATATGGTATGGCTTATCACTCCTAGGCTACAAACCTGTACAGCATGTTACTGTACTGAATACTGCAAGCAATTATAACACAATGATAAGTGTTTGTGTATCTAAAAATATCTAAACTTGAAAAAGGTACAGTAAAAATACGGTATAAAACAAAAAAATGATACACCTGTATAGAGCACTCACCATGAATGGAGCTTACAGGAACAGAAGTTGCTCCTAGTGAATCAGTTAGTGAGTGGTGAGTGAATAGGAAGGCCTAGGAACTTGTTGCACACTATTATAGACTTATAAACACCGTACACTTAGGCTACGGTCAGTTTATAAAATAACATGAGACTAAATGAAGCACAAGAGAAAATGAAATGATCAAGAAAAGCAGTAAACATGAGATGTATGAGCTTCTGCCAGGATAACATGGTATTGTTTTACAGCAAATCTTTTATAAATAGAAAGAGTACATTATAACATAATGACTAAAAGTATAGTACTACCATCCTATATGTGGTCTGTTGTTGACTGTAACATTGTTGTGTGGTGCATGATATTCGTATTTTGGATATAGGCTTGTTATCAGATAGGTATTCAGCGAATACTTTCTTTTAGTCTATGGTTTGTCTTTCCATTCTCTTGCTCTTTCAGCGAGAAGTTTTTAATTTTAATAAAGACCAAACTATCATTTTTTTTTCATGAACTGTGCTTTTGGTTTTGTATTTAAAAACTTATCAACAAATTCAAGGTCACCTAGATTTTCTCTTATGTTTTCGTCTAGAAGTTTCTCCTAGTTAAGCATTTTACATTTTGGTTTATGATCCATTTTGAGTTAGTTTTTATGAAAGATTTAAGGTCTGTACCTAGGTACATATTTTGCGTATGAATGACCAATTGTTCTACTGCCATTTGTTGAAAAGACTGTCCTTTCTCCATTAAATTGCTTTTGCTACCTTGTCAAAGATAACTGAGTGTATTTGTGTGGGCCAATTTTGGTGCTCTTTACTCTGTTCCATTGACCTATATGTGTATTCTTTTACCAATTCCACATTGTTCAGATATCCTAATAGGAAGTTTTAAGATGGGGTAATGTGAATCTTCCAACTTTGTTCTTCTTCAGTGCTATGTTGGCTATTGTAGGTCTTTGCCTTTCCATGTAAACTTTAGAACCAGTTTGTTAATATCTAAACAATAGTTTGCTGGGATTTATAATTGGCATTGTATTGAATCTATCTATCAAGTTAGGAAGAAATGACAACTTAACAATATTGAGTCTTCCAATCCATGAACATAGCATCTCTATTTATTCAGATCTTCTTTGTTTACTTTCATCAATGTTTCGTAGTTTTATTTATTTATTTATTTAAATTATTAAAAATTCTTTAAATTAGTTTCAAGTATGCAGTACATTGGTTAGACATCTATATAGTTCATAAAATGATCCCCTAAATAGCTTCCT
>NW_006442484.1:17080497-17088268 GCF_000325575.1 Pteropus alecto
TATATGGTAATTCTATTTGTAATATTTTTGAGGAATCATCATATCATTCTCTATAGAAGCTACGCCATTTATATACTCACCAGCAGTGCACAGGGTTCTAATCTCTCCACATCCTCAACAATGCTCGTTATTTTCTGTTTTGGATTTTTGATAGTAGCCATCTTAGAGGGTGTGAGATGGTATCTCATTGGGATTTTGATTTGCATTTCCCTAATAGATAGTGATGTTGAGCATCTTTTCATATATTTGTTGGTCATTTGTATGTCCTCTAGGGAGAAGTGTCTGCTCAGGTCCTCTGCCCATTTTTTGATTGGACCGTTTGTTTTTTTGTTGTTATTGAGTCATATGAGTTCTTTGTAGTTTTTTTACATACAGAGCCTGACATATTTTGTTAGATTTATAGTACTTAAGTATTCCATTATTTTTGGTGCTGTGTAAATGTTTTTTGTTTTTAATTTCAAATTCCAATTGACTTTTGTATATTAACCTTATATCCTGAGACTTAGCTATACACACCTACTAGTTCTAGACGTTTTTGCTATTGTTGTTGATTTTTAGGGATTTTATAGTTATACAATCATATCATCTGTGAATAGACAGCTTATTCATTCCTTTTCAATATGAATTTTTTCCTTTTATGCCATTTATTCTTTATCTTTATTTTAATGCACTAGCTAGGATTTCTAACACAAACTTTTTATTTTGATCAAAACATGTAAGTATGCCAATTTTTTTATTGTAAAGCCAAAAACTTTCTCTGAGAATGTGTCCATTGATGGAAGTTATATGTCATATTTCTTATAGAAACCATACTTTCTCTAAGACTTCCAGTGCCAATTCCTTTAAGCACCCCCAAATAAACATACTTGCAAAGTAATCTGGGTGCAGAATCTGCCTAGAGTTTTAGGAATTTTTTTTGCCTTTTTTTCCGGTTGCCTCGCCCATACCTAATTTTTCAGCAGTTTAAGAAAAATAATTAGCCTTTATTTAATCTACCAAAGACATTTAACTGAATTTTAATAAATAAAAATGCCTTTCTTTTCCAAATCAATTTTTGTCAATTCACAATAATAATTAACTACAGAAACAAAATAACAATTAAAGGTGACATGAATAAGTTGGGTACAAAAGTTGATAAGAGCAATCCTACCGCACTCATAAAGTGCTCAGAAAGGTATCTAATGGCCTCAAATTCTCAATGTTCCACGGGATCAGTCAATATGTTTGACAGAGAGTCAAAGACACACTAGGCTGGCAAACCAGTTAAATAGGTTAAAATGTAATTTATTGTATTATTAAGTTACAGCCTTAATTTTAGATCAATGAATAAATAAGGCAACATTCAGCAGGTATGTGACCCATTCATTTTAATAACTAAATCCTCACACTAAGTAAAGTGATGTACCAATCTTTTTTTTTTTAATTTTGTGGAGTGTGACTTTCCACAAGCATTATGACTTTAATAGAAAAGGTTAAACATGAGTTTAAATCCACCACAATAAAAAGCTACCTGAGAAAAGGAACTAGCAATTTAAAAGAACTATGCTGAGTACTTTACATAATGTTGAGGAGATGCCATAGGAACTTAACTCTTGTTTATACCAATTAACCTATGGTGAAACTGGTTTCATTATACATTGTTTCACCACAGTTCCAGGAACCTAACTACAATATTGAGTGACAACTTACTATACGTATGTATCATGTATATGTGTACATGTATATGTATGCATGTATCTATATATATCTATCTATCTCCCAGTCGTCCTACTTGTCTAGGTGAACCCTGACTGATACACATACCAATGAACTGTCTCCCACAGTCACATCCAAGTAACAGGAATGGTGGCCCAAGGAATACCATTGTTACAATGTGGCTTTCGATAAGTTGTGAGATGAGGAGAGCCACAAAGACAAACCAATGATGATTCTGTCAGATTCCCAGACAGACTCAAGTTTTTCGGGAAATTTCTATCATATCCTAAATCCACAGACTAAATTTTATAGTCTTAAATAGAGAACTCCAGAAAAATGAAAAATCATAATTAAGACTACATGTCTCTTGAAAAAGCTGATTTTAAATACTACCCCTTGGGTTCTAGCTATAATAATATTAAATAATATTATTGAGGAGCTATGCAGTGTCCTAGGAGGTCTCTGCTTGAAATCTGCTATGACCCAAATGACTATGTTCTATTATCCTTGTGAAATTACTATAGAATCATAGAATTTTAAATCTGAGCATAACTTTAAAGTTCATATAATATTTAAGCAAAGAACAATGAGAGTTTTTTATAGGGAAAAAGTTTAGTGATATTGTGACTTGCTCAGAGTCACACAGCTAGTTAACCAGAAGAGTTCAATTTTCAAGTTCAATTTCCTGCCCCCAATCCACAGTTTACTACACAATACTGTTCCTATGCCTGACACGTCTTTGCCTGATTGGAGCCCCATGAACTCCTCATATAAGCCTTCTGGCTCACTGTCAAACATTATGTTTATTAAGTCATATGCTTGCATTTGCACATTTCAGTTCTCAAAATTGAAAGACTCATAGAGACCTACTTCCCTGACTGTTTTACTGTGTCTAAAGAATTCTGAAGTCATCAGACTACTTATAACCAACTGTATCTTACTAAGAACACCTTCAAAAGTTTGCTCAGAAGTGGTTCCAAAATATTTCATTCTCTGTCTCCTATTCTGAAGGAATGAGAGCTAGTCTAAATCTTACATCACAATACACTTATGTCATTAAAGTGTTTTCTCTGCCTACCTTGACAGATACAAAACTCACCATCTCAGGCCCTGAGACATTTTATGGCCACTACTTCAAGTTATAAAGCAATTTGTGGCCATGTGTGCTGGGGGAGGGATAGACTGTCATTTGATATTCCTTATAACTCCTTCTGAACCCCATAAGCCTTTGAGGCATGGTTTTAAGGACATTTTTCTTTCTTTTTCCTTTCTTCTTTCTTTCTTAAACCAATGTGCCCCATTCATGATTCACAGCTATCTTTGATAGTGGGTGTTATATTAAGATGGTACATTGTGCAAAATATTTTAGTATTCTGTATTAAGTTGTGGACAGTATGTGGTTTGAAGTAACAAAAGTTTAATTACCACAGTGGTTTAAATAGGCAGAGACTCGAGAAAAGAAGCCTTGAGGCAGGCAGACTAGGGCTGGCACAGAGGCTTTGCCATCATTCCTCTCTGCCATCCTCAGGACGTAGCTCTCTGCCATGCTTGCTGCCTCGTATTTACAGGATGGCTGCTGCATCCCTTAGCTACATGTCTATAATCCAGATGGAAAGGTGGGAAAGGGGCAAAGTGCCAAAGGGCTAAAGGCACTCCAGCCAAATTTATCCTTATTTTAATCAAAAAAACAAAAGGTTTCTTGGAAGTTGCACTTAGCAAATTTCTACTTGTGTGCCACTGGCCATACCTATGTCTTATAAGCCAATGTGTGCTAGAGTTTACAAAGAAGAAAGACATTGTAAATGGTGATAGTGACAGCTAGCAACAGTGTCTGACACAGAAGACTCCAATGCCACTATTCTTATATAAAGTGTTTAAATTAACCATCATTCTGAAAAAATCTTCAATTTTATAATCTATTCCAACTTCTTTTTTCCAAATCAAAAAGTTAAACCCTATTTATAATTTGTTCATTTTCAAAGATAAGTGAGAAAATTAAGAAGCCTGACTTTACATCTGACAAATACTCATATTTGTAGATGACATAGTGGTAAGATAAATGGGCTACCCATTTCTCAACTACTTGTGGGCAATAATAAACTCATCCACAAATCATTCTCCATTTTTCCCTGATGCATATTCCGAATCTGTCCACATATTTGACATTTGCTAAAATTTTAAGATCACTCAGCCTGATCCTCTGAAACAGAAAGAACTGTCTGTTAGAAGCATAGTGATCAAATGGTAAAATCCTGACAAGTTACATATAGAGTATAGAAACCACATCTTATCCACTGCACAAAGGATCCTGGCTTTGGAGGAGATATGCCATCAAGATCCTTAGGTAACAGTCAGTCATTAAAACCCATGATGTCCTTAGAGGAATATTTTATAAAACAAAGTAGAACCAGCTCCTTTTAGGCTAGTGTTTCTTAAAGTATCTCTAAAATCTGCTTTAGAAGCCCTTTAGATGCTGCTTAAAATCCGGGGTCCTGGGGCCCACCTCAAACATGTGGCAGCAGACCAAGAGTGTGCATTTTTAGTAGTCTTTCTAGGTTGTTGCATACTACAAGTTGAAAACTACTTTCTTAGATTTATATACCAGACTCATGCACTAGTGGGCACACTGGCAGAGTTCTCAGTCAGACCAGATGTGGACCATCTTTTGAAAGTCAAATGCTTATGGGAGAAGAATAATTTCAATTATTTACAGGAATGGAGCTCAGGACAAAGGCCTAAGCTTCTTTTGCCAAGCAAATTTCTGGGACAAGAACAGCCAACTGACTAAACCAGGCTCTGCACATACAAGCCTCTAGATGATTAATACTGCTGCCAGGTTAACGTCCATACCAGGAGGATTTAAGATGCTGGAGTTAACTCCACCAGAAGCTCAGAGATCCATAAAGGTCCAAAGCTTCTGTCGCCATGCCTGACTTACTGCTGCCATTTGCCTCAACGTTCCTCTCTGTTTGAGCCTATCCAAGCCTTTCCAGTCTTCTCAGCCTGTGTTCTATCTAACCTCAACTAATTCTTTCACCCGAGCAGTCTCTAAAACATTCTCCAGCGGCCCATGGCTTACACCAAACATTTCCTCTGATCTAAATTACCTGATCCCGCCAATCACCGTGGCTGTCAATTGCTATAGCAATGGGGCAACACCTAGTTTCTTGGCCAGGTCCTCAATAGTCAGGGGTCATGGCATACTCCAGTCACATTTATGCATCCAAGGTTTTTAATGGTATTTAGCTGTATTTCTTTGTGGTTTTCAAATTTCTGTGATTTACTAATACATCTGCTGTGCCTCCTGTTGGTTGTCAGCAAGAAGCTAAAGCAAGTTCTGTGGCACAGAAATAAGTGCTATTCTGAGAGAATATGTTGAAAATCTAAGGGGGTTTCCTGTGCCACTTGAAGCTGAGAAAGAAGGATCCTGGCTTGGACTTTAGTACCCAAGTACATCTTCCTCCACCCCCAAAGTTCACTAAAATAAAGTTGGGAAAGTGGTTTTCTGGCTGCTTGGAAATATAAGAATATCTAATGTTCAAAGATTCCAATTGAAGTACATATCTAAAGCAAAATGCATTTCATGGTAGGCATTCAAATGTATGTATTATCTGAAGATAAAAAAGCAGGTTGGCAGATTCAGCTAAAGAGAAATCTAGCAACTCTGAGGTTGAAAAAATGAAAAGTCAGGCATCTAAAGCTAATCATTTAAATTAATTGTAGGTGTTCAAAGAGGGTGGCATGGGAGTAGAGCTAAACATAAAAAAAAAATCATCACATTTCAGTGTATAGGGCGACAAAGGTGGAAAGCGAAGATTAGGCTTGTTAAAATCTGGAGTAGTATAAGGGTCAGGCACATCTAAAACTTAGAGAATTTCCTTCCTGGATAAAGAAATATGGCATATAGAGAACTGGAAAGTAGCCAGGACAGCATGGGTCCCCAGAGAAAATGCTTAGAAGGAGTTTCTGTTGGAAAGCATATTAAGCAGATTCAGAGCTAAGTGTATGTGAGAGGGGAGAAGGGGTCAGATGTGAGGACAAAAATCATGACTTCTACTTCTTTTATAGCACACACTCCAGTCTCTCTATGATATATCTGGAAATGAGATCCTTGAACAACACTCTATTATGTTATCAACAAAGTCAATTGGAGATAATAGGACTCCATAAACTATTACACTTGTTACATCACCAAAGGAACCAGATTTTACACCAATACCAGCACATCTCTCTCCACAATTCACACTTTACCCAGAAACCTCTAGCATCCCAGAATTCTTGATATAAGTCTTCAAGTGTCTCATTAATAACACTCAAAGATGACAGCTTTTGCTTGCCGTAGGCATTAATAAGATATTCTTCTTACATTGCAGGCATTTTAATTAATAACAACTTGGATAGAATTGCTTTAGTCCTACATCTCTCCAATATAAATTCAAAGAAAAACAAATCAAAACCAAATATTATAGAAGAAATTTACATAATTACTTGGTCATGGGCCTTAACCTTGTCAATTTTGGTCTACTAACTTACATGCTGTAAAACATATAGAAGGGCCTTATTACACCCTAATATTTCCACCGTTCAGAACACAGAAGGAAAAGTTGTTCCTAGATGAAAATGCAAGTACTTTCCCTGATAGTCCACATGGGGATGCTGTGGATAAAGAGTGGATGCCTTTATCCCATGGGAGCATGTAGACTGTGCTCCACTTAAACCATAACTGTCTGCAGATACTACTCTTCAAATGAAAGTAGACATGCCCCCTTAACTGCTGGAAATATGCTTGTTTACTATAATGAGAAAAGTAACCTTCCCCTACAGAGCCCTGCTTAGCTCCTTGGGTCAGGCTGTACCTACTTGTGTGCATCATTACATTACATTACACTACACTTACTTATATATAAGGTAGGAGAGTTTGGGGATATTTCACTGTTAAAAAAAAGTTGCAGTGCTTATTGACAGGTAAAGGGATGACTGGTAAAACCACATCGGGTCTCTGAAGTTTTAAAAAAGCTCGATCATGAAATAATCACCTAATTAACACTAAATAAAAATTTGATACATGGCGATTATAATTTGAAAAGACAGTACATGAAACTATATTTAAAAAGTGTCCTTAGTATATAAATAACAGCAATTAAACTGATTACCTCACCAAAAAAAAATAAATTAATTAAATAAGACTAATGTAGAAAAACACTAGAAGACTAGGATTAAAAACCAGATCATAAATCTTGATCATAAATTTAAAATTGTTAAATGTCTAAATTCTTATTTTCATGTTATTTTTCTCTCAATTGACTCTAAACTTTAAAAATACACTTTTTTTCTATATTAATTATTTATTTAACTATATAAATACTAACGTATCAGAAAGGTCAATAGCATGGCATGCTGTACTAGAAACACATGAGTCAATAATAATGATAGGAAGAGATTATAAAGCATTATAAAGTGGATGTTTGTGAATGAACGTGAAATTTTATTTGTGGCTATTTGTATTTATTCTAAAAGGGTAAACAACCAGTTCCATGGCTCCTGAGAATATCCTTTCCTTGTCGTAACAGAAGACAGAATTAGTCTTGAGAGAATCAATCTATTTTAGTATGGTGCTTTACCCTAGGTGTAGAACTCTTGTCACAAAAGATTCTTACAATGATATTGTTGAGAATAAGAGAAGTTAAGGGCTTTTGCCTATATAATCCAGTTTGAAAGCAAAGGGGCTTGGCTTCAGGCACACTTTGAAGAGGTTTGTGATACTGAATTAGCGGACTAAGGGCTTAGACTTTAAATATACCTCCCAAACATCCTCCCTGTAACGTCACAGTTTTATACTGGCTTTGAAGCATAGCCTATGGGGTGCGGGGTGGCGGAGGGGCGGCGGGCAAGGGGGAGGTTACTGAGTGATTTCTTTCAATATTGCATTTGCTTTCCCTTCCCTTCCCTTCCCTTCCCTTCCCTCTCTTCTTTTCTTTTATGTATAAAGTTTTCTATTCTATTCTCCTGACTCCCTTATTACTTTGAGGTACATTTTAATAGAACACAAAGAGAAAAATCATTGTCTTAGCATGAT
>NW_006442484.1:17088493-17124866 GCF_000325575.1 Pteropus alecto
TAGGGACTGGCTTATATTCCACCCACCAGAGGCCATGCTTTCGACAGCATCATAAATTCATAAAGGCAAAGGACATCTAAGAGACCATCTGGTCTAGGCTTTCCCAAATCTGGCTGGGCCCCAGCATCACCTGGTGCATTGGCCCCAGCCTAGAGACACTGATATAACATGCCTGAAGGCTCTGAAAATACTTACTATGGCTGTAGCCCATGGACCAGCCTTTTTGGAATCAGTGAATCCAAACACCTCAATTTTCAGAAAGAACATTTTAGAGGAAATGCATACCCACAGAACTGAAATGATTCCATCAAATTTCAGGACAACAACGGTGAAACATCTGGCAAAAAAATTTAAGCTCTCATACTCTCTAAAAGTATTTCCAAAGCACATGATACAAGCCATGTATAATAGAACCAACTGTAAAAGCAGACATGTGTGGTTTAGAGCTATATAATGGGAGAGAAAACATCAAGAAAATTGGGATAGTATAGATAGTTGCTGCAACTGAGCTATTTATTATCTCTGTTCTTTCTGGTAGGAAAAGTAGAAAAAGAAACACTGAGTTGGAACACTCATTCTTTAAATAAGGATATTTGATTTATCAGGAAAAAAGATTTTTGTCCCTAGGTACACATTATAAGGAAAAGCTTAGCTTGGTGTCATGCCTACAGTACACACTTAAACTGCTGAATGAAGAAATGAATGAAAATATGAATATAAGTGTTATCAAAAAAGGTTTTTCATATTGTCGCAAATGGCAGTATTTCATCTCTGCTTATGGATTTCGTTAACCAATGTCACCATAAAAATAAATAAATATTTTTTTTTTTAAAAAGGTTTTTCTATGACCATTTCCTACATTAATCTTTGAGGGAAGCTAGGAATATATCTGTAAAAACTGGCTTGCTTAATCATTTGTACAGAAAATGGCAGCAGCATAATATAGATCTATAACTTTCAAGGTAGAGGTAAGACATCTTCCTGCCAATGAAAAGAAATCATTTTTGATGTGGTAGGAAAAGTTCACTAGGAGAGTGTTATCTGTGTGCATGTGTTCTTATGTCCAAAGGCAGGAGAAAGAATGTGCTGGCCTGCACAGGGTGTCAACACACACAGGAGCCTGTGAAGAGGCTAATCTTCCATAATATAAAGGGACAGAGTGGCAGACCAGCTGCAGTCCACCATGGCTCTCAGTTCATCCCACAACTAAGGTCATTACTTATGCATAGTTATAATTTCATGAAAAAACATTATATTTCAAATTTGAACACCAGGAGGGATTCTGCTTATTTTTTTTTATTAGCATGTTTACCTCTGGGGGAGAAGATGCAACTCTTACAGTATACTTTCACAGATAATATTTTTTAATGAGAATTGCCTTAAAGGAGAAACTTAATTTAAGATGCATTCCAATGGAGAAGAAAGTGGTTCATACCATTTATAAAAATAGGGTAACTCTTAGTTTACATTTCAGTAAACTTGACCATCCCGATTTTTTAATAAAAAAGAAATGTGTTCTTGCTCTTAAAAATTGAGCTTTTAAGAGTTTTAAGATACTTCTTAAAATTTTAAAAACATAGGATCAAATTTTCCACTCAAAAGTGCTGCTCTCCAGTTTGATACCTATAATATAATCTGAGTTCATGATAAACTCTTTGAAGAAGGTTATCCCACTATAATTTAATTGTAGCAAATATACACATCAAATATGATTCAGTTCATATTTTTATCAAACATATTATTTGTAATTGTTTTTTTTCTGTTTTGTTTGCTATCTTCTATAAAGTATGTTATCATTACTGCATTTTAAAATATAGAAATTTGAAGGCTTTACTAAAACTCTCTAAGCCAGCCCTAACAACTGGTAAGATCTATACTTGTAAAATAAAATGTATAAATTTCTATTAGAGAGGGAACTCTCGACCACCAAGGATATCAGGAGGATCACTCATTATTCATTTCCCTTAAAAAGGAAAATCTGTCAAACAGAGATGTGTGCACTGCGCACAGTGCCAGACAGAGTTGGCACTCAAATATATTGGTTGAATAGAACTGAAGTGGAGGAAACTTACCTGAGACGAAAAGAAGTGTTAAGAAAGAAACTAGGTCTAGGCAAAATGCTGACTCAAAAGCACTTAATTGAGAGAGGCCAAAGAGGTCATCATTGATTCAGCTTCTTACAGCCGGGAATCCTCTACAGTGGTGGTTCTCAGCTGGGTATGTTTGTTACCTAGGGCACACGTGTCAATGTGTGAAGACATTTTGGTTGCCACAATTGGGAGAATGTGCTACTGGCATCTAGTGGTTAGAGTCCAGGGAGGGATGCTGCTAAACATCTTACAATGCACGGGACACTGCCTTGCTCCAAAACCTCCTTCCAACACAACAAGTAATTATGCAGCCCAAAATTCAATAGTTTCTCTGCTAACGCAGAGAAACCCTGCCCTACACATCAGGACCCAACAGATCACCTCTGCTTACCCATTTTTGAAACCACTTATTGAGGCATGACTGACATACACAAAGCTGGAAATATTTAACGTACTTAACTTGATGAGTTTGAAGATAGGTATACACCTATGTAACCATCACCACAATCTATGCCATAAACGCATTCATTACCTCCTAGTGAAGGCAAACTCATGGCCTTGCAAGCATGTCTTCACCACTGCCGAGCAGCTCTCCCCGGCACTAAAAACTTTTTTATTTTGAAATTCGCATAGAAATAATATTTGTCAAAAGCACTACATAAAAAGAAGTGCACAAATATGAAATCACATTATAAGGTCAAAATGACTTTTCCAGATGTCAATTTTAAATTTATTTTTATAATCTAAATGATAAGAAACAAAAGCACATAGTAAATAAATTTACATACTAAGTTTTTGTTGGCTGCGTTATTTTTAATTCTATTATTTGGTAGTTTTAAGCCTTTATGTCTATTTCTTAGTTTGTTAACATTAGATAGCTTCTCTTCTTACTATGAAAGATAAGAAAATAGGCATGCTCGCCTATCACCACCTCTTGTATTCCTTTTACTCCAAATTTTTATATCATATTAGTTCATTACATTCTGTTCTTAAGTTATATTTAAATCATCGATGCTTTGTGTAGAAGTACATTTCAAACTCAGTAAACTTATAATAGCACTTATAAAAGTGAAATGATTTAAAATGGAATTCCCTGCAGAGACACAGTAGGACTGGATCACAGAGAAGGAAATGGAACACTTCACCTTCCAGGGTGAGGCTAACAAATTCTTCTCTGGCTTCCTTCACTTCTTCTGAGTCATGCTCAGATACTACTGTATCCCTCATCATCCCTTTGTTCTATATTCTTTCTTTCTTTGCTCAAATATCTCTGAGGACGTTTCCATATGGAGTAAATGGTAACTCCTCTGAGATCCTTGCATGCCCCAAATGCCATTTTTTAATTTTCTCTTTTTCTTCTTCCTCCCCTTTCTCTTCATACTTGATTAATAATTTGGCTGTAGGTTCAATATCCCTTTCCCCTCAGAACTCTGAAGGCACTATTCCATTGCTTCTAAGATCCAGTGTGGTTAATGAAATGTGTGTTTGTTTTGTCAACAATCTGTCTTGTTTCTCTGAAAGCTCTTAGGATTTTCTATTTTTTTCCTTTGAGTTCAGAAATTTCACCAGGATTTTGTTTGTTTTATAATCAGCTAATTAAACACTGTTCTTTGACTACGTTCCCTCCCTCATAGCCTGTTATTTGTTTCTGGGGCTCCTCAATGGATTTTCTGGGTTTATCCTTTGTGTCTCATCACTGTTCTCTCACATGTCCTATTTTGGTCATTTGGTTCTGTTATGGCAGATTTCCCTGACTTCACCTTACAGTTCATCAGTACGGGCATTAACCCTGTTCTTTCAACCTTCTGCCTGACTTTTTAATTTTATCGGTTATATATTTCATTTCCAAGAATTCTTTCTTGTTACCCAGTTGGACTTTCTTCGCAGCAGCCTACTTTTTTTTTTCAGGATGTGGTACCCTCTTGATTATCTGGGAATACTAATTAGGAATCTTTAAAATTAAAATCTGTTCCCCGCCCCGCCTTTTTTTTTTAATGAGTTCTCTTAAATGTCTGATGATCTTTGGTTGTATGTGTCTACTTATGAGTGAAAGACCATGATAATTAATATAAAGACCTGGAATAGGTCTTCTTTGTGGGTGTTTGGGTCTCTTTCTTTAACAGAGGACTTCTTTTAGTGCGAATTTTGATAACAAATTCTCTAATGGGATATATGTAGTGTTGCTTTCCTAGTATGTATCAAACTGCATCCAAGTACCCGCCCCCATCCCTTCTCAAGCTAAGACATATGACCCAAGCCAATCAGGATCTCTCAACCAGAACATGGTATCTTAAATGAAGTGAAACAAGGACTGGAGGAAAAAAGGTTGGCATTTATTCAGCATCTTAGCTAACTGATACTTTCCTGATACCTAGGCCCTTGATTCTGCTCTAGATGTGCCTAGTTCGCAACCTTTCCTGTGAGCTGCCCTGTTTTCATGAATTTCTTCTCTGCCTAAGTTTGTCAGAGTCAGTTTCTGTTGCTTGCACACGGGGAACCTAAGCTGTTGCAGGTGGAAATAAAAACTGACCTTTGTTAAGCTAATGCAAGGTACTAGGCATTTTATATTTTTGTATATAATCATCATAACCATATGGAATAGCTATAATTACCATTATTTAATGAGGGAAGTAAATAGAGTAGATTTATTGGCTTGACCAAGATACTAGAGATAAAGCACTGAGAGTATGATACCAAAACCTATGCTTTCTCTGTACTCTAAAGTATTCACGGAGTATTAAGGATACATGCTTGGCAACAGATAAGAGTATGTACTGTGTATTGGATGAGGTATTCAAAGCTGGAAAACCAGAAAGACTCAATGAGTTAAGAAAAAAGAAATCACAATCTTATTCTTAATAGTGGAGTTGGATAGTAAATTAAAAGAGAATTTAAGAAAGATGATTTCGTGACTTGTGGAATGAATTTAGAAGTCTCATGTCTAGTAGACCAGCTAAGAGGCTGCTGTAGTGTTGAAATGGCAGCAGGTGGAGAGGAAGAGACAGTTTACAGAGGGATTTGGAAGGAAATTTCATAGGATTTTGTGACTGAATGGATATTATAGGGGATAAAGAAAGATGAGCCAAACATGACTAGAAGATTTCCAGTTTCAAGGAGGAAAGCTGAGTGAATGCATTTACCATGCCTCCTCCCCAAATTTCCAATGAAATGAACTAGGAGTGCAAAAACCAGAATGAATGCATTGTGGTGATAGAAAGAGAAAAGGATGCCAAGAGTCAACAAAACTTGAGCATCTCTAGAAGATATAAAGAAAAATGAGTCAGATGATGGAAAAACCAAGTGTGCTGAGCAGCCTATAACCAAACAAAGGCAAAGGAGAAAAGCACAGAAGCAGTAAACTAGGGTTTACTCTCCACAGAGTACAATCTTTCCACTGCCAAGCTTAGCATACAAGCTGGGAATGCAAGCAAGCATTAGCTAGTGTTGCTATCAGGAGGTTGCAATGTCCTCTACTGAGCAGAAAGAGGGCTGAGGCCCACCCTTTAACAGGGGGCTTCATTTAGGTTGGACCACTCAGTGAATTAACTATGGACTCCGCCACAGAAAGCTTCTGTTTACACTGGTAGACCTAGAGAAAGAAGGAGGGCAGACCCCTAGGAATACGATCTAAGGAAAAGCTTAGCATAGTGTCATGCCTACAACAGACACTTAAACTGCTAAATGAAGAAATGAATGAAAATAGGAATATAAATGTTACCAAAAAGTGTTTTGTTCCAAAACAATTAATACAGACTTAAGGGGGAAATATGGCATAAATTCACAGGAATGGAATAATTTTTTAAATTAAGGTACTAATATATATAATTTTATGCTAAATAAATTTTATGCTAAATACACAAAAAATGCCTAACTCCCTTTTAAAATTAATAAAAGGGATTCAGTAGGGTTGAAGATGAAATCTTGAATGGATAAGTAGCCATAAAGGAAATGAAATGTTTATAAAAGATCTCCTCTCCTAAATAAAACAAAAAGGCTCAAATGAATTAAAATGATTCCCAACAAACTTCCAAGGGAAAAACAATTTTGAATTATTTTAACTTCCCCTGGATTGAAGGATGAGAAATAGAAGTTTTTCTAATTAGGATTCTAGAATAAACCTGATGCAAAAGCTGACATATTTGACTTTACCGTGTTTTACTTATGAATATAAAATTAGTGTTCCTAAATAAAATACTAATAACATAAAAATATATATATATATATACACACCAGTGTATTAAAATACAGATAATTTAACTTTGTTTAAACAGCTTAATTCTAGGAAACCAATTCACAAATAAGAAATATAAACAGGTTAAAAAATTTAAAATATACGATCATTTTGAGGGATGATAAAACTGTATCTGAAATCAATCTCTGTGATTGATGTAAATCTATTCTAATATGGAAGTGTATTCTTAACTTGATAGTTTATTAGAAACTAAAAGCAAGCATCATATGTAGTGAAGTTTAAAGTTGGAATTATAAAAAAAAATCTTTCACAGTGTTATTAAACAATATTCTGAAATTTCTACTAGGTACATTAGGAGAATAAATCTTAATTTAAGAGTCATAAAAGTTCAATAGAAAGAGCAAATATAAAATTATTTACAAATAATATGATTGTCTATACAGAAAACCCAGAAGAATCCAATTAAACATTATTAAAACTAATAATACAGTTCAGAAATAGAACTGATACAAACACAAATATACTAAAATAAATAGCTTTCTTTATACTCCAGCAAAAAATAAGTTTTAAATGTCAAGCTTGTAAACAATATCCACAATAACACCATAATATATAAAATATCCAAGAATAATAAAATAAACAATTATGCAAGAGCAATATGAAAATGAAACTAAAGTTTAAAGGCTAAAGAAAAAAACTGAAAAACAGGGAATTATTTAAAAAGGAAAATCACAAAACAAGAAATACAAATTGCTATTAGATATAAAAACACACATTACCTTTCTGATAAGTAGTATAAGCACATTTTAAAAACAACGAGGTGTTTCCCTCTAATAGATTGGCTAAGTTTAAAAAAAAACACACAATTTAGATAGAGATATAGGTAGGCATATGCACCATGAGTGGTACTGTATGTTGGAGTAGTCATTTAGGGAGAGATTTATATTTACTCAAATTCATACTATGTATTCCCGCACTGAATCAGTACTTTCAATTCCAGGAAATAAAATTCCATTTTATTCATTCTAGGAATTTATTTCATTTCTTTGAATTCATGAATGTATAAAAAAATTCAAAACAATCAAAAAATTAATAAGGGACTGATTAAATACACAATCAATGCCATGAAATATAATGAATCCTCAAAAATATAAATATAATGAATCCTCAAAAATACTGCACAAAATGGCCACATTACTGCATTAAAAATACATGTTATAGAACATCATGTTGTGCTGATATACTTACGATAAAAGCATATATATCCATACTTTCTAGAAAGATACACATTAAAATATTAATAGTGATTGTTAGTGTGAGATGGCAGAAAGCAGAGAGGGATGAGAATGGTCACTTAAAAAATTCCTGAATATGAAAAAAATATTAAACAGAAATCTTAGATCGGGTTCTCCAGAAGCAAATGCCGAGACAAATGTTGGAGTGCAAGTGCTTTATAATCAAGCACTTCTGGAGAAGTCTGGTAAGGGAGTGAGGCAGCAGGTGGGAGAATGGGAGGGAGCCCTGGAAGTGTGTGATAGATCTCAGGCAACTTCTCCTTGAAGGTAGCTTCGGCCTCCTCCCACAGGGGCACTCCAGAGTATTAGTTAAACCTCAGAGCTAGGGAGCAAAGCTTTTCACACCCTGGCCCCTGTCAGTCAGTCATTTGTCAAGAGCTGTGCTGAGGAAGGGCACAGCAGTTTGGCTCTGAGTGCTTTCTGGCAAGGCGCATCCAACACCTGAGGAAATCCTCCGAAGGAAAGTTACAGGTACCTAGTGTTAAAATAAAAACAAAAAAGGGGCTAAAAAGAAATCCTAAGGGATCTGGGTAGAGAGCTAATAATAACATCTGCTAAAACATACTACCTTTATAATAAAATACACATTTTATAATAAAATACACATTTTCATACTTGCAAGAGCAAGTATGCTACCAGTAAAGCAAAATTAAATATGAATGCTTGCAAGTTCTGCACTAGTGTGAGCACCCGCAGTACTAGATAGCCTCTCCATATCGGCTTTCTCGTATTCCCACCTGTCGATTAGAAAACCAAGATTAAGTGGCCCTTAATAGAAATTACAGCCTTTCTCTCTTTTCCTGTTCATCTTCTCAGTCTGAAGTGGTACAGCTTGATATATTAAGAAATTAAAGGAACTCTCAAATCCTCCGCTGATTCTAACCCGAACCGGCCACCAACTTAATCCTAAAGCTACGTAAAAGCTGGAGCACTTGGCAACTAAACTCTGCGATGTTAAATTCTAAACAGAATGCCCTCTTAAGGGACATGATCCAACAATCCATTTGTCCTGTTTAACTTGTTTGGCTTTATGACAAACTTGTTTAAAAGATTTTTAAAATGAATGAGTTGAGGTTTCTACCTCAGCATGGTCACGGAGCAGAACAGGATGTTTCCTAGAAATGTTCCTCAAGCCCATCATTCTGAGTGTCAATGGTGGATCTCACAACCTTCTGCTACAAATGGATGCTGCCATAAGCTAAGGGCTGGACTGGGCTGGCAATTCAGGTTTCACCTTTTGTGTGGTAGTCCATCTCTGAAACCTTCAATGCTTTTGTTTCTTCATCTGTAAAATGGATGCAATAACTATTGCTCTGTTTACCTTTTGGAGCTGATGAGAAAATGAACCATGAGATAACATATGTGAAAGAATCTTGTAAACTCTGCAGTACTTTATGCTAAGTCACTTGTCCGAACACAAATATACCAGATTAAAAAGGGGGAGGTAGTAACTTTAAGATCTGAATCCACGAATGTTGGAAGGCACTTGTTCAGGAAAAATGACCGTGGGTTGGTAGTAAAGCATCCAAGTAAAAATGAACAGTAAGCTATGAAACCACAGGGTAGGAACTGAGGTACAAATTTGGAAACCATCAACATGGAACCAAAAGGGGAATTTATGATTGTGGAAAGCATGCCCTTGATAATTTCATCTCTCTTTTCATTTCTGTGGCCATATTCCTTATACCGATCACAATTGCTGTCTGTTTGGATTATCAAAATGCAAAACTTTATTCATAAAAATTATTGTTATCATTATGACAAAATGTTCAATGGTTCTTTAGAGTCCTTATTTTCTTACTGCATTCATTATCCCTTCAAAATAGTGTGCAGATTGTTGTGCTCAATCAAAGACGTTTACTGGTTAAGTCTACACACACAAATTCGGGATAGAATTCTGGAATAGAAATCATATGGACTTTTAACAACTATATAAATTAAACATGCAGTCTCTCTTTCAAATAATCTTGACTATTTCTTTTTTGAATGAATAAATACACATGCTATATAACTTAAGATGAAATCATTGAGATTTAAAAATTGTTAGTATATACAACAGTGCTTGAAAGTCACAATTTTGCATAGTCTCGCATGAAGAGATTTACATAAGTGTTTTTATGACCTTAGAATCACTTTATTTGGCCAAAAACAGCAATGTCACAAAGTCAAAGTTCATTTTTAAAGCCATTTATGTTGTTTAAAGCATATCTGGATTGAGACCCAGGACTAGTAAGACTGTTTCAGTTGGCTCGTTTCCTGATATTAAGACTATTAACAATTTTCTCCTTCTTTGATGGGTCTCACATACTAGTTCTTCATTGATTTTCCTTTAAACATTTTGTACCATTTACATCTGAACTCCTGAATCCTTTGGAGTTAGTTTAACGTATTTCTGATTTAAATATGCTGGATTCTACTGAGGTGTACAAAAGTCACATACTATTCTTCGGGTTAAAGTACGGTATTAAACTGTAATGTTGTTTATTTTAATAGTTAGAATTTAACTGCGAGTCAATCTATTTTTTATATAAATTAAAGCAGTGACTAGATGTTAGTAGTTTACAATTTAAAATAATATAGGGAGTAAACCGTGAATGTACTATTTTAGTGAAATATTATTGATTTTATTGATTACATGTGTTAAATAAGTGTTTATCAATTCCCTTTGCCTGGTTTCACTAAATTTTCCTTTTCAATAAGCAGGATGAACATGAAGCTGTTTGGCAGTGTTTTAAGTCTACTTCTAAATATATGTACCATTTGTGATGTTAACAGCATAAACTTTATGTAAAAATTATATTTAAAACTATTATGTTCGTATGCAAGACATACTTTAAATTGTACAGTAACTTAAGATGGAATTCATAAAAAAATTCAGAACCACTGTTATATATATATATGTGTGTGTGTGTGTGTGTGTGTGTGTGTGTGTGTGTGTATATATATATGGAAAGAGATGCTAGAAAGTTGATTTTTCATCAACTTTGTCATTAATGACTTCATTTTACAAATGTAGCTGTTAAAAAACCAGCCCAAGACACACACTCATGAATACACACAGACACTCTCAGACCAGTTCTATTTTGTTTACTTCTATGTCCTCAATGTCTGCTATAGTCTCAGCATGAAGTCTAGGTCCAAACAGTTAGTCAGTAACTACTGGTTGAATTTGCAATTTATTTAGAAATAGAACCCAAGTCTATTGACACCAAATGAATCGTTCTTTCCAATACACAAATGGAAACAATTAAAATGGCCTTCTCTATCTTGTTGTTTTATTGGAAGAACAGAATGTGATAAACTATGTGAAATAACTTAAAAACAGGTAATTATATGCAAATCTAAGAGAGTATTGTTATCATTATAGTTTAGGTTTATACAACTTTCCACTTCTCTTACCATAGGTCCATAAATCTAAGAAAGGCAAAATGTACAAGAATAATGGCAATTTTAAAGACAACTATTTTAATTTCTTGAATAATCTGGCAAGGAAATAGGAAAATATTTCTTATAGATTTTGGGTTTGAAGAACAAAACTTTCATTTTCAATAGCAGTTAAAGAAAGAGAATTCCTTATTATATATTAATCTTAAAGCATAACCGACCAGTTATTTCAAGATTTTTATCTAGATTTACATGAACTAAAAATAATATAAAATGGGAGTTTTCAATCAATCATATATTAGAATTCTTTCTATAAAATGAAAACTTATGCTGTAAATTGCTTGAGATCCTTTTTTTTTGAGCAAAGTGATGAACTAAAGAATGGAGTGGTCATCAACACCATCGGTCATATCACAAGTAATAAAAAAGTTCAAATAGACTGTTAACTATAAAGACTCAAAAACACTGACTAGGGCACTGAATTTGGCACAATTAGAAACATTCATGATAAAACAGTGTTACAAAATCATACAACGTGTAATAAAAAGGTTAATCGAGAAAGGAGTATTTAAAATAATTTAAACATATTACGATTTAAATTATAATCACTGTGCAAAAATAACATAGAAATTAGTTTGTTAAATCATCATCTTTCATACTATAATGATACCTAGAGAGTAGCCTCACATAGATGAGAGCTCAAAATCATTTGGATCAATTTTTTAAAGCAGCTTTAAAATAACTGACTCCCAAATCAAGATATTAAATGCCAACTTCTGACCAGCAATAATGCTTATGGCTAAGATAGAAATGAGATTCTTTACGGAAACGCTGACACAGCCCTAACTGTAAGCACTTGAGTGTGCGGCTATAATTCTTTTTTCAAATCTTACCCAGCAAACCTTCAAGTAAAGAAGTCCGCAGAATATGTAAACCATAAGAGATAGTCCTAGAGCTTTTACAAAATCACAAACCTGTGACACATTTATATTTATCATTGATTGCTACTACTAAATGACTAAATCATTGAAAATGTGTTGATTACCTCTTTAATAGATGAAAGGTGGGCAATGTATTATAAAAATCAACATTTCTTAATTCATTCTACTTTCAAGAGCTATGCATTTTAAGCTGACAATGTAAAACCTCTGAAAGGTTTTTCATAAAAGGCTTTTGCCTTATTTAGCATTTTGACCACTAATCAGAAACAATTCAAAAAAAGGAAATTAAAAAAAAATACAGAAAAAGATTAAAAAAGCTTTTCTTTTCTGTAATAACTAGATTTCAGAAATCTAGTTAAGTTATAAAATAAGTTCCCCAAAGGAGTCAGTTTCCTATGTGGAAGGCATTTAAAACTACACCAAATAACAAAATCTCAGAATAGGTAAGGGAAACACAATTTATAGTGGGAGGTGAGTTGCTAGAAAAGAGAATTTAATTTTCTAATCCTAATTCTCATTTAAAAATGTCTAAGATAATGATGCTTTTAAGGAGGAGTTAATTTTAAAGCCCAGCCAACTCTAAATTGTAACCATGATATGGTGTTTTTCTCCTCTGCATTGTCATCTCGCCAACAGACGATTATTGATCCAACACTGGGAAATACTGATTTGATGTTTATTGATCAAAACTGTATGAGGGAAATTGCGATTTTTGAATGAAAGACAGTCATGAGTAAAAGCGGAACTGGTAATAAATGTTATAAATATTATACTAAACAAATATTAAAATTAATTTAAGATAAAAATCTTAATAAGTTCATGTAAGACAATGCTATATTATGAGAATGAACTTAAAACTGTAACACCTTACATCACAAGTATTCTGATTTTATAGGATTCTAAAAATTTGCTAACTTACATTACTTTTAATTTATATTTTACTTTATAAACTCATCATTATATCACAGAAAAATAAGTTGAAATGTATAACTTATTTAAAAAGTCATAGCTAAATTTTATCTTAAACTCAAGATAATCATCCATTTAAATTCAAATTTAATCCTTTTATAATCTGCATTTTACTTAAAGGCAAAAAATCACACTTATTATGAGTTACAAATTATCATGCAAATCCGTAAGAAGTTGTCAACTAGTGATGTCTTTACCTTGGATCATATCATGAAATAACATTCCATTTATTATAATATTAATTTCAAATGCTAATTTTCTCTTCATTAAGTGGCAGAAAAAGAATAATGTGCTGTTAATATTTTTATAAAGAATATGTTGCTGAATAAAAATTGCAAGGAAAATAATACATTTAGGATTGATATTTAAATTTTGCAAGTACCTAGTAATCCTATTAATTAGGTATAGCAACCTGTCTATTAAAAGACTGGACACAGGCCAGGAAAATTGGGCAAAAACAGGTAACATACACACATACTTTTTAGGCTACCTTCAATATTCATCAATTCAGTTTATTGTTTTCTTAAAATTTTTAAATATCACAAAGATAAGTAAAAACATTATAGTTATTGTACCAGTATTATGGAGTTAGTGACTTATTTGGGCCCAACTCCTTGCGACTGCTTTCAAATAAAACAGGCAATTTTCTTAAAATTAAATTTTCAATATCCCCAAATGAATCCACTACTCATTAAAAATATTTAACGTTTTTAAAAGTATATTCTTCAGGTTGGGGGAGTGCGGATGGAAAAGTAAGATCCGGTTCCAATAATAACCCAATCTCGTCCCTCCTCCGCCCCTCCAGGACAGATCTATAAGTAGATATGGTTCCTAGAAAATTAAAAGACTAGTTTTCAAATCTAGAAAACATTTTATCCACTTGCTGTTGGGATTTAACAAAGAAGCTCAATAAGAGCTGAAAAAGGTAGAATAAAACTATAAGCTATCTGAAGGACCAAATTATGATCTGTCCTTTTTGATACCTGCTGGGGTGGGGCATGTGGTCAGATTGGGGTATGTTTTAATTTAGATCTACTCTGCCTGGCCACTCTTTTTTTTCCTTTCAGATCCTAACCCCTTGTGCTATAAGGCTGGCAACAGCTCTAAGAATGTGGAGAATGTAAACAGCCTTTTATTGTCCAAAAGGATGGCAGTGTAAAGAATGTGTGCTTATCACACAGCTGCAGCTCCCCACCTCACTTACCATGATAAAGTGCTCCAGGAAAAAAAAACAACAGCAACAAAAAATCCCAACATTACAACCCAAGCACAATCCAAAAACGGATTAGAATTTGACATAAGCTTTCTTAAAAACTAATCAATCAATTTGTGCTGTAATATTAGAATCTAGCTCCTAAGGAGGGTATGTAATAGCTTCATGATGTATTTCCTATTCCCTATTGACTATGGTGGTGTGAAAAAAAAAAAAATCTAACATCTGCAATATAGTATCTGATAGGAGAACTTTTTCCCAAACATATGCCGCAAAATATATCTAATCTTTAAGAGTTTAACATAGTGGAATAGATGCAAGGTTCATGATCGTTGAATGCAAAATTAAATTAATGAACTAAGATATTCATGAATATATTCTGGAGATCCTACCTAAGCACCTGATTTCCTCAGATTTTTAGAGTTTTATTTACACTCACCATATAAATACTGCTTTTTTAGATCACATCTTATTGGAATCCAAATTAAACATTTCAAAAAGCAAGTGATACTAAAGACTAATGTGGCATATATGTTGCTTGCATAATGCCTTACTCAGATGTAAATTTTATTTTAACATGCATTGTTACATATAGCCAGCATGTGCTCACTCATTCAAAGGCACTTGGGAACATCACTGCATTTCCTTCTTGATGCCTCTGAAGAAGTCCTTAGTAAATGCTGAGCAGGTGAAGCTAATCTCTGTTGTAACAAGAATGAACAGGCTCTTCCTTGCCACTACCTCTTCCCTTCTCTAAGACCTTTTAGAATGCCTTCCATCTTCAAAACTTGCAAAGTATCGCTGCCTTTACAATAGCACACATATGATAGAAAAAGTTTCATAAGTTGCTTGATCTTTCCCTCTAAAGGAAAATAATAGAAAGAAAGGAGAAGGAAGGAAGGAAAAAAAAAAAAAAGGGAGAGATCATCATTCTCTAAGTGTTTGGGTTCCTTAATCTTGTTTTAACAGACCAGAGCTAACTGGGTGGTCTTCAGTGTGAGGGCCAAAGAAATCAGGGCACCTGGAGAAAGCCCACTTAACAGCACCCTATCAAGACCGAGTGCCAATAGAGCAGGAGAAACCCATCACAGAGGCACATTGAGCCAAAGTTGTCCCCTTCTATAATTTTAAAAGTTGTGTTCTCAAGATCTTACTTGGGACTCTTCCTAAAAATGTAATTAACTAGCAATACATACAGTAAGTATATAGGCATATTTCCTAAGGAGAGCAGGGCGCCACGCGGGAAACGCAAGGAGAAATGAGAGTCACAATGCGAACAGTCGCCTAGAGCTTCTCTGGAGAACCCTGGATCACGTTCTAACACCCTTCCTATTCCTCAGCGACCCCTGAGCTGCCCAGACCAGGATGGAGAGGTCTTCCAGAACATACTGCTTAGAGATGCCCGAAAGAGGGCTCTTGCGTGGAGTTGAGTGGAAAGTTACCTCCTGCGTCCCTGCCAGCAGAAAACCCCAGCTCAGTCCCCAGCGCCATATAGAAAAGGAAGAGAAATCCTGACTGCCCCGCCTCCCCCGCCCCCGATCGGTCTTTTACCTGAGTTTTACCCCGCAGCAAGGCGCACTAACTGGCCCTGCGAACAAAGATGCACGATGCGGTGGTTTGGAAGAAGTGTGTCTGCGGGCATCCGGGCAAAACACGTGAAAAATCACCAAGCCTCTCAAACTCTGGGCTGGAGGCAGGTCTTTCAGCCCATCCTCATCATATTCTGTACTCTCATCCGCTCCTGGACGCTTCTCAATAAACCTCTTCTTTCTCTTGAACCTTCTTTTCGGCCACTTTCTGCCTACTTTACCCCAACCCTCAAGTCCCAACCCTCGCTAAGCCCCTCATTTGCCTCCGGGCGCCCTCTATTCTATTTCCCTAATCTTCCCCTCCGACCCATAGGGCCACCCCAAACTCTCTACACTCCGCGCGCCCCCATACCCACGTCCCAAGCAGCCCCAGGCTCCGCTTCCGAATCTGCCACCAGCGCGATTTTCCCGCCGAAAGGCGTCCCCAGAGCGCGGAGCGCGCAGCGGAACAAGCACTCACCAGCTGCAGCAAGCCGGGGACCACGACGAGGGGCAGCGGCCGCAGGCGCATGGTGCCGGCTGGCGCGGCGTCTCACGAGCTGCGCGCCCTCGCCTGCCTCTCGCGCATCTCCACTTCGGGGGACAGGACTGAGGACGCCAGGGACACAGCACGGCTCTTCACTCCCGGAATCCGAGCGCAGTGCCGCGCCGTACCTCGCGGCGCGGGCCGGGTGGGTGGGCAGATAAAAGGGGAGGGCGGGCGGTGCCTCTTGGGCCCCAGCGCCCCCCTCCTTAGAGGGTGCCGGAAAGGAGCTTGTGGGGCTGTTCGAGCTCCCGCACGCTACGCTGGGCTCGAGCTTCGACCAGTACTCCGGCGTCCAGGGGTCTGGATGAGCGCCCCGGCGCCAGGCGGCTGGAGGCGGCGGATCCGGCGCTTTGGTACCGTGTTCCCCGCACAAGGCTGCTTAGCGATCCGGCCCCGCCGTGAGGCTGCGGGTCACAGCTGAGCGCGTCCCGGAATGCCTTGAGGCCAGGTGCCTCGTCCGCCCCCGCCCAGCAGAGGGCCGGTCCGGGAATCTCCGCTGGGCCAGGCGCCCTGCCTGCTGACCCGCTCTCGTTTTGCTGAGGAGGTGGGAACGAGGTCTCCCTGCGTAGATGCGGGAAGGAGTGCGCTGGGAGAGCACCCAGGGAGTTGGAGGCGGCGGGGGGAGGCGACGGCAAGGTCCTTGGGCGGGGCGTGGGGGGCTGCGAATAGGAAAGGCTAGGGCACGGAGGTTGGGGCTGGAGCCTGGGACATCCCGAGAGAGCTCCCTGCTCCTCGGCAGCCCTAGGTCGAAGAGCCCGAAGCACGGGGTGCAAAGTGCGGCTGGCGCGGCTGGAAGGATTTCCGAAGTGGGAAATAGTGGAACAGAGAGGGACCTCGCGGAGGGGTAGAGGCTGGCTGTGAGAAACCGAGCCTAGGTGTAGCGTCCTGGCTTACTTCAGGTTGGGGATTGTATAGACAGCTGGGTGTCCCGGAGACACAGAGAGCTGCGCTGTGGGGAGCTTGTGCCCGGGCGCGGGAGGAGAGGAATAAAGGGAGGAGACCCCGCGGCAACCTGCCACTCGCGAAATCTTGAAGACGGGCATTTTCGAGGCCCGGCAAGATAGCAAACCTGCTGCCGGTTATCCTCACCCCGGTGTTAACAACTCTCCTTCGAAAAAACCCTTAACTTTTAATTGTCTCTGTGCTGGGCACTCGACAGGGAAAGTCAAAGGGCAATGGGGCTTGCCGACACCCACAACGTTTACTGTGGATGAGAATTTAGACATCATTCATCAACCCCTTTATTGAGCAGATGAGAAAGCTAAGGTCCAGAGAGGAAAAGTCACTTCTCCAGAGTGAGTCTCTAGCCAGCTGTTTCAACAGAATACACAATGCAAAGCTATTTTCTACGTCTAGAACTGCAAAGCTCTCATTTACAGAAGAAAAACAAGTTGAGGCAAGGGAGTAAAATTGCGATTGATTTTCAGCCTTTAAAAAATAAAACACAACCCAAAATAAAGCTTGGTTTGTAATTTCAGGGGGGAAAAACACGTTTTGTTTTGTTTTTTCTCCTCCTCTACCCCCAGCCCCAAATAGAAATGAAGGTGGAGTTTGTAAGTGGTCCAGGACCAAGTTTGAAGCAGAGCATCTTGGTCCTAGGTCTCAAGAGCAAGAGGATTGACGAATAGGGCAAAGTTCCACCTTTCTTTCATTGGGTGTGCCAAGATTGTGGATTTAGGGAGGGAAACTTTTCAGAGTGTTCTGGGACCCCATCCTGACTCTGAGAGGTGTTGTTCCTGAGGCTACAGATGGAGTATCTCTCTAATACAATTTCATTCTCTGTATGGAGAGAGGCAAGCCGGGGCCATGTATCTTTCCTAACCCCTTGCCAAGCCTGACTGGGAGAGTCTACCGCCCTATGGCAAAAGATGCACCAGCTCTATCCCACTTCTGCTTGTCCTCAGATTCTTCCTATTCCTTGTAACAGACTTAAAAAAAAAAATATCACTATTTGCATATCTAAATCTATAACTCACCCTATATGGCCACCCCTCACCTCCACAAAAATCTCTTTACCAATGCTTAGAACCCACTTCTGGAAAGTTATTCTATCCTAGAAGAATAAATAAGAATTTCGAAAATTGGAAGAGATCTCTATGGGTTGATCTTCTTGTCCAACTTTAAGTCCCTGGATAGGGCTGCATTTTATTTACAGACAATCTTTGGGAAACGAGAAGGACTTAATGGGAAAGGGTTTGGCAGACAGAAAGGATCCCCTTTTTGGAGAGGTGCTGCTAGGAGAGGAAGGAGGGCACCAGCTTCGTAAGAGGCAATACCTCATTTAGACTCAGTGTCCTGTCTGTCTGAGCCTCTGCTGACTCAACTGTGAAACCAGAAGGTGCAGTCCATCCTTGATTTAGTAGCTTCCAATTCTATTATTACTAACTCTCTAAATGAGGAGTGCATGACTTAACACACTATTGAAATAATTAAGTGATTTAATGACTGGAATGATTATTTTTTTTCATAATTCTTAGACCATTTCTGTGCTTTTGGGACACTTACACATAAAATTTTAAAGTGAAACCTAAATTTGGATGTATGTCCTCGTAATACTAAGTATTCTCACAAAGGAACATGCCGAAGGGCATTGGATTCCAAGCTAAAAGCTAAGCTACACAAGAGAACTTGTGTGTCCCATTGGTCAGGCTGTATTAGAGAGAAGCCCCAAGGACTCCATTGACGAAAGTCTGGTATTACTGTATTTATAAGGTGACTATCGATAATTCACTGTATTCCCCAAATATTACTGTACATACTATGGGAAAGTGGAAGGAAAGGATGGAGAGAGAGAAGGAAGGAGGAAGGAAGGGAGAAAGATAGGCAGAAGGATAGATGGAAGCATTTAATACATTGAGTCTGTCATTGAGAACACATAGTCTAACCAGGAAACATGCAACAAATGTGTGAGAGAAAATGGGAAAAGCCACTCCATGTGGGAGGAACAGCATGAGCGAAGGCATAGAGAGGGACTTCCTATGACATAACTGAAGGATGGAAAATAAATAGAATGCACTCAGGTTTTAACAGCATATCATTAGGCCACACTGGCTGGAGGAAACGTGTTGAGGAAAAAGTGAAAGAAAAGGTAGGTTATGGGCTGGACTGTGGAGATCTGGGGATGACAAGTTAAACAGTTTAGTTGAGTCTGCAGGAAATAAGAATTCGTAAAACTTTTTTGGAGTAGAAAAGTCATACATAAAGGGGCATAAAGATATATGCAGAGCTAACATGAAGGATGATCTTGAGGAGGAGGTTGCTTGAGGAGACAGTCATAGTAGTTGGAGAAAAAGAATGGAGAGACATGGGTGCAAGAGCTATTATAAAGGAACGGTGAACTGAACTTGGGGTTGGAATATTTTAAAATATTCCTGGCATATTAGAGGATTTTTTTTTTTTTAAAACATCATCACTTTCTCTCTTAGAGGTAATTAACAACTAGAAAATCAGATCATTGCCTTTTCATTTTGCAAGGGTGGTTTTCGAAGTGTGAAGGGAGTGAAAATCGCCTTTTCATATAGACAAGTAGCAGAAAGGGGAGCCTACAAAATTTCACTACCATATGATTTCACTGTAGTCTTTTAAGAAGGCAATTTATAAAGATACTATCAATGCTTTGAGAACATATTTGTCAACTTTTTGCCAATGGCTCATCTGGACCATTAGCTTTTTTCTTGTGCTTCTCTGTACTTACTTTCCCACCCTTAACTATTTATTACATCATTACCAGAAAGTAGATAAGAACATAATATGCACTATAACATTTGAGAATTGCAGTGGGTATTATTCATTAATCAACTTTCTCATTTTGCATTTAAGGAAATGAAAGCTCAGAAGGTTGTGTGTGACTTGCTTCAGGTCATCTGGAGAGGCATGGGTAAATCTGAAATGATTCAAGGCCTTCGGTTTCTCAGTGAAGTGCTCTTTCTAATTCATCACTCTGCCCCAGGTATATTTCAACTGGCCAGCAGTTATAAAAGTTTTGATGTAGTGAATGAATGAACCTTTAACTAATAAGAGTTGTGGGAATGATCTATGGATACTAAAAGCCCCAGAGTCTATCTTATTATCAGGAAAAGAGGTATGACAGTACCGAGCCTGAAGCATTGATCTGGTAATAATTTCAGAAGGGTGAGAGATAAGGAGAATTACATGGCACAGGGCTACTGTGAAGCCCTCAGAGAAGTGGGATTTGGGACTCAAGGACATGGTGGTACTTACCCCAAGGATAAAGAGAATTCTCAGGGAGTCTTTGGATCTCTAGACCTCTGTAATAAGAAGATGGTGGGCTTTTTTGTAGCAATTCCTAACTACTAAAATCCTTCCAAGTTGCCGCTCTCATTGAGTAATTGAATATTTTTGAGTCACTATTTAATAAAATATGATGCTATCTAACATTGACTCTCAAACCTGATTGCACATAGAATCGCTGGGGATTTTAACATCACTAAAAGTGGGCTTGAGCACTGATACTTATCATCCAGGAGATTTCACTATACACCCATGATTGAGAACTACTGCTCTGCCAGAAACTTGTTTTTTTTTTTCCTTTCTTCCTCCTTCCCCCCTTTCTTCCTCCCTTCCTACTTCCTTCGTTCCTTCCTCTACAGAATTGTAGCCCCCACATATGAATGCACTCAGGTTTTAACAGCATACCATTAGAATCTATTTACATTCTTAATTCTATAGGACTTTTCAGGAGAGACCTGGACATTTTCTTTGTAGATATGATTGGGGAATTTACAGATTTTATCACATAAGCTTATCAGTTGCTCCAAGTTCACATATAAATCAAAGCTTTCCTCTGTAGGTAAATTGTTTTTTTCTTGGACTTTGGTGGCCACAACACTATCTCTTCACCATCTCTTCGCTTGTAGATTAGAAGGTGCTCCTAGGAGTGAGCTAGTGGTTTATGCTACTGTCAGCAGCCAAAAGGGGAGGCTAGAGGCAGAGGAAGAGTGGTAGCCTACCACTGGGTGAACAAGACTGACAAGGCTAGAGAGACAGTCTCCCTGCATGCTCATGTTACATCTCTACCAACCACATCAGGCTGATTTTTATAAACCTGTCATTGTAGTTCCATGTGTGTTCCCATGCGTTGTCCATATATGCATGATTATTTGACCGAATAATCACCTTTTCTATTTGCATATCAAATCTGATGGATGTCTTTACTAGGAAATCATTTAACCTGCTTTTGATGTTGCTTCATTTATGGAGAGAATGCAGGATAACGAAGCCATAGAGGGTTAGAAATGGAACATCTTGTTTAATACCTCAGTTTATATATGAAGAAACTGAGGCCCAGAGTGAGGAAGTGATGTTACCAAGGCTCACAGCCACATCATGGTGGAAGATGACTAGACTTGAGGGCCAGTGGCTCTTTTGACTATGTTGGGCTTACTTCAGGGTAGGGAGCTGCTGTGGAGTGCTACTGCCCAATCCACAATGATTAAAAAAGAGACAGTGGAGGGAAAACACATTTACAGAATACTATCTTAGTTAATCAAATGGCAATTTTCCAATCTAAGAACTCTTATGGTTCCTAGAAGAGAGAAGCAAGAAATCTGGGGTGAAAAGAGGTTGGAATGAACCTCCACCTCCCCTGCATATTAATAGGGCAATTTTAGTTACAAGTGCCCAAACACAATTTAAACAAGTCAAACAACTAAACCAAGAAAGGCATGTAATGGCTCACATGAAGAGGAAATTCAAAGGCTGAAGGTAGTTTCAGGCAATTTGAGGCTAAATGGAGAAATTTTTGAGCAGGATACTGGGTCAGCCATCCTGAGTATGTAAGTCCACTGAAGTGGGCTGGGGGCAACAGCTGTAGAAAGCTTGAGCTTGGACCCTGGTGAGTAAAACCAGGGAGTGAAAATCTATCCACCCAGGAGTTGACTTTTTAAAGAGCCTGACCACCAAATTTCTGCAGAAGGAATTTGAAGTTATTTCTTTGGTTTTTTTACTGATTCTTTTTCAGATGCCTTTTTCCCTTGGTCTTTTCTCATTCAGTTACCTCCAATCTTCCTCTGATAGATATTTGAGTGACTCTCATCTCCTAACTTCTCACACTCCAGCTTTCTGTATCTGCTTGGATTGCACCTTAGTACCCATCACCTTGTTTAATGTAGACCCAAACTTGCTGTATCAGATGAACTGAGGTTGCAACCATGTAGAAGATGGTTCAAAATCATAGGAGCAGCTCGCTTCACCACTTTCTACATCTAAAGGAACATAGGTTGCTCCGTATACACCATAGAAGCCATCATTTATCAAAACGTAGAAACAGCTACACATAATAGTAGGTTCAACCACTCCGAGGCACTGTCCACCAATTTCAAGCAATAATGATTCATTTTTTGTTTATAGCCAGGTTCTTAGTTATTTAAATATCACATTGCATTCTGAAATACACGTGGCCTTTGAACTGTGCTCTTTAGTAGGGTGGATAAGTTTTACAGGGTGTTGAACTTTGAGTCTTTTTTGTGAAATGCAGCTGGCATGTTCTATGTTGTGGTTTCTCTGGATGTCAGGATTACCATTCAAGTGCAGCTTTCATGTTTTTATTTCAACTGTGTCAAATGAGTGGTACTTCCCTTGCCTCTAAACAAAAATTGTGTTAGGAAACAAGTGGATTAATTTTCTTTCCCTGCTAAAGTATAGATTTACATTAAGAGGCTTCTGGAGTTTGGTACAAAACCCCCAATTTCTAAGCATTTGAGGGCACCTAATTCCCGCCTCCGTTGATCTAAAATGAGCTTGTCTAATATTTCCCTGGCAGAGTAACAATGGAATCAAGATTCCTTTTCTCCATGTATTGGAATGTCTTGAGTGCCATCTACTGGCCAAATGTGGCATTGCCTCATACAGCATGAGCATATAAATTGTCATGGCTCTTTTAAGGATAACTTTGTCTAGGGGCTGAATTTATGCCACATGTTTTAACACAGACTGACTGAAGATCTGCGTTCTTGAATGCTGTCACTTCTAGCTATCATTCATTGCCTTCCAGGTCAAAAGACACCTCAATTAGGAGTCATACAAATTGTACTATTAGTGAAAGGTGATAGGTGGGCAGGTGCCTGCTTGTCCTTCCTTGAAATGGATGACTATGAATAGCTTAAATCTTACTCCCAGTTTGCTGAGTAATGCGAATGGATAAAAATGTTATTAAATAAAATGTGTTACGAGAATCAGTTCATAATCATCTCTCTTCGTGTATATAAAAAGGAAGAACAAGAAGTTAAAAAAATCCTTTCCGTTACTTTGCACTTGACATTAGGTAAAAAGCACATGCCAAAACTAATAGTATTGATAAGAATACTTGAAAGGTAACAGCTAGCCAATATTTAGTATGAATTAAAATTCATCCTATTTATTAAGAAAACAAAACCCTTATGTATGCTGCCTACAAGAGCGTCACTTCAGATTGAAAGACACAGACTGAAAGTAAAGGGACGGAAAAGATATTTTATGAAAATGGAAATGGAAGAAAAGAAGCTGGGTAGCGACACTTATATCAGACAAAATAGACTTTAAAACAAAGGCTATAACAAGAAATAAAGAAGGACCCAGTAATCCCACTTCTGGGCGTTTATCCGAAGAAATCCGAAACACTACTTCAAAGGGACATGCGAATCCATATGTTCATTGCAGCGTAATTTACAACAGCCAAGATAGCAGGCAACCTGGGTGTCCATCAATGGATGAATAGATAAAGAAGAGATGGTACTTATATACAATGGAATATTACCCAGCCATAAAAAAGGAATGAAACCTTGCCAACTGTAACAATGTAGATGGACCTAGAGGGAATTGTGCTCAGTGGAGTTAAGTCAGACAGAAAAAGACAAATATCATATAATTTCATCTATATATGGAATCTAGAGAATAGGATAAATGAACAAACAAAACAGAAATTGGCTCATAGATACTGAACATTTTGATGGTTGCTGGATGGGTGGTTGAAGGAATGGGTGAAGGGAAGGAAGGGGATTAAGAAGTACAAATAGGGAGTTGAAAAATAGTCATGGGGATGTAGAGTATAGCATGGGGAATATAGTTATCAAACTATGTATGGTGTTGGGTACTGAATTTTTGGAGTGATCACTTAGTAAGTTATATAAATGTCTAATCACTATGTTGTACACCTGAAACTAATATAATAGTATGTCAACAGTAATTGAAAAATGATAAAAATATTTTTTAAAATTCATCAAATTTACGCTAACCAACTTGTATTTTTTGTCTAGGGTCTTTCCTTTTTAAGCATTTTATAAACTATCCAGAGAAGTACATTATGCTTTAATCAGGATTGCAGAAAAGAGCAAATCCAGGAGGGAGTGCACACCAATGAACGATTGAGAGTCAATGCCAAGTGATTTGACAGACAGGTTCAGAGAGCTGCGGGATCTTACTTGTTATAGCAGCATGAATAATGGTCCCATTTAGGACAAATAGTTATAAAGGAAGGACCAAAGACAGGAGATCACTATGGATTATCAGGAAATAATGAAGAGAAAGGTCTAATGTGTTGACGTTAATTTAGGCAAAGATCTGGATTATGAAGCTGTAGTTAACATGAACTTCATGCCAACATAGAGATTTGACAATATATAGGGAGATAGAATGCCCTATCTACATTTTGAAGTTATTAAAATGCAACTAATGCTAGTTTTAACTCTTTAATTGTGTATTCAGTAACTTAGAATTACTTATGTCGGTTCATACTTATATATTCTACTTCAAGTTATTGTTTAAAAAATTGAATATCCTGAATTCTGGGACTACATGATGTATGTAATATATTTATTTATATGTTATTAAATAAAGATAGATAAAAACATTTTGATTGATAATGAAAAATGAGAGAACATAAAATACATAACTATAATTTAAAACCATTCTGTTTCATCTATAGAATATTTTAAAAATTGTATTTATAAGCATAAGCAAGAATCTCACTAATATTTATTTTCAATCATTCCTAAATTATACTATTTATTTTTAACACTGTGTGCTATACATATGTTATTACATGTAATCTTTACAATAACCTTGTAAGGTGGGTATTATCTGAAATTTGCAATGACAAGCTGAGGAATACAGGAATAAATATTTTGCCCAAGATCACTTACCTCTCATGTAATAGGACCCAGGATTTTGGCCCAGAAACTCTGGAGCTTTCTCTCCTAACCATCACATAACATTGTCTTCAATCGTATTGCTGTTTACATCTTGTTAGTAAAGTTCCAGATCTGTCCAAACTCCTCTTCATCTTTCTCTCATTGTGACCAATAGAAATGAGGAAAAGTAGCATATAAAGAAGCTCTGTGTATGTGCATGTGTGTGTGAAAGGGAGAAAATATCTGGCACAATGTCTGACACTGAGTGGGAATCCCCGCAAAGCTTGTTAAACCTGAATGATATGAATACCGTTTCCAACCAGAAAAGAGATAGTTTTACTGTTTTCATTTCACTAATAACCCCTGTGATGGATTGCTCTGGTAACCAAGCTGGGAACCATATTTCCCACTTTCCTTTTCCCTGTATAGTTCTATGTTAGAACTGGCCAAAGAGATCTAGGGATCTAGAAGGCCAAAGCTCCAGGGCAGCAACTCCTCTCTACACATCTTCAACTTTTAACAGGTAGACACAGTTTGGACCAGCAGTTCCAGCCTGTCCTTGCTCTCCTCCATCTGCATCTTGCTCTTCTACCCAAGGGCTGTCCCTCTGGCCAACAGCCACCACAGGCTCATCACTAGATGCTTGGAGTGGATCCACAGAAGCGGTCCCACAGGTATCTTCCCTTAGACCACCCCATGGATTCTCCTTCAGGACCCATCTGGCTTCTTAGAATATCCTGACTAAACCTTGACTGACAGCATCTCTAAGTTTTATCCTCTTTTTTTATTTACTTAGCTGAAATTGGCTACTAATGTTAATTGCCTGGTCATTTGCAGCTAAAATGTGTTCCTCAGGGAGGGCTGTGCCTCTTCCTAGTATATAATGGAATAAAGATTATAGCTGAGTGTTTCCTGGCTTTTCCTTCTTCTATCTGCCAGAGAAGACTCTGCCTCTACCTGCTGATTGCTCCCCTACCCCCGCTTTTCCTCCCTATGGAAAGTCTTACCCTGACAGACTTCTTGGATCTCAGCAGCGGCAATTCAGGAGTAAATGTGGACTGAAGCAGAACCAAAGGTGACATGAGGTATAAATGCAGTGGAAAGGAAAAAAGAGGATTCTAAAAAATATTGCAGGGACTATGTGGTCCTTTCAATGTATTCAAATATTTAAGTTAAGAGCTTGAGTTATTTTGAAATTAATATCAGTTGTATAAATTGCATTCCTTACATTGTACCACCTCCCTGGGACTGGATTCCAACATCTATAAGTGTTTCTCAAAGTATATTTTACTAAACCACCACCAAGGAAAGCTAATAGATATTTCCATGAAGAAAAAATTCTGAGTTCAACCAAGTTTGGGAAACACTGGATGAAACAAAGTTAAACAGATTAATTTGTTCAAGGACTATTCAAAGTCCTTAATTTTTTTCTTGTAACTTTTCAACAACTACTCTTGTTGAAAATATACTTTGGGGGACTCAAAGAGAACCGCATGGTAGCCATGTCTTCCTGCACACAAGAGAGATTCAGTGGGATCATGGCCAAAGTCAAATGTGTCTGGATTTTTGTCTTTGCATTGATCATGGGAAAGGAAAAAGTGAGAGCAAGGCTTATGAGTTAGACTGATGTATTTGACCTGGTAAGAGACAGACCAACTTTTATAATATTCAGTTTTATCCCCTAATTATAGTTAGCAAATTTTTGCTTTGAGAAAATTATAATTGGTTTAGAATTCAGGTTTTGTTTTTTGTTTTTTTTTTGCATACAGTAAAATTCCCTTTTTACTGTGTATCGTTTCATTGGTTTTGGCAAATGCTTGCAGTTCCTTCACAATTGTCTTATGTTTTCCCTTTTTAGTCAACCCATCCCACAAACACTAACTCTGGCAACCATTGATTTATTTTTGATCCCAATCGTGTTTCCTTTTTCTGGACATCAAAAAATCTGTGGCCTTTGGGATCTGGCTTCTTTCACTTAGCAAAATGCCTTTATGTTTTACCCATGTTGTTGAATAAATTGATAGGTAGTTTCTGTGTTATACTGTATAGATTCTTTGGAATTTGTTTATCTATTCTCCTGTTGAAGAACATCTAAATTCTTTCTAGTTTTTGGCAATTATGAATAAAGCTGTGTCAACATTTTGTTCTTCAATTCACTTTGGTAAATACATAGTATTTACCAAAGTATAAAATATACTTTGAGTATAAAATATACTTTGAGTATAAAATATACTTTGAGAAACACTTATAGATGTTGGAATACATAGTAGTGGGTTGCTGGGTCACTTGTTAAGTGTACGTTTACCTTTAAAAGAAACGAACAGGCTGTTTTCAAAATGTCTGTACCATTTGAATTCTCACAAGCAGTGTATGAGCAGTTATTCACTTTCTCATCTGCATTTGATATTGTCAGATTTAAAAATTTTAAACCATTTTAATAGGTATATAGTAACATCTCGTGTTTTTAATTTGCATTTCTCTGAAAACTTTTGATGTTCAGTATACTTTCATGTGTTTATTTGCTATCTATATGTCTTCTTAGGTGAAGTGTCTGTTCAAATGTTTTGTCTATTTTCTATTGTGGTGTTTTGTTTTGTTTTAATTATTGAGTTTGGGGAGTGTTTATGTATTATTTGTATAAGCATTTTATCAGATCCATGATTTACAAATATATTCTTCTATTCTACAGGTTATCTTTCCATCCTCTTAACACTGTCTTTCACAGAGCAAAAGTTTAAAATTTTGTGCCAATTAACCAACATTTTCTTTTATGGATTGTGCTTTTGATGTTATATCTAAAAACCCTTTGACAAACCCAATGTACAGCAAATTTCTCCTAGAAGTTTTTTATACTTTTACATGTTACCTTTAGGTCTCTGACTATTTTAAATTATTTTTTAAAAATATAGCGTGAGGTATGGATCAAAGTTCTTCTTTTCCTGCAGGATGTCCAATTATTCTTCCACCATTTGTTAAAAGGGCTTTCTCCATTGAATTGCCTTTGAACTAGTGTCAAAATCAGTTGACTATATTTCTGTCATCTATTTCTGGGCTCTCTATTCTGTTTGATTGATCTATGTGTCTGTCCTTTTCACAATACAACGTTGCCTTGATTACTGTAGCTTTGGAGTAAATCTTGCAAGTAATGTAAGGCTTCTGACTTTGTTCTTTTTCCGAATTTCAGAATTGGCTATTCCAGTTCCTTTGCCTTTCCATATAAATTTTAGAATCACCATGCCAATGGCTACAAAAAAAAAAAAAAAGGTTCTGGAATTTTATTGGATTGCATTTTGAATCTATAGATCAAACTGGGGAAAACAGATGAAAAATGGAGTTTTGATCATCATTTCTTGACTAAGACAGCAAACAAACCCAAACCTTAATGGCTCTTTTCCTAGTAGAAAGTAAAGCTCAAACACCATGACCTGGCCTGACATTAAAGTTCTCTATCATTCAGCAACAACCTTTTTCCAGCCTTATATTTTATAACTTCTTAGCCTAAATTCTTGATTCTATCCAAAGCAAATCATTGCTCCTCCAACATACAGTGGTATCCTCATGCCCATTAATTCACTCCTTTGCCTCCTCCAAAATCTTGCCTCTCCCTTTATTTCAAATCTGTTTGTAAGGTTTACCTCAAGTAAAACTTTCCCTGGTTTATTCAACGGACAGTCATGTCTTGGTTTTCTGAGTTCCTTCCATAGGTATTGTGAGTACCACTCATTAGAAGCTTCTCAAACACTGTAGTATATTGTAGTGTCATTTTTATCTGAGAATGTCTTATCAGAAGCACCACCTGGTAAACTACCTGAAGATAAAGACTGTATTAATGTTCTTTTCTATTTCTACAGAACTCAAGAGTATGCAGTGTGCATGACTGATATCCCTAAGTATTAACTAGAATAAACTAACTTTTTAATGTTTGATATACTAATAAGTAAATAGTAAGACTTCTAATATAACTCTAAATTTAAATATTTGGCCTGAGAAGTATGTGGATTCCAGTCGGGCTGCTTTTGTAGTTCATATCCACAGTTCAAATTGTTTCTTATCTTCTTCTTATTCCTCTTCATCTCCCCCAATCCCTTGGCATCTGGGTGAGCTCGCCTGGTACTTGGGGTCCCCTGCATTCAATCCTCTATGTAGGGCCAAATTTTCTGGGGCTTTGCTTATTTCATTCTTTTGATCAAACATTTTCTCTCAGCTGTACCATGTCCTCAAAGGGCTTTTTCTTTCTAAGTGGCATGTGGAGATCAGAAAGAGAGATGGGATTTTGATCTGATAGATTAATCTTTGATGATACACTAACAGAATTTAGGTTAGGAATTTTGTGGAAAGTGCATGGCCTTTGAAGTCAGATAGTCCAAACTCTACCAGTTACCGTCTTTGTTAATTTGGCGGAATTGTGAAGTTTAAAAAAAGGTATTTATAGTCTTTCTAGAACATGAGGAGCACAACACATATTAGTTTATTTGCCCTTGTTTTTCTGTAAACCTTCCCTGAGAATACTGTAATAGCTATTATTATTTAACATTTTCTGTATGCCAGACACAGTGCTAAGTGATTTCTCATAATCCTTAAAGATGTATAACTTTTCGTTATTACTATACCAGTTTTTTTACAAAAACAAGCAAAGACAGTATAAAGAACATTTTGTAAGGTCATAATATAGGGAAGTAGTGAAGTTGACTTCGAACCTTAATCTGATTACTTCTAAGACCTAAGCTCTTAGATACTGTTAAAGAGCAAAATTCAACAGCGAATTTGAAGATCTAATTGGCTTTATTAAGCAATTCATGAACCAGACAGTTTTCATCTAGCAACTAGAAGGGCCCTGTGAGAAGTTGTACAAATCGTAAGGTTTTTACAGGCAGAAGGGTGTTATAGGGGAGTTATTAGCAAAAGGAAAGAAATAATTATTTTTAGGCCAGGTCATCTTTTGTGGGGAAGGGAATGACAGGGGTTTTATCATGCAGATTACCTTACTGGTACTGATCTGGAAATTCCAGACATTGGTTTAAAATTCCACTCCTGGGAGAGGCCAAAACTGCAATTAGGTTAGTTATTAAGTTTTGTTTTGGTGACATGGCTTAGCAAAAGTGACTTCATTTTGGCCTGTTCTTTCTTTTTTAAACATTACTATACTATGTCTTGCTAGTTACATGCACCATATCTCCTTAGAAATTTTATGTGTGAGGTCAAGAAGGGGGACATTCAACATCTAATGAACTTGTGGGACACATATTTTAAGTTGCATGGATTTTTTATGTGTCCTTCAGATCATATCCCCCAAAACTGTTACCTGTAACATGCACTTATAATTTTATTAAATATATTCTAGTTGGCAAAATATATTTCTATAGTTATAGCACTTGGTTAGACTTTTTTATTGTAACGTCTTTTAGCCAACTAATCAAGAAGCATGTGAAGACTTTCATAACACTGTCCCTGGTATTATTTACATTGACACTTTCAATACAGCTCAGCTTGGTTAGCAAGACCCCTCTTCTAGTGATGATGGATTTGGAGGTTGTACAAAAGGACTTAACTATTCACAATCAGAGCTGCTGCTTGCACTTTTTTTTTTGCAACTTTTTTTTTTTTGGATTCTGTTCCTTTGGATGACTAGTGTGGCTGTGCTTCCCACAGTCCCTTGCAGCTGCTGAGCTGCCAGCCTTCTCTGTGGGGTCAGCCTCTAGTGACTGGCTCCTCCTCTGGCCCTCAGAGACTTTCACCTCTTATGACCAAGTTGTCTCCAAGATTTTCAGAGAAGTGCAGCGAGGGATCCTAATGACATGTTTCTCTCCTCTTTTTTTGTCCCCACTTTCTTCTACTTCTGTTTAAATTTAGTTTTATTTTTCTCAGATGTGCATGATTTAAAAAGCTTACTCGTAGACTTGAAAACCCATATCCACAAAGATATTTGCACACCAATGTTCACAGTGGCCAGGACATAGAAGTGTTCCAAGATAGATGATTGGCTAAAGAAGCTGTAGTACATATATACAATGGGATATTACTCAGCCATAAGAAGAGATGAAATACTGCCATTTACAACAACATGGATGGACCTTGAAATAATCATATTAAGCGAAATAAGCCATACAGAAATGGTTGAAAATCATATGATATCACTTATATGTGGGATATAAACCTAAAAGCAACACATGAGAAGGACAAACAAACAGAGACTCATGGACATGGTCTAAAGACTAGTGGTTACCAGAGAATAAGGGGTGGGAGAGAAGGAGGGAGGTAGATGGAGTAAAGGGGGTCAAATATAGGGTTAAGGGGGAGGGTGAAGTGGGTAAAGGGGATCAAATATATGGTAGCTTCAGAAAGCTGGACTCTGAGTGGTAAACAAAATAGAATATACAGATGTCAAATGATAATGTACACCTGAAAATTATATAATTTTATTAATCAATGTTACCCCAATAAACGATTAAAAATTTAAAAAATAATTTAAAAAAAGCTTACTTGTTATTTAAGAGTTTTTAAGAAAAACAGTATTCTCATGCTTACCTGCTGCCCAGTTAATACCCAGATTCCCACAATCAACCAGTTCGATCCATTTTGTCTGGATCATTTAGTATTTATTTCTATTTATTTGACTTTCTATTTTACTACTTTTCTCTATTTCTAATTTTCCCATACCATTTTATCTAAATAAAATTATTATATTGCCATTCCTCGATGTACATTTTATGGTACGCATTTTCGTTGACTTTCTACTATGAAGATAAAGCCATTCAGTCATGCGCTGCATAATGACGTTCAGGTCAACAAGGGGCCACACATAGCCAGTGGTTTCACAAGATTATAATCAAGCTGACAAATTTCTATTGCTTACTGACATTGTAGTCATAGTGCCATTGTAGCCGTGGTGACGTGGTAGGTGTGGTGATGTCATAGCATTGTTGATGTTGCAGCTGTGGTGATGTTGTAGCATTGACACCATATTAGTGGTCAGCAGCATCATAATGCAAGAGCATTACTCACAACTGTAGAATAAGGATGTAAAGCAAGAAATATTTTTGTACAGCTGTACAATTTGCATTTTAGGCCAAGAGTTATTGCAAAAGTTAAAAAGTGTTAAAAAGTTTATAAAGTAAGAAGTTATAGCAAGCTAAGTTTTATTTATTATTAAATAAAGAAATTTTAAAAATAAATTTAGCATACAGTGTTTATAGAGTCTACAGTAGTCATGTCCTAGGCCTTCACATTTACTTACCACAAACTCTAATCCTGCAAGCTCCATTCAGGGTAAGTGCCCTGTAAAGTGTACCACTTTTGATTTTTTATACCATATTTTTACTGTACCATATTTAAGTTTAGATACACAAATACTTACCAGTGTTTTACAATTGTCATTAGTATTCAGTATGGTAACTTGCTGTACAGGCCTGTAGCCTAGGAGCTATAGGCCCTACTATAAAGCCTAGGGGTGTAGTAGGCTATACCATCTAGGTTGGCATTAGTGCACTCTATGATGTTCGCACAGGATGCAATCACCTAACAATACATTTTCTCAGAATGTATCCCTGTCGTTAAATGATGCATGACTGTACAGCTTTCTTTTGTTAGTTCTCACCCCTTTACTACAGTTACAACAAAACTTTGGTTACATATTCCATTTTTACACTATTACAACTATTATAAATGATATTCATAGATAAGCTACATGGAAGACTGCAATTACTTTTTATTGTTTTCATAGAATTAATAATTGTCTTATATTTTTATTTGTTTAAATTTCTACATACTTATTGGTGATCCAACCACAAACTTTCACCCAATTGTTTAATCTCTCTGTACAATGATAATTTACTAAATAAGTTTTGAGGGGAGCCTCTCCAGGAATTTGACCTGCTCCAATCTGCTCTAGTTCTTTCATCTTCTCCTGTGGTATCTTCCTTCCTGTCAAACTTATTTTTGTTTGCATTTCCTGAGTGCTTTCAATTTTTCTGTTTGTCTCCAGCATTTCATGGTAACGTGCCCCTCACGTGGGTTTACATTTGTCCACTATGCTTAGGGCTCAGTAGACTCTCTCATCCTGAAAACACAACCTTCAGGGCTGGAAACTTTTCTTGAATCATTTATTTTATTATTGTCTCCCTTCTTTTTCTGTTTCATTCTCCCCACCCCTCTCTAAAAGGCCTATTGTTCAGATGTTGGACCTCTTAGGTTCTTATTTTTTCATATTTTCAATTTCATATTCCATCTCCTTGTCTTTTTCTCTTTTCTCCTTGAAGGATTTTCTTAATTCCATCTTCCGAGCCTTCTATTGAATTTTCAGTGTATGTTATGCTGCTGTAATACAAGAGCTCACATCCTGTTCTGGTTTATGGATGAAATGCCTTCTCTTATTTTTCTAAGAATATGGTTTTATTTTTGAAATTTTCTTCTCTCTGTAGCACCTCTGAATTTTTTTCAAATTACTTTGGTCTCATTCACGTTAAGGGCTTTCTCAGAGGCAGAGTAGTCTTTGGATACCTTCTCATATTGAGGAACAAATCACCAAAAAGCTGATTGGAATACTGTATGTACCAGTATGTCAACTCTGAGCTTCACTGAAAATTAATTTGCCTTGACCATTTCCTTGAAGAACCCCAAAGTCGATACCATTAGCATTTTTCTCTTGGCCTGATCAGAATGCTCAGAGAAGAGTCTTCCAATCTTCTTCATGGAGAGAACAAGCTTTCTTTTTGTAGTTCTAGTAATCAACTGGTGATAGGAACCTGCAGGAAATTGCTTCAAATTTCGGGATCTGAATTTTCACTTTAATTTCTCTGTGTTGATTATCTATCTCCGATTTTCCAGGGTGTCTGATAGTTTTCAGTCCAGAGACTTTGTTTTGTAGTATTCAGGGACAAGGAAGGGCAATTTATCCATCAATATGGAGTTCGGGAAAGGATTGGGGAATATCTGTTTCTTAAACATACTTTTAACTAACCTCTCTGTTTTTGATTACTTTTCCCACAGATGTCTGAAGCCATCTATTTCTAAACCTTTTCTGGGAGCAGGAAATCTTTTTTTTTTCTCTCAGCTTTAATAGTATTGGCTTAAAATTCAGCTTTCTCAAATCTGCTACAACGATTTTTACAAGTCCTTTTGCTTTTCCGATTTGTGTTTTTAAGCCTATATTTTCCCATTATTTTTGACCCTATGAATTTAGCATTTGAAATTTTTAATAAAATTACTAAAAATTCTATTTATGGTTATTTTACCAGGGGTTTAGGAGGCAGCAGAACTCAACTGGATGTTTTTTGTTTGCCATTTTTGACTAGAATTTGTTTTTATTCTTTCCTTTCTCACACCCTCGTCTCAGCTGAAACTGGACGTCCTGTTCCCTTGAAACCCCAGACTAGTTGCCTTAGTCTGTTTTATTCTGCTAGACCCCTTTGTTCATCTGACTGTTTAAGGGGCCCCACTGTTTCTCCCTCAGATGTGATTTCTTCTAACTTTGTCCATTTCTGAACTCTAATGAAGCACTGGGTTATTTTTTTCACTTTCAAGGTTCCTGGGTCTATACTGATCTAGAGATGTGACTGGCTTCTTTTTCCATATCTCTAAGTATTCTGTGATCTGTAAAGTCTCCCTGCAATTTCAAGTCTGGGGTCCCCCAGAACAGCAAATGAAGTCTGCCAGGGCACATAGAAGAGCAAAGAATCTCATCTCATCCTAGGCAAAATATTACTTAGGTAATCTGCATACATGATGTCTTCAAAATTAATAGGAATGTCATTTGTAATTCTAGAAATGTGTTTTCCACTTGACCACATTTCTTTCTTTACATTTTTTTCTTTTGTATTTCTTTGGGGGGAAAAAAAGCTTTCTAATGCTGACCTTCATTTCTGGTCAATATCTTATTTTTCAAGTAATTATACATTTTGTAAGTCTAGTACCTTATCATATTTATATGCTTTTTTAGATATAGGTAGGTTCCTAGCCCTTTATATAAAGAAGGGGATTTACTTTTAAAATGTATTAATGTTTTTCTAATTATGAAATTAATGTAAATTTATTGTGAAACATGAAGTTCAGCGAGGTTAAGTTATTGGCCTAAAGTCGTCCATTAAACTAGTGTCAAATCCAGTATTCTCACTCACATGCAAACTATTAACTACTCTGCTATACTACATTTCATTAACCTAAGCTAACTTTTGCAACAAGAGACATATAAATAGTAATTATATAGAGATGAATATAAAACTCATCCAAATTATTTTCTTTTGGTTTTATTGATATTCAAGTTCCAAGCTTATATAATAGTATTAGCCAGCATTTTCTAAGGAGTAATTAACTTATTTACGAATTAATTCAACAGATATCACATAAGCACGCACTGTGTTCCAGACTCTGTGCTAGTCTGTCAGACAATCATTGGTGATCAAAAGAGAATTTTGGGGTGAGAAATTTCTTGATTTTCTTACTTTGGATTTTGCATGTGAGCTTATCTTTACTTTTTCTGCTCAGAGGAGAGAGTCTTAAATGCAAGAGTTCTTTTAGCTGTGATACTGGGAGGCAAATGGCTTTTCATTCTCCCCAGTCTTGCAAGCTTGTGATGGGCATTCTACCAGCAGGTGCTGTTATAAATTGCCAGCTAGGTCTGGCTTAGAAAATCAAACAGATATCTTAAATCAATAAGTTTTTTACTTATTCCAAGCTATAACAGGACTTGTTCCAAATCATCCTCTTTAGTCACCAGTGAAAAATCAATGTACATCTCACTGGGATATGTAGTAGGTGAAAAGATGTAAGTTGAAGGGAAAACAAATAATTAAAAATTTCAATATTTAGTGGGAAAGAAAACCAACCACTTACGACATTATCAGATATTTATATTCTTCAGTTTATGCACATTCTTGATATTTAAATTATTGCCTTCTCTTAAAAACTAAAATAACAAGATAATTCTGCTTTCAATAAATTTGGCGTGAGGACGTAAGGAAGTAAGCTTAGTTCGTGTTGTTGTTTTTATTGTTTTGCCACTCATGGGGCAAGGGTTCCTCCACTGGTAAACATACTCTTTCTTCTGTTATTTGG
>NW_006442484.1:17124897-17137951 GCF_000325575.1 Pteropus alecto
ACCATTATATTTTTTCCATAGTGTCATAGTTGTATTTCACTCACACATCAACCCTTGGGGACCTCGGAACAGTAATTTGTAACTGGCTGCACCTCAGAATCTTCTGTGGAGGGTTTGAAAACTTCAGGTGCCTGGGCTTAGGTTCCTGGATTTTCTGAAAAGCTCCACACCACACATAAATGATTCTGCTGGGTTATCAGGATTGGAAGGCCATGGGCAGCAGCATGAGCCTGACCAGAGCAGGCCCTGAGAGTTGGGTGAAGGCTGAACTGGGCACATGCAGATTAATAAATAGGATAAACATGGAGAGCTCAGTTCATGGTGGGAATGGAGAGAAAAAATACAAATATCTTTAGTAAATGACTCAAACAAGCATTGATTTAGTATGCCTTAAAAAAAAAAAAAGGATCTAAGGCAATGCTGTTCAATGGAAACCTAATGTGAGGCACATATGCGACTTTAAATTTTTCAGTAGATACATTTAAAAGAGCAAGAAGGCACAGGCAGAATTAATTTTAATATTTTATTTAACCCAGTATATCACAAATATTATCACTTTCAAAGTTAATCAATATGAAAAATTATTAATGAGCTATTTTATTTTCGTCTTCATGCTAAGTCTCTTAAACCCAGTGCATATTTTACACTGATAGCACATCTCAATATCAACTCACCCCATTTCAAGTGTTCAATAGTCGAAGGTCACTAGTGGCTTCCATATTGGATAGTGCAGGTCTAGGTGGACGATTGCTTTAAATCCATTGATGAGCAATTGTCAAAGCTCCAGTAGAAAAGATAATCTGAGCTAGGAATTAGACTTTTATCTGAGAAGTATTCCGTAATCTAGGCTTTAGGGAAGAAATTATGGAGAATTATGGCTTCAGCAATAAAAAGAATTGCTGAGAAAACTGATGGATCAAAGAGGAAATTGGTCACCATGCAACCATGTTGTAGAGAAGAAAAAAAAGCTAGGGAGATAAAATAACCAGCAGTTTTTGCACGTTTACTCTGTGCCAGGCACTGTTCTATACATTTCACTCTATTAGGTAGCTTGGGGTCATAATTTGTGGCTGGTCCTGATATGAATGGTGGATATCCTTTGAAGTTTTGCAATGTGGTGGTTCTGAGGTTGAGTATTACCCCCATTTTATAGATAGGGAAAATGAGCCTTTTCCTCCAATTTTCTTCACTTTAGTATACTTTCCCTTCTCTTCTTCTGCCTTTGCCATCATTTCTCTCTGACTTAAATTATTGTTTTTCCACTTAGAGGAAAAAAGAGAAAAGAATACTAATACTATATTCTCCATCTCATACCCTGCTACCTGCCTCTCAAACTATTTATATCTTTTACTTTGACTTGAATCGTGAAGTTCTGTCTTGCCACACTGTTCCAGGAGAGAACTTATTATTAAAACCATCTAGTTATTGATGATTTTTCAGGTCTGAAAACTCCAAACAAACAAGAAACAAGAAAACATCCAAACAAATAAAAATAGAGATCTCTACTTTATATTGTAAAGAGTTGATTTTTTTTCTGAATTTTTTATTCCCAAAGTCCCCAAAAGTCTTCAGAATTCTTCTTTTTAACATTGTAGGTGATTAATACCAGATCAAACTCCAACATAAGGGGAAAAGAGATGCCAGTCTTTAAGATAGGGTTTCTGTTAATTCTTGAGTGGTCCTTAAGCTCTAATTTGAAGATATAAGGGTAGATCCCTTTACGCAACTTTGCACTATGGGATGGCATGCTGAGCATCTTTTGAAGGACATGTCACAGCCATCTCCATCAATTGCATGCTCACGGATCCGAGGGCCCTTTCAAAATATGTCATATGTTCCAAAGTTACTGCATGCAATCAGTGGACTTCTTCAAATCACTCTGGAAATATACACTGAGAAAGAACAAAAGTGTGTATTTGTATGTTAAAAAATGGAGAACTTAGTGAAATAAAGAAGAGAAGGTTCAGCTTCTAAAGGTATAAGGTGGAAAAAGAAACAAGAATTTGCTCTGATTGTTGTTTGCTTGTACAGTTACTTTTAAAGATTTTTAAATCAATATGTATTTTTTAATTTCCATGGTGTGATGATATACTTATGAGTTGCCATAATATTACTGTGTCTGGTTTTCAACGACTCTCAATCATTTATTTAGTAAATACTTAAGGATTCATATTCCTGGCTGGAACCAAAGGCTACTCGATTCTTTCGAGGCTCAGATTCTTCATGTACAAAGCAGGTGAATAATGCCAGAATTAGAGGATTGTTGTGAAGATTAGAAATAACATGTGTAAGTAGTATATCACAATATCTGGAACGCAGTAATAGTCAGTGAGAGTTTTTTCTTTTTTCTTTTTTTAATAAAGATTTTAAATCTAGTTGGGCGTAGTAGACAGATGTGCAAAAAATAAAAATATAATCTATAGTAAGTGTAAAATAAGAGGTATAAGACTTCAGAGGATAGAGAAAGCTATGGTTTGATTGGGTCATTGCATATCTCTCGCTCTAGTCTGTAAGCCCCAGGAGGGTGGAGTCCTGCTCTGGTTTGCTCACCATTGTATATCTCTAGAGCATGGTAGATGTTTAGTCAATAAATTTGGACAATAATACAGGTGAGAATTCATAAAGCACTAGCTATATGTTACCTCCTCTTGGTGAGTACCTTGAGAATGTAGACAGGTAAATAGGTTAAGAAAACCCAGGGATGCTTCATGGAAGTACAGGTGGAATTTAAAGTGCCAGAGTGGGAAGTGGAAGGGCATTTCATGCATGAGCAAGGGTGCAAAAGTTAGAATAGCATTATTTATTGAGGTGATATTAAATAAACCAATTTGACCAGAAGAGGTTTATATTATTATTTATGGAGAAATAAGACTGCTGGATATTTCGGGTAAATTTCAGATAGCCTTGAGTGCCAAGTACATTTTTCCAGCTAAGTGCACTGAGTAACAAAAATTACTCTGTGAAACTACTCTCAATCAATAACCTTTGCAAATTCTAGAAGGCACTACGCATGCAGGAGAAATCTCCCTCTAAGTGTTCTCCTGCCTGCATTTATATTATAAAACCATTGCTGAAGATCCATAAGTGGAGATGGAAGATGCTATCTATTTTGCATGAGCTGATGCCAAGAAATCTTCCTGCCCAGCTGGGGAGCCCTAGTCAGAACAGATCTCTTTTAAATGCACAATCAAAGCCAGGTCAAATATGTTCCAGAACAGACTGAGGAATGTGAAGCCAAATATGAAAAACCATGGCAAGTAATTGGCTGTGAGAGAATTTGGCTCCGCATGCTAAACCACACATGGTTCAGTGAGTGGTCTGCCTGTTGATTGTTGGGTGCATTTAAAATCAGAAACCCATTCCCTCCTACAAATATGGCCACTACTTTTTCCCGTATGCCTCAGTATTCCCCAGCTGCAACAAGGGACCAATTAACATAAGCATTTGGTATTGTCCGGATTGGTCACAGTTAGGTGCAATTCCAATTTCTGTGATATTAGCTAGAAATAACTCAATTATCCCTTTACAAGAATTCACTTTTTCAATTTTGTTTTTTTTATACTGTGATTTGATGTCCTGAGTTTTGTCCTAGATACCAAGTGCTTCCAAATTCTTTTCATACTATATCCTTGTTTTGTTTTCATTTTTAAACCATAATTTTATTTGTGTGCATAGAATAGCTCTTTTTGTGAGAATTGTAGAACCTGATTCTTATGAAGAACATTCTGACTTTCTATTATATCTAGACCTCGGTTGGGTTGTCACGTAAAACTAAATATAAGGAACATAATATGTTTAAAATACAAGATACTACAGCCCCAGTGATACATTTCAGAGTGTGTCCTGAAGAAGGGTATTTTGTTTTAATGAAAAATTATTTTACTCTAAGAATAAGTTGATCTGAGATAGATGAGTTCATAAACCTGGCATCTACCCTTTTAACAGCTGGAAGACTCTGGCAGACTTACTTTGGATCATTAGAAGTATTTAAATATCCCATGATGCCAGATCCTAGTTGTGTTACTCCACCCCCTGTGCTAATAACCTGATATTTTAGTCAGCTGCTATTCTTTTGATAGTAGGAATAAAAATTACACATTTTAAATGCAGAGAGAAAGTGGATAATTTATAACAAACAAACAACAACAACAACAAAAAAAAACAGAAAGAAAGCTTTAAGAACACAGAAACAAATGCCAAAGCTAGACAAGGAAGGGAATAAACCTCAAAACAATATTTGGAATATTCAGTTATTTTAATGTGAATGATATTGTTTATAGTTTTTAAATATTTGTGATCATTCTTAGGAGTGATTTTTATTTTCTTCTACATATATTTCTAGATTCGTCATACATTTCCTACAATAAGATTATATTTTATAATCAGAAAAATGCGATTTTAGGTAAGTCATTAGATTTGTAAAACTTCTGTTAGGTTTGCAATCTACATTAGAATTATTCCTTACTTATGATGTTGTAGGTAGGGAGTGGTTACCGAGCTAGGACTAATTATGGTTAGATGACCTGGGCCAAGTAATTTAAACTTCCTGAATCGGAGATTCATTGTCTCGAATCACCCAGAGCTGCTTGTCTATATAGTAGACACTAGTCACATGTGGCCAATGAACACTTGCAATGTGGTTAGTCTGAACTAAGATATGTTGTAAATATAAAATACACTTTGGGATTCAAAGACTTAGTGTAAAAAATATAAGTATTGTATTGATAATTGTTTTTATATTGCTTACATGTTGAATGATAACATTTTGGCTATATCGGATGAAATAATATGTATATTTAAAAAATTAATTTCATGTATTTCTTTTTAACTTTTTATATGACTAATAGAAAAATTTACATTACATTTCAATGGTACTGCATTAATCTAGAATGTAGACATTTAATGACCTCCAAAGTTCTAACTCAACCATTCTATGAATGGAGATGAAAATATAAACGATTTGTCATGATATAGGAAGAGAATGAAACAAATCATTTTAGAGTTAGTGCAGAAGCAATCCATGGATTGTTTTGGTGAAAAGGAATAATATAACTTTGCATAGGTACTAACTGAGGAAAATGAAAAAAAAATTAAGGAAAATGTTGAAGGAAAATGTAAGAAAAGAAGAAATAGAGATATCTCTTATCTAATACAATATATAGTCTCTTACCTGTCTTCTACTCAGCCAATTCACTTAATTAACTGACAAGCTCCATTTTTTTTTAGAAACATATTATATTGACTGAGGCCCACAAGTGCACTCCTTATTTATCTTATGGCTAATCAAGTGCCCAGGAAGTTACACACCCATCAGTTGATTCATATACTTTTGCCAAGGGTCACTTGTGATGATTCCCAAACCTGTTGATGCCACCTGTACTTGTATTTGTAATAACATAACTTAATCAGATACTAAGTAATTGATGAAATATAAGTGTGAAAGAGAATTGTTTCTATGAAAAATCACTTTAATGCTTTGGAATCAATAAAGCCAAGTTGTCAAAACCTGGTATCAAGTATTAATTAAAAGTTTTTGGAGAACTGTACAAATCTACAAAGATTCTGTAATCAGTTTGCTTCACAATGTTATTAATATCTATGAAAAACCTGGAAATTACAGATGATGCATTATGAGGTAGTTTATGCAAGAAAGAATAAAGACTTCTAAATGGTCTTTGACTTTATATCGAAAAGTAATGCATCCGTTTACTTGTACACATATTGAGACAAAAACTTGGTGCATATATGTATTACATTACAGAATTTTTATACAAATTTATAAATTTTTTATAAAAATTTTTTTGAACCTAACAGAGAATACATCTGGAAACAAGATCTCAACAGACTAAGATAAATGCTTTGAAGAGTAACAGTTGGCAGTTTCTTTTTTGAGATTAAGGAGGGAATTTAAAGAAAATTACATGAAAGTGAGAGGCGATACCTCAGTGACTGGATTATAAAATAGTTAAGATTAAGTGTTCCCTTATAGGTGATTGTGCGGAGATTGGATTACATGGTAGTTAAGATTATGTGCACTTCTGAAGGGTCTCAAAAGGTGGTCAGTTATTAGAAGGATGGCTCTGAAAGGGGGTATTTCAAAGTGTGTTAACCTAGGTGCTTGAAAAACGATGAACAGGGTTTGCTTAAGGCAAAGACAAGCTTTTTAGTAGAGAGGTTGTATGCCAGGGTTGTGACTACCCACTTTGACCTGCCCAGTTAGGAATTTATGATCACAGCACCCTGTGAGATTACTTTCTATAGAATCTCTTTTTCATCCACACTCCCTTAGCATTTTATTTGTACTTCTTTATTGCGTGTTACTTTTATTTACTAACGTACAATTTGTATCTCACTTAAACTGGCAGAGTTTACTAATTTTTTATCCCAACATCTATCACCCGCTCTCCTTCTTAGTAATAGAACCCTATATTATTCAAGAAGTAGTGCTTCCACCTAAGAACAAGAAAAACCCCTCTTTTGCTGTAACTGATCATTTGACTAAATTCTGTCCAAAGACACTTCCACAGAAACATTGTGTGAGACGTCTGGGAATCTCCATAAAAGCTGGGAGGCAAGTCATTCTTTGTCACTCCTTCATCTGTATTGCCTGGAATGCAATCAATAGCTGAATTGCAGCAGCCATTTTGGACCAGAAAATGACGTTGAACCTGTTTTGGTTAAAACATAATTATTTTGGTTTTAACCTAATTAATTTACCTTGGTTGATAGAGCCATTAGACTCTGTTGAAGGGAAATTCTTGGTCTAATCAAACTTTGTAGTTCTAACTGTAGTGTTTCTCTAACTATCTCTGGTGAAGTACTAGCTTCCCCACCTCTAATCCATCAGGAGTGGACATTTTTGTAAAATAAACTAAAAATTAATTATCAGAATAATGAAATAAATAAAACACACAAAATACAAGTCCCAATTCTTTACTATTAGATTTAACAGGAAAAATTAATTTAAAAAATAGAATTAGAAAAAGCAACATAAGAAAAGAAAATTTTAAAAAAGATATACATTTTTCTTTAAAAATGTACATATAAAATGATTAATATAAAGAATCACTATTACACTCTTATCTTTTGGTCATTCTGCAATATAATTAAATGAAGGTTAGAATAAAATATTGACTATATTAAACTATTAGTTCATTTTGACTGGACACCATGTATATCAATATTTAAAGTTTTTAATATGATGAATAACCTTGCTCATTATTTAATCCGTATTAGTTTGATAACATTGCTATTTCAGGGGATAACATACAGAAGATTATTAATGGGAATGGAAGAAGATATTTTAAAGTACATTTCACTTCAGTTTCCACTATTTATAAGGATAGTTTTGCTGTTTACTGCTTCTTGTTGTAGTTAAAGCATGAGTTCTGGAATCAGTCTCTCTGGGTTCATACCTTTGTATACTGTTTACTAAATATCATGTATTAGGTTATTTAAATTATGTGTCTCATTTTCCTTGTGAATAACATGGGGTTTATAACCTTCATAGGGTTGTTGTGAGGATTAAGTTAATACATGTAAAGGGGTTCGTAAGTGCTCCAAAATTGTTACTACCATTCTACCATTTATTAGAGACCACATGCAGAAAACTGTGTTTGATAGCATCAGAGAAAAGGGTGGGCAGCATCAAGAAGCTATTCATTAGTGAAGCACCTCCAGAGTACTTCTGGCATGGCAGGAAATCAAGGGGAAAGGCTTCTCTCCTGCATTCTTCCTATGCTTGTATGGGAGGGCAGGAGGGCCCTGCAGAGGTAAAGGGCACTGGGGGCCCTGGAGTGTCTGCAGACCCTGGCCAAGATGGTGCTATCCCCAGCATCCTTGGCCTGGACCATCACCACATGGCTTTCTAGCTCCAATTTGCTACACTCATCAATTAGACTTCTGATTTTACTTTGGTTTTCCTGGGACATCTTAAAATACAATTTGCCCTTGGCTAAAATTTAACCACTATGATCAATTTTATCAGGATGTCATGTCTTCTCTTTACATCATCACTGAGTTCTTGGGCAATTGATGCTGAGAGACTAAACTTTGGGGCCCTAACTAAAGTCTGAATTTATCTTTTTCTTTTCTGACCTGGGTGATCTCTCTCCATATCTGCCAGGTATCTGCTTCCTCCATATCTCTTAGGCTCTTCATAGTACATTTCATCAGCCTGGTCTGAGCCTGAACTCCCACCATGGTCCCTCCCCACCACTCCATTCAAGGTGTGCATGATGTTTCCTCAGGCTCTGATCTCTTGATAAGTCACAATAAAGAATCATCCAACTAAATACAAAGTCCTTCCAGTTTTGCCATGTCTGCCTGATAAGAAGCTCATTTCTCCTGAGGACTACATGAATTTTAGAAACCTCTGGCATACTGTGGGATTGTTTTTTTCTGGGAAGGATGAATCTACAGATACAAATCTGTATCTGTAGACCACACAAGCAGGCTGTGGATTACTCAGGGCTTGACATTCATGGAATTGTGGTAAAGTCTTCTCTGCTAAAGTCTTCTCAATGTGCGTGGTCAAACAGTGGCTGGATCTAAGGTTTCTTCCATTCAGAAAGCATGTGCAACTCCTCACAGCCAAGTGGCCCAACCTTGGCTAGTGTTCCAGGCTCAGTTGTGTTGCCTCCAGCCTCTGTTTCCTGTTTAACACTCATCTCATGCATGGTTATACTCTGATTACCTGGAACTGTATTTATAGACCATAGGAACAACTCACTGATTAACTCAGTCCCCAAACCTGGCCACTTCCATGAAAATATTTGTCAGCCAAGTTTGTCTAGTTCCTCCAGATTTCCACTTAATAGGGATACTTCTCATTTATTTGGTGCTTTTAAATTTACAAATACATAATATATATGAATCAAATGTGGTTAAAATCTAATTTTTATTTAGAGATGAGAAAGCTTGAGACTTTCAGAGGCTGTATGATGTACTCAAGTCCATACAAAGGTAATGGCAAAGCCAGGGCAAAATTCATGTTTCTAATTATATTAGCTAGAATGTATTAAGCATAAAAACAGACTAGCTATATTCTAGTCTTATAAGCTAGACCATTGCAGTGGAGATCATTGAGGCTTAGAAAGCTTGAGTAATTTGTCCAATTTGGATGATTAATGATGTAGAGCTGAGTTCAAGCCCTTGTCGGTGGCTTTAGAGCCCACCCTTGTATTACCAGATTCTGCTGCCTCCGTCTATCTCCTGACACCTTGGTACTGTGCTCTTAGCTTCCTCCAGACTCCACCACAGCTCTGTAAAGGAAGCAGAGAAGGATCTATTCTTGCAATTTTACAAGTGAAGTAATTAGGAGCAGAAAAGATGCCCGTCAGCGAACGAGTCGGAAGTCACCCCTCAGTTTCCTGGAAACCAGACACCAGGGCTCTTGTTATTTTGAGAAAGAGGGCTGAGATTCTTTCCTTAGGCATAATAAGGGGGGCAGTCTCTGTATCCTCTGCTCGGGAGTCAGGCAACTTTTTGATGGCTGGGAGCCCTGTGTTCTACGAACAACTATCTTTAATATCAGGCCTGATGACAAAGAAGCACTTAGGCTTCCAGTTCCTTTCCCATAAGTGATCAATAAAGAGTATTCAGATTCATGAATGTTCTTTTTACTGCTTTCCAAATAATTTCAGTGAATCAGCCAGTGTGTAAATATATTTGTTTTCCTTTTATTTGCTATTTGCAATTATAGTTTTCACTCAGAATACTCATTGGCTAATACATAGGAAATTTGGAGATGTTATATTTGTCAAATGGATTGGGCTTGGCTTACACACCCAGCTCAGATTCTGTATCAAGGACTCACAACTGTTGATCCGTCTTGACTCTGCTCAGCAGAACCAAAGGCACATCCTCACCCAAACAGTGGCTCCATGCTGCCATCTACTGAAATCTTAGAGAAGATGCTTTTTTTGTGTATTTATTAGAAAATGCTGTAAAAACACAATTATTTTACAGCTAGAAAAACAGTAAAAAAGATAAGAGATGTGTGAAACTGGAGAAGTAAGCCTAAGAAGATTATTTCAAAACCAAAATAACTGTAAATATAAATAATGAAGTTACACTATATTTTCATTTTATTTCAACATTTGCTACACTTCCTGTTACAAGTTTTAGACTGAAATCAAATAGCTGCTGTAGTATTGAATTAGACTGAAGCTGAGCATCATCTCTTGAAGATGTGCAATTTTCTAAAACCAGTTTAGAAATAAGAAAAGTAGTAGAGAAATACTAGCCCAAGTTTCAGCAGACAAGGATCACAGTGAAAGAAAATTTCTGAGGTAAAATGGTGTTTGTAATCAGCAAGAATGGCTCAAAAAACATTGTACTTGTTATGAATCTGCAGACACTTTAGAACAAGGAACTTAACTCTTTCCTAAGTCTAAGACACGAAGAATGACAAGCACTTTGGGGGCTACTTATGTTTTGAGGCTAACACCTGAAATAACTGACAACCAAGGTAACCATCATTTTAACTTTTTAATATATTTTTTTAAAGAAGTCAAATCAAATCATAAAAAAGTTAAAAATGAGAAAATGAAGATATATACCAGATCCATGAACTGAAGCCTCAATATTGTAAAGATGGCTATTCTGTCTCCAAGTTCAGTTCAATTCCAATCAAAATCCTAATAAGGTAACCCTAAAATGTATATGGAAGAACAAAATAGCTAAAATTTTTCTAAAAACAAAGCTGGAGAACAACCCTTCTAGAGAACATGGCTTGTTATAAAACTATCATGTTAAGATAATATGTATTGGTCATAAGATAAGCAAATGGAAATACGGGAAGCAGGGACAGGGTAGAGAGCCCAGAAGTAATCTATTGAAACTTGATAAGTGACAAAGAAAATATTTCAAGTAAATAAGAAAGAATTACGTTTTCAGAAAATGATGCTGTGTCTATTAACTATATGGCCGAAATAAAATAAAATAAAATAATCCACCTTATTCATACCCAACAACAAATTAAATGTGGAGTAAATGTGAACAATAGTCCCCTAAATTTTATTTAAAAATACATAGAATAACTTTACAACCTTATAGTAAACAATGCTATCTTAAACAGGCCTAAAACATACACGAGATTAAAGAAGATTGTTAATTTTGCCCATGTTAATATTAAAATCTCTGCACAAGATAAAAGACCATAATTGAAAAGGTAACACCAGAAACAGAGATACTTGCAGCATATAGAAAAAATGCTCATCTCTATAACAGGAAAATTCCTTCAAATCAGTAAGAAAAAGGCAAAGTCCAGAATAATGAATGAAGAATATGAATAGGTAGACCGAGAAGGGAAAATCCAAATGGCCAATATTTAAAAAGACACAGCCTCACGAATAATCAGAAATGCAAATTGAAACAATCTGTAATATTCGCAGATTTTTTTCTATTTAGTTGTAACATTTGACTAATAAAGATATTCTGTTATTCTGTATATTGTATTTTTTGCAGTTTATGTTAAAAGATTAAATGGAAATTTTGTCTTAAAAATAATTGTAAGTGATATTTCTTCTGCTTGGTTTTCAGTTAACTATCATCTTCCCAAGTAAGCTTTCCCTAACTGCCAGCAAAAAATAAGGACAGGCCCCTTGTTGTAATTTGTCATTTGCTCACCACTTTTAAGCATTGAACACAGCTGTCTGTAATTAAATATTTATTTGGTAATATATTGTCAATTTTTTCCCCTCCCCTCAGGCATATTTGTTTTCCATGCCTGGCAGAGAATAGATATTCAATAATTATTTGCTTAGTAAATAAATGGCCTTTGGTATATGTCCTGGGTTCGGTATTATTCATAAGTTCCTCCTCTGTATCTAATGACAATTCAAGTGTCTGTGCCAAATCCCCATCCACTACTTCAGTTATCTTCAGTGTATTCCTAAAACATATACGAAGATGGGAAGCTGACTCTTCCAAGTTCAAGAATTCCAATAAGAATTATTGAAATATCAAGGGCTTTCAGATAACCAAAAGTCCAACAAAGCAAAACATCTCATTCTCTGGGTAATTTGGTTTTCAAGATTGTTAAGCAAATACTCTCCCTCAGGCTCAGTTAAACAATATATCAGCCTCAGTTGACAAGTCAGTGCCAGGTTACTTTCAGCTTCCAGCAAGACTTGTATCTTCATTTGTCTTTGGTGCCTTTCTCCTCTGGGTCCATCATCTGTCATGGAGAATCTTTATCATTTGGGGAAGAGATGTCATTTGAAACAGCATTTAGAGACCCTCTGGAAATCTACAGTGTACCAAAATGATACAATTCCATGTGTTAAACCAGTACAATTAAATGTGTTTATCAGTGTCAGGGTGATAAGCTGCCCAAAGCTTTATCCTTACTCTAGAAAGATTTGTGTCTTGCTACTCAAGATAGCAGAACCCTCCACCGGGGACACACCCAGATGTCTGTTTTAAGGTTGCTGATCAAGCTGGGGCTATGTCACTTCTCATTCAGCCTCTGAGTGCGCTGCCATTGGAGAACTGAAAGGACATCAATTGTTGCAAAGCAAAGTCTACTTCTGCTTCTGACTATAGTGAGGACATTTGAAATCTTGTATACAGTGAAGCCCTAAAACTTTTCAACTTTGTTCAAAAGCACATTCTAATGTTTATCTGATTTTCCATTTGATTTTTAGGTACTTATTGAAATAAGTTAGTTGGGTTATTTTCTGACTCTAGTAATTGCAAAAATGCAATGGAGTTACTCTCTAATTAAATTTTGCTATTTGAAGAACCATCATATTTTGACCCTCGAAGTCCCCTTGAAGTAACATACCTGATCCTGTTGACGTGGTGCTCTTATCTGAGTTTCCAGACCTTAAAAGACACCAGATAGCTTCACCACTTTACAGTTTAAAGTTAAGAGGGGGTTAGGCTATAATTCTATGAATTTGTGATGAAGATATTGACTAAGAGAAGAATAATGTTTCATAGTGTTTTTCTTCCTTCCTTCCTTCCTTCCTTCCTTTCTTTCTTTCTTTCTTTCTTTCTTTCTTTCTTTCTTTCTTTCTTTCTTTCTTTCTTTCTTTCTTTCTTTCTT
>NW_006442484.1:17137996-17282550 GCF_000325575.1 Pteropus alecto
TTTTTTCTTAGTTTGTTTCTTCCTTCCTTCCTTCCTTCCTTCCTTCCTTCCTTCCTTCCTTCCTTCCTTCCTTCCTTTATTTTTTGAGGAAAGAAACAATCCCATTTGTTATAAATATTACAAGGAGGTTGTCTAGTGGTCTCAGTTTACTGGTTAGTTACGTCTCCAGTACAGTTTAGATGATGGGGGTTTTGTCTTATATTGCTGCCTGCTCTCTAACAGCTCAGCAAAAGCTGACAGTTCTCTCATCAGGACTCTATATTTTTTCCTGTGCTATCTTTAGTTCTGTGATGTTCAATTTTATGTGTCAACTTGACTGGGGCGTGGGGTTCCCCAGATATTTGGTTGAACATTATTCTGGTGTGTTTGTAGAGTTACAGGATGAGATTAAATTTGAATTGGTAGACTGAGGAAAGCAGATAGTCCTCCCTGGTGTGGATGGGCCTCATCTAATCCCTTGGAGGCCTGAAAGGAACAAAACATGGAGTAAGGAAGAATTTGCTTTCTCTATTTTTGAGCTGGGACATTGGTCTTCTCCTGCACTCAGACTAGAACTTCTACTATACTGATTCTGGGCCTATGGCTTCAGACTAGAAATACACATCAGCTCTCCTGGGCCTCCAGCTTATGGTCAAAAGATTTGTCAGTCTCCATAGTCACAAGAGCCCATTCCTATATCTGTCTGTCTGTCTATCTATCTATCTATCTATCTATCTATCTATCTATCATCTATCTATCTATAATTTTTCTATCTAGAGATACAACTACCTAGACAAGTTGTTGCTGTTCAGTAGAGAACCAAAGATAGCTATCAAAAGAGAACCAGAACACCTATCTGTATATAACAATGGGATTTTTATAATAATTTTTTTAAAGTTCTTGTTCTTAGAAACTTTCCTACTGGTAACTGCTGTTTTTATTCAAGTCTGAGCTGCCCAAGACTAGCAAATTTCTCGTTAAGAAGACAGGGAGATGATCTTAGAAATAGCAGAAGTTAGATGCGAGACACTTGGGCCTAGAAAGGATAACTCCCTTGACATAAGAGCATATCCCACATTAGGTAAAGGAAAGACCCCTTTAAATTATGATCATGAAAAATAAGCTATAATCACAGATATTGTAACAGATCACTGACCAATAAGCTATGTAGGTGCGGAGTATAGAATGTGTCAGTATATTTATAACAATGTCCAAGGGAGAGGATACTCTGAATCTTGACTCCTAGATTAGACAGAAATAGGATGCTATGGAATAGACTGGTAGTTTTTACCTTCTTTCACATTAATATGATTAGCATATACCATCTGCAACCAAATATACATTTTTAAAAACATCTCTTGTAGCTAATTGTGCTATGTGACCAAGTATTGGCCAATGGAACAGGAGCAGAAGTGTGGGAACATTCTGGGCCAAACATTTAAAAGTAAGATTCCCTCTTAACTCTTATCCTTTTCCCCTCTTCCTACCAGCAGAAAGTTAGGCATGATGGTGGAAGTTGGAACAGCTATCTTGTATTATTACATGAAAGGTATATGTAGAGAAAGATGTATGTACTTTTACACAAAAGGTGTTTATAGAAACAAAAGAGAAGAGGCCTGCATTCCTGATGATTATGGGGCAGCCATATCAGCCCTCGATCACCTACCTGGACTTTTATATAACTGAGAAATAAAATAACTTTGAAGAACCACCATGATTTTGAATCTCTCTGCTCTCTGTCATAGTACATACCCAAATTAATACATATAAAGAATATTTTATCAAGGTATCTTATCTTACTGGAAATAGATACTAAGGCCTAGAAAGTTAGAGGTGTATAAAGGTTAATGGTGTTGGAAAGACATATTCAATTCCAGCTCCATAACTTGCTTGATGTGTACACTTGAGCAAGGTACTAAATCTCTTTATGCTTCAATTTATCTTATCTGTGAAATGGAGATAAGATAGTGCCTAATTTTCCAACAATCCTTCTACTGGGTATTTACCCCAGATACTTGAAAACCCATATCGAAAAAGATATTTGCACTCTGATATTCATAGCAGCATTATTCACAGTGGCCAGGACATGGAAGCAACCGAAGTGTCCTATGATAGATGATTGGTTAAAGAAGCTGTGGTACATATATACAATGGAATATTACTTAGCCATAAGAAGAGATAAAATACTGCCATTTGCTACAACATGGATGGACATCGAGATAATCATAGTAAAAGAAATAAGCCAGACAGAAAAAGTTGAAAATCACATGATATCACTTATATGTGGGATACAAACCTAAAAACAGCAAATGAGCAGGACAAACAGAGACTCATGGACATGGACTATAGGCTAGTGGTTACCAGAGGACTATAGAGTAGTAGTTACTAGTGGGATGGGGGAGGAGAGGGGAGGTAGATGGGGTAAAGGGGGTCAAATATAGGGTTTAGGGGGAGGGTGAAGTGGGTAAAGGGGATCAAATATATGATGACTGAAGGAAACTGGACTTTGAGTGGTAAATACACGATATGATAATGTACACCTGAAAATTATATAATTGTATTAACCAGTGTTACCCCAATAAACTTAATTAAAAAAAAAAAGTGCCTAATTTACAGGGTTTATATTGGATCAAATGAGATGTGAAAACAGCTCTGTATGAGGTAACTATCCAATTGATATTTGCTATTATTACTATTTTTCGACATTTTGTAATAACTATCAAACATCTTGGTGTATAATTTAGTCCCTTAAGTATAGAGATAGCCTCTCTTTGTAGCCAATTTCTATTTTAAATTAAAAGATTAATATTCTAATATTTAAACCAATCACTTGTTAGTTTGGGTAACATGAAACAAGCTTTAATTTTCTGCAAAGATGAGGATCAAGCTACAAACTGGGTGATAATCTGAAGGGGAACCAATAATATTGTGTTTAACAATGATACCGAAAAGATAATAATAATGAAAGTAATAACAATAAGTAAAATAGTTTGAGGACTTTCATGTGCAGATTGTGTACTGTCTGTTTAAATGTGTTATCTCCTACAGTCGGCACCACAGTTGCATAACACCATTATAACATTATTATACTCATTTTGAGGATGAGAGAAACCGAGGTCAAGTTAGTTATGTTCCTTGCTCCATAATACATAACCATTAGGAGTCGATGATGGGGGATTGAAATTCAGTTATTATTATTATTTTTTTTAATTCCAAAGATTTAGTTTCCATTATTTTACCTTGCCTCCTTGAACTCCTGCCTAAGGAAGCATTCAGTCTGTATCCATGGTTTCCATTTAAAATATTTGAGTAAATATACTACTTTTCCACTTTATGTTAGAGATCTAGAGGTTGATTCTAGGCTCATTATTTTACCTTATTTATTGTATGCCCAGTTTATTAAAATGAGAATGAAAGTACTTTAACTTGGGATTTTAGTAAGATGAAGGGAGTTTTCTCTTTCTTTAAATCTGGTAGCTGATAGGTTGATTGTTTCTTAGGATATTGTAAAATATATTTAATGGGGCAGGCAATGTCCTAATAGCAAACAGAAATATAAGCAAAGTGACAAACTACTTCTAAATTCTGGGCCTCAGTTTCCTTACCAAAAAGTAAATTTGGTTGGGCCAACTCATCATCAGCTACTCTAATTATAAATATTATTTAAATAGAACATTTCTACCTATCTTTATCTTACCTTTCAACTTTCTACCTTTCCTCTTTCCTTCTTTCTCTGAATTAGTAATATTAAAATACTTTACTTAGCTTCAATCACCCTGAATGGGCCATCTGCTTCTGTATTACATCGAAAAGCAGAATTTGATCATGGCTGCTATAGAAGAATATTTGGATTATTTATATTATAAGCAAATCAATCTGACATTTATACCATTGTGGCCTAAATTCTTCTAAATCTTGTCTTATATGTGAAATGTGTATGATGTGTAGAATCTTAGAAGCTCTTAAGAAGGTTTACACAGTTGAACGAATTTCTTTGATCTTCTCAAGACTTGAAAGCTGCAAGGATAAAATACAGAAATATTTCTGAAGTTCTCAAAATTACAGGTAATTCAAATTTAGTCTCAAGATTTTAACATGATCAATGAGTGATGTGTAATATCAAGTGAATATCATTTCACTGTTAATGTAATACACTGAATCTCCTAAATTTATCCTGTGAATAATTAGTTATTTTACAGGATTAGAAAGACTCTCCTTGTAAACCTCAGAAAATATGATAAAATGTAAATCGATGCTTAGACAATTTAATGTCATTTGAAATATGATTGTTTTTAATGTAATTATTTTAATACTTTAACATAATTTCATATGATAAGTGTAATTCCATTTGTTTTATTTAATACCTCTCACTTAAAGAATAAGAATTTACTGAGAACCAATCCTGAGCAGACTTTTGCAAGATTCTACATATATTTGTTAATTGGATTGTGAAGCGGGTAGAAAAGGGAAGAGATTCACAAGAAGAATTTGTCAACTCTGTCTTCCAAGTATTATAAAAGACTGAGAGAGAAAAACCATATGGCAAGCAAAATGACAGAGAAACATTACAAAGAATGATATAAATAAGTGCAGAATAAACAGAAGTTTTTACAAGTATAAATAAATTCACACTTATGTGTGATTTGAATTTTCAAAAGATGAAAAAAGAGAGGAAGAGAAGAGTGAGGAAGTAAGAGGAAAGAAACAGGTAGGAAGGCAGGCGGGAAGGAAGGAGAGAAAGATCGTTTATACAAAGTCACTCACACCAAAGTCATCTTATGGTCTGGGGTTGATGATATTCCCCAGGGAAAAGTTTCAGAATGAGCTCCTCACCTAAGTGTTACCCAAGGACTGAACTTGGGCAGTAGACAGTGCCTGCCTTGTGACATGTTTTGTTTTTTCCTTCCTCCTTCTTCTTCTATCTTTTTTTTTCCCCTTAGGGTAAATTTTATGTTCATGCTGAAATTAATCCATTAATTTCAAACATCCTTGGACCTTATATAACTGAGGACTAAAAGCATTCTTGATGTAATTAAAAAATATTAGGAAACAAGGTCAGTAAAGAATCTAACAGATCCTTAAAATATGTTAATTTAATGACTATTGGTGATTCATTTTGGAGGTTAATTTTCCATAGAAATCTATGTGATGGCAGACACAAATTTCTGAATGCACTCCTGCAGATTACTGCTTTTGTTCTTTAGATTAGAGAGAGAATAAAGACAAGAAATTGCCATGTGTGTGTGTGTGCATGACCGGGGGATAGTATGTGAACAGGCTTATAACACTGGTTAAAGGAGAAAGGACAGGGCAATTATGAATTGCTAGCCAAAGAGGAGAGTTGGTGGGCTCATTTTTGAAAACCTGGTCATATTACCACTACATGTATTTGCTTTTTATTTGCAGCCACTGTTGTAGATCTTTCTTGGTTTTCAGTTTTTTATTTTTGTGAACCTTAGCCACTTCAGTAACAGCATTTTTGCAAATGAGGACTAGGGTGTGTAAACTAGTTGAACATTACTTTTCTAGATTAAACATACTTCTGAAAAGAGAAAGAGGAAATAAATAGTATTTTTAAGTTACTTTTTTTTCATATTTGATGTTTCTTCCATTTAATCTGGCATGAAGTTTTATTTCTCAGACAGTGGGAACCTAAATAGTGTTTCTTAGATCCTGTCCTAGCAAACATTTCTACTGACCTTCTTCCCAATATCCATATCTTTATATAAAATCTGAGCCCCAGGGGAATAAATAGCAGCAGACTTTGCTCAGATTTTTTTTTTCTTTTCGACTAAGGTTTAGCTTCACAGTAGATGGTTACTCTCAGCTCTTGCCTATGCTGAATTGAAAGCATGAGAAAGTGCTAAGGACCACCCGGTATGTAAGTCATGGATAAAAGAGGGAAGGATGATAGGGAGATTTCAGTTTTCCTTTTTGTATTGCCTGCACTCTTAAGAAGCATAAGAAAGAATCTTACGACAGAGTTGATGTTAGTCCAACAGGCTGGCCAGTCCAGCATTTATGAAATAAGACTTTCTTTGAAAGCGCTCAGAAAATTGATTTAAAAAAGTGAAATAGTTACTGTTTATTTAATTTTTGATTGATTGGGATATTTTTTGCATATGGAGAAGCTCTGAAGGTGTATTTCTACAACTGAATGAAAAGAAAGAAAAAACAGTTAAATTAAATAAATGTTTAAATACTGTTTATGGTGATCAACTCTAGGCATCCAAAATTGTAAATTATTTTCATGATAGACTATTTTTGCACTCTTTATGGAGATGTTTAGTTTTCTGTATGTATGCCTCATTTACTCTAACAGCAAGATGCCAGGACATTCTATAAGTGTTACAGACAGGCTGCCTGGGAGGAGGGAACATGGCAATGATATAAGAAGATAAAAACATATTTTGAAGGCTAAGTTTTGATGTTTATTTTTCAGTGAAGTTTATTACTATTGACTATTAAGGCATAATTTACATACAATGCAATGCATTCATTTAAAGTGTATACAGTTGACCCTTGCTCAACACAGGGGGTAGGGGCAAGGACACTCCCACAATTGAAAAATTTGTGTATAACTTTTGACTTCTCCCAAACTTAACAACAGTCAGCCTCCTTTATATCCATGGGTTTTGCATCTGCAGTTTGAACCAACTGCAGATTGAAAACAGTATTTTGATCTGTGGTTGGGAATCAATGGATGCAGAGAGTCAACTGTACTAACAGCCTACGTTGACTGGAAGCCTTAATGATAACATAAATAGTCAATTAACACATATTTTATATGTTATATGTTTATATACTATATTTGTACAACAAAGTAAGCTAGAGTAAAGAAAATGTTAAGAAAATTATAAGGAAGAGAAAATACATTTACTGTATTTATTGAAAAAAAAATCCCATGTATAAGTGGACTCTCACAGTTCAAACCTGTGTTGTTCAAGGGTCAACTGTAGTCTAACGAGTTTTGATAAAGCTATATACTATGTCACCACCACTACAGTAAAAAAGCAGAAGGTTTTGATCACCATACAAGATTCCTTTGCCCCTTTCCAGTCAACTCTCTTCACACCTTAGCCTTTGAGCAACCATTGGCCTGCCTTCTGCCATTACAGATTAGATTTGTCTTCTTTAGGGTTTCAAGTAAATGTAACAGTATATATTCTTTTGATCTCAGTTTCTTTCACTTTACATAGTAATTTGAAAAATTATTCATGTCGAATAGTATGTCCTTATATACAGATATGCCACAATTTGTATATCCATTTACCTTCTGATAGACATTTGGGTTGTATCCAGTTTGGAGATATGAATAAAGCTGCTATGAATATTTGTCTGCAAGTCTCTGTGTGAATAAACAGTTTTGTTTCTCTTGGGTAAATACTTAGAAGTGGAATGGCCAGATCATATGGGAGGTGTATGTGCAACTGTTAAGGAAACTGTGAAGCCATTTTTCACAGTAGTTGGACCATTTCACATTCCCACCAGCAGAGCTTAATAGTTCCAGTTGCTTCACATCTTTACCAATATTTGGTATGGTCAGTCTTTCTGATTTTAGCTATTATGGGTATAAACTGGGAGTTTATTGTAGTTAAATTTTGCATTTTCCTGATGAATGATTAGAGTGAGCATCTTTTCATATCCTTATTGGCTACTCAAATTTCTTACTTTGTGAAGTGTCCGTTGGAATCTTTTTGTGTTTTCAAATAAGTCATCTGCTAATAGAGATGGAAGATTTCTTCATATATATTACTTTTTATTTTTTATTATTTTTTAAAATTTTATAGGCACGGCAACCCTTAGTTGACCTCATAGATAACAATGACCTTGTCAGCTTACAATTCCTTATTTTTTTATTTTTTACACGTACAGCACCTGGTCTTCCTAGGTGGTCTCCCATCCAAATACTAACCAGGCCCAACCCTGCTTAGTTTCCGAGATCAGACGGGATCTGGGTTGTTCAAGGTAGCATGGCAGTAGACTTCTTCATATATTTTAGATACAAGTTCTTTGTCATGTATGTACTATGAATATTATCTCAGTGTATGGTTTGTCTTCTTTTTTTACTGGTGTCTTTTGAAGAGAAAATGTTTCTAATTTTGATTAAATTCAATGTTTAATTTTTCTAATATGCTTTGTGCATTTTTGTGTCTAAGAACTCCTTGCCTACCTCAAGATCACAATATTTCCATCTAAGAATTTTTTCATTTTAACTGTTACATGTAGATCTATGATATATTTTAATTAATGTTGTATGTAGAGTGCGGTAAGGATTGAGGTTTTTTTCAGTTGTTCCAATATCATTAACGGAACAAACATTCCTTTTTCCCTTAGTAGTTTGTGAAAAATTAATGTGTAGGTCTATTTATGTATTCTTGATTCTGTTCTATGTCTATTATTATATCAGTACAATACTGTCTTGATTACTGTAGCTTTAAAATAAGATTTGTATAAAGTACAAGTTCTTCGTCTTTGTACTTTCTTTGAAAAAATTGTTTTGACTATTCTAAGTTGTTTGCATTTCCAATTAAATTTTGAAATTCACTTGTCAATATGTACAAAAATATGTGATAAAATTTTAATTGGGTCTTCATTGATATCTTAGCAATATGAGCTCCTCCAATCCATAAAAATGGTGTACCTCTTCATTTATTTAGATCTTTAAAGTTTTTTAAACATGGTTTGTGGTTTCAGTAAGCTTTCACATATTTTAAAATTATCCTTAAGTATTACATATTTTTGGATACCATCATAAATGGAAGTATTAATTTAATTTTAATTTCAAGAGTTTTATATAATATATACAAATGCAATTGATCTTTGTTTATTGACATTTCTTCCTGCACCTTTAAACTCACTTATTTGTTGTAGTAGCTTTTATAGGTTTCTTAGAATGTTCTTCATATATTATTATGTTGTCTGAAAATATAGTTTTACTTCCGTTTCAAGCTGTACAACTTTTTCTCTTTTTTTAAGGTTTTTATATTTCTTTTTATTTTTTAATTACAGTTGACATTCAATATTAGTTTCAGGTATGAAGCAGGGTGATTAGACATTTACATAACTTATGAGGTGGTCCCCATAATAAGTCTGGTACCCACGTGACACCATATATAGTTATTACAATATTATTGACTATATTCCCTATGCTTTACTTTATATCTCTGTGACTATTTTGTAACAGCCAATTTGTGCTTAATCCCCTCACCTTTTTAATCCCTCCAACTCCCTTCCCATCTGGCAACCATTGATTTGTTCTCTGTATCTATGAGTTTGTTTCTGTTTGTTTATTTGTTTATATTATTTTATATATTCCACATATAAGTGAAATCATGTAGTATTTGTCTTTTTCTGTCTGACTTATTTCACTTATCATAAGACCTTCTAGATCCATTTATGTTGTCACAAATGGAAGATTTTATAGGTTTTTTTTTTTTATGGCTGGTTAATAATCCATTGCATATATGTACCACATCTTTTTTACTGATTTATCTATCAATGGACACTTAGGTTGCTTCCATATCTTGGCTATTGTAAATAATGCTGCAATGAACATAGTGATGCAAATATCATTTTGAATTAGTGTTTTGGATCTTTTAGAATAAATACTCAGAAGTGGGATTACTGGGTCATAATAGATAGAGAAGTTAAGAAAACAATCCTATTTGCAATTGCATAAATATATATATATATATATATATATATAAATTTAACCAAGGAGGTAATAAAACAGTTCTTGGAAAACTATAAGACATTAAAGAAATAAGTAAAAGAAGATACAAATAAATGGAAACGTCTATCATGCTCATGGATAGGAAGAATCAGCGTCGATAAAGGTCCATACTACCTAAGGAAATCTACAGATTCAATGCTATCTCTATCAAATTACCAATGAAATTTTTCACAGAACTAGAATGAATAATCCTAAAATTTATGTGGAACCATAAAAGCCCCCGAATATCCAAAGCATTCTTGAAAAAGAACAAATTTGGAGTTATCACGCTATGCCTGATATCAAACTATACTACAAGGCTATAGTAATCAAAACAGCATGGCACTGGCATAAAAACAGACACATAGATCAATGAAACATAATAGAGAAGCCAGAAGTAAATCCATACCTATACACCTATATGATCAATTAATCTAATACAAAGGAAGCAAGGATATACAATGGAGTAAAGAACATCTTTTCAATAAATGGTGTTGGTAAAACTGAACAGATACATGCAAAAAAATGAAACTGGACCACTTTTTTTACACCACATACAAGAATAAACTAAAAAGGAGTTAAAGGCTTAAATGTAAGACCTGAAACCATAAAACTCTTAGAAGAAAACATAGACAATAAACTCTTTGACATTGCTCTTCATAATATATTTTAGATATGTCTCCTTGGGCAAGGGAAACAAAACAAGCAAACAAACAAACAAATGAGACTACATCAAACTAAAAAGTTTTTTCACAGCAAAGAAAACCATCAACAAAATGAAAAGCCAGCCCCTGAATGGGAGAAGATATTGTCAATGAGACATCCAACGAGAAGTTAATATCCAAAATATATAAAGAACTCATACATTTTGTTATATATTGAATGCTCAACATCACTAATCATTAGAGAAATGAAAATTAAAATTGCAATGAGATATCACCTCCTACCTGTCAGAATGGCTATTATCAATAAATCAACAAATTAATGTTAGAGAAAAGAGAGCCCTTGAGCACTGTTGGTGGGATTGAAAATTGGTGCAACCACTATGGAAAACAGTATGGAGTTTCCTCAAAAATTAAAAATATAACTTTTTCTTTTAAAAAATGCTTGTAATGCACTATCTAGAACCTCTAATTCAATGTTGAATAGGAATAAGAGCAAGCATTTTTTTTATTACTGACATTATAGGGCAAGCATTCAGTCTTTCACCACTATATATGATGTTAAGTATAGGTTTTTCTCAAATGCACATTGAAAAATTTCTATTCTATTTCCAATTTGAAAGAGTGCTTCTTATATTTCTTTTTGCATGCTCATGAATTAAAGTAGTATTTTCAATGAAAATGTGTACATATGTAATAAAATACTCATACAAAAGATGTTTCATATTTTTAAAAAAGCTTTAAGATAAAAAATGTAAAATGTAAAATAAAAGAGAATTAGTTCACTTTCAATGTGCCACAAACAACTCTAAAATAATATATTTTTCAAGATCTTTTTTTCTGTACATAGGAGAATTTAAACTTATTTATTCTTATGCTGGCAGGCAGAAGACATGATCTGGATAAGAACGACATATTATCAGATTAATTTTTTTCCTCAGTGAAGAATGGACATAGAGAACAGAATAGTGTCTTGGAAATCCAAAAAGACAAACCAAATTCAGGCTGTTACCTCCTCCTGGAGTTTTGTTTTTGCAGTGAGGAGGCCTTTGAAGGACCATGATGTGGGTCCCAGGTCTGGTTGGTCCCAGGTCTGGCTGTGATACAGGCTCGTGGCTAGAAATAGGACCCTGGATTCAGAATCTTACCTTAGTGTATGTAGTATGGCGCCGATGTCTAAAATATGTAAACATAATTTAGCTTATTGTATTCTGATATATGTGAAGTCCATGCGGTCCCCTGGGGAGAAGAGGGACAGAAGAGAAGCAGAAGGGGAGCAGAAGGGGAGCAGAAGAGCAGAAGCAGAAGCGTGCTCCCCACAATAGAAGTGCACTCTCCACAATAGAAGCACGCTCCTCTCAGTAAAGTTGGTGCCTGCCATTTCATTCTCATGTCGGCCCCTCCTGTGTTCTTTCAACTGGGTGTCTCACCATGGAAACCTTCTCTTCTCGATAAGCTTGGTGCTGACATGTGATAACTCAGTTCTTTCAGATATGATAAAAATCAAGCCCACTTTATATCATTTTTGTTTTTTGTTATTTGCATTAGTTCATGTGTATGCAATGATTCGTGTGTACCATCAGTTTAAATTTGAGAAAAATAAGAAATATTTAGTACTAAATAAAATAGTAACATATTTACAAATTATCTCAATAAGATAAGGTTTCTATAGTTATAAACAACTCAATAAAAAAACTATGAAACAATGACTCAGACTAACTTTGATAAATCAATTTATAGAATATTCCTAGCCAGAGCTGGCTCTTATTTGATCAGAAATTTATTTATCTGAGTTATTTAAAGTTGAAGCCAGCAGTACACAGGGTTTGAAGGACCCCTGATGTTTCTCCACATTTTAAGCAAGGCCTATGGTTGTCCACAGATGGACCAGGCTCCTTATAATAACTAGCACAAAATAATTTATAATGGTGATTTTTTTTTTTTTGCAAGGAATGCTAAGCAAGTCTTTTTTCATTTTACAGCCACCTTATTCAGGCCTCCTACTTCTGTAGCTTATTGTCTATCTAAAGCTTTTGCTCAAGGACTGTTGATTTACATGAACTTGTAATATATTCTTGTGAATAATAATTCTAATAATGAATAGCATTTATTGAGCATTTATTAAGTCATAAACACCCTGGACGTCTTATTTTGTTTAATCTTTACAACAATCCTATGAAATATGTACCTTATTATTTCTTCTTCTCAAAACAGGAAACTGAGGCTTAGAGAGGATAAGTAATTTATCTATAGACATGCAGCAAGTGGTGGATCCAGGATTTGAACCCAGTGGTCCAACACCCAGAGCCTGTCCTCCTAAATGCTAGAGTGGCCCACTGTGTATGCTGAACAAATAGGTCCTGTAGTTCCCAACTCATCCAGACTCAGGACAATCATTTTTTCCCAAAGTAGTGGAATAAATTAGTGGAATTATAATGTTAAGATATGTGTGTATGTATGTGTATATATACCCCCCCATATATATATATGTGTGTGTATATCTGTATATCTATCTATCTATCTATCTATCTATCTATCTATCTATCTATCTATAACTAGACATGAAATAATACTTCTAGGGGTAGCTCCCTTCCCCTGTCACTTCCTGTGGCCTTTTAGGCAATGCCTTTGCTTATACTGATATCTTTGTCATGACAATCTTTTGTTCTTCCTATGTTCAGGTGGTTAATTTCTCTACATATTTTGAGTTGAGGTAAAACCATCTAAAAACTTGGCTATATGTAAGATAAATGAAGAAAGACTGTATTCCTCTCTCTAATATCTGAAATGTTTATAATTAGGGACTTTTTAGGTTGGGACTGAACTGCAAGGTCTCTATGTGAGTCTTATTAAATGGCGAGCTAGCACCTCTCTTACCATTCTCATATTCTTCCATTAATTCTGTTTTTTACATTTTTTACGGATTTGACCAGTAAGGAGGGTGGGGGACCAACCATCCCACCTGTGCAAAATTTCTGAAAATATGTATTTTTTAAGGCCATAAGTCACATAGAGCGGGTAGTCAAAAGGCAACCTATTTTTAGAACTGTTTGCTTTCTCTAGCAGTAAATCTTAGCAATGTTTCTGGATGGTGATGTTTATTGAAAAAAGTTGTGAAAATCTTGGAGTCAATTTTAACAAGAGACTGGATTCTCTTGAAATGGACCTTATATGTCCAATAAACTCACAAATATTATGCCTATCAAGTCTCTTTTAAAAATAGACATTATGACAGGACTTAGGAGTAAAAGTTAGAAGGAAATGGAGAAATTGGGCATGAAAATTACTTAAAAACATTACATGTGGCCATTCTTTAGGGTGCAGGTGGGGCCAGTTTTATTCTGTTTGCTGATGAGATATCTCCCCACTCTCTGTAAGCATCCCTTTTCTATTAGTCAGGGTTCTCCAGAGAAACAGGACCAATAGGTTGTTGGCTAATTCTTTATGTTCAGTTATGGAAGCTGACAAGTCCACAAGCTGCAGGGTGGGCTAGAAGGCTGGAAACCCAGGAAAGCCAATGTTTCAGTTTGATTCCAAAGGCAGTCTGCTATAGAATCAGGAAGAGCTTATGATCTAGATAAAGTTTGAAGGTTATCTCTTGGAGAATTCTCTCTTGCTCCAGGAAGGGTGATCTATTTGTTGTAGTAAAACTTTCAACTGATAGGGTGAGGCCACCCATATTATTGCAGGCAATCAGCTTTCCTCAAAGTCCATTGATTTAAATGTTCATCTCATTCAAAAATGCCCTCACAGAAATACCCTGAATAATATTTGACCGAACATCTTGGTCCCCTGTGGCCCAGCCAAGTTGACACATAAAGTTAACCATTGAAACACCATCCAAATACACAATGTACACAAACTGTGTGTTCATACATTTTCCCAAAGGGAAACCTTTTGGCCAACATGACTTGCTCTCTTCCCTCTGGGCTCCTGTGGTGTCCATCTTGCCTTCCCTGCCGTGTGCAAGATGATAAATCATATTATTATTGTTTGCTCTGCTCTGGGCACTGCCTGTAACATCCTTTAATGACACTAATCCTCTCTTTCACTTTGTTATCCTATATGTCTCTGAGGCCTTAAAGCGGGAGCTTACATTCAGATTCTCCTGATCAAAGCGGAACTGAATGGAGAGATAGACTGCTGTTAGTACAGAAGGATTTACAGATGACTTTTCAAAAAGCTTCCCAGGATTCAGATTCCTTATTATGAGGAGATAAGCTGAGGGAGGTTTGGATCTAGCTTCCTGAGACCCCAATCCTTATCATCACTTTTTGATCTGTCCTTGCTCCGCCAGTATTATAAAATCAGTTGACTTTTATAGTGACACAATCTAGGTGCAACTGAAAGTGGAAACAGTTTTTCTCTCAAGTTCCTATTTCCAATTCTATACATTCATATATGTTGCTACATCCCGCTTCCTAGTTCATCCCTCTTTTGTAGTCCATGGCCTCCTAGGGTCCTACACTGTGGCACCCCAACAGGTCACATGGTCCCCAGGCTCCAGACATTACCATTTACTCTGTCATTAACATATATCTGTTCTGTGTCATTCCTTCAGGGTACTGCCTCAACTGGGCCACTGACATATTGATTCAAAATGAGATGTTAATATCATGTAACAGCTCTGTTGACCTTCTTAGGTACATACACACACATACGCACACACATACATACTAAAAAGAAAGCTCTCTAAAATAATTACATTCATTTACATTTGGCAAATAAAAAAGGCAGATGCTATCTCTTTACACTGATAGATGCCACAGAATGTGCTAATCTACTCAGGTTCCTTCTTATATAAGACACACTGCATTATATTTGGAGACTTGACACATAAAACTTTCTCCTGAAGGCACAGATAGGTGCAGGGGATTTATTTTGCCAGACACTCAAGGTTTTAGTTTGAAGAACTTAATGTTAATGATAGGCGCACTGAATGGCCATCATATCGTCATATACCATATAAGTGATTGAGCCATTGGGCTCAATGCTCAACACACTCGAAGGGCTTTATTTGGCAGGCAGACATGATGGTTTTCAACCTGGTTTTGCCCATTTGCATCTCTCGCTCTCTTTTTTTTTTTCAAATGTTAGAAAGTATGTTACTTTTAGTTTTGGATAAAATCTCTACTGGTTTCCTTTCATTCATTATAATTTAACACATATTTTGAGTGGTGAAAGCGTATCAGCCATCAGCATACCAAGGGCTGTTTGGACTCTGAAGGTGAGAACACAAGATCATGCCATCGAAAGGCAAGTGTAGATGTACATAAGCAAATTTATAATCCCAGGGAACATTTAGTGCCTTATTAGAGTTACAAATTGTTTTGAGAGTCCTGAGGAAGGAATAATTAATTTCAGCTGGGATTAAATCTCCAGTTTTACACGTTCAATTTACGAGCGCTCAAAGTATGAAAGAATACCTGCCAGATAAAAATATGCCTATTGTAGAGCTGCTCCGTTTTCATACACTTAATAAGCACTTACACTGAACATTGTTTAGGAGATACACTTTTCAGTCCTCAGTGACTAAAAACGGTCCCTACAATTTCCTAGGCAATTCAGACGAGGTTATTCCGGTCAATTCTCCTGTATAAACAACAACCACATGCTGGGTTAAAGCTGCTGCCACCACCAACAAAAATAAAACCCATTTCTTTAAAAAAATCTATAAGTTAAAAAGCCAGTGGCTAGCTGCCAGAGCAATTTGGGAAAATAACCTGGATGAGATAGATAAGCAGAATATTCAGCACCAAAGTCATTTGTATTGAGGCATTTGTCTGTACTGCATACTTAGGCTGAACATGCTGTCTGTGAGGGAGGAGGGAGAAATGCTAGGGCCTGAGGACTGTCCAGGGGGAAATATCAGGATAAATACGAACAAGACAAGTACTATATGATCTTACTTATATGTACAATCTAAAAACATCAAACTCATAGAAATAGAGAGTAGAATGGTGGTTGTCAGGGGGCTGAGAGGTGGGGGAAATGGGGAGTACTTGGTCAAAGGGTACAAACTTTCAGTTATAAGATCAATACACTCTGAGGACCTGATGCACATCATTGTGACTATAGCTAACATATTGTATTGTATACTTGAAAATTGCTAAGAGAGTGGAGCTTTAATGTTCTCACCATAACAACAAAAACAAAATGGTAATCATGTGAAGGGAAGGATGTATTAACTAACCTTATTGTGGTAACCATTTCTCAGTATATATGTGTTTAAATCATCACATTGTACAATTTAAACTTACACAATATTGTATGTCGATTATATCTTAATAAAGCTAGAAAAAGAAAAAAAACAGCAGAAACTATAGGTTTTAGAAAAAACCTGATGCACAATCCAAATGTTGGAATTATTACACACAAATTCTTGAACCATAGCTAAAGAAAAATCAGTGAGCTTTAACATATTTTCAATACTTAGAAAATTTGAAAACAGAACAGAACTTCTGTAAATGAAATATACAATAGCCAAAATTAAAAGCTGTTGGACAGCAGATTGGATATAACAAAAAAGATAATTAGAAAAATAAAAATCAGATTAGAAGTTCTCAAATTTAACACAAACCCCACATGTATCCTCAGTTTTTCATCAACGTGACCTTCAAAAAATGGGACAAATTGAAAACATAGAGTCATCCTTCCATCCTAAAATTAACTTGTATCTAATCTTAATAGGACTGGTTCGCAGTTGAGTAATTTCAACAATAGGAAAAATTCATGAAGCAAAATTGTTATAAAGTTGGAGGCAAATTATTAATTTGGGTGTTACAATCTTTGGCTTAGAAAAGCAGGAGAATATGCTGAAACCCATTATGAATAAGACTAGTAAAGTGGTTTACTCTTGAAAGTGAACTCTCCTAAAATTGAGAGCTTTCTTATACATCCAAAATAACAGGTTAGAAAATATATAACGTATATTAATATAATTAATATATTTATGAGAACTATACATGAGAACTACTTAGCATCATACAATATGTTTTTGGATGTAAGGAATAAGTAATATAAATATCCATTATCTACAAATAATTCAATATCCTTATATAATCTTAATCAAATTGCATTCTAATTCAGAAAAAGGTTATATATATAAATGTAAGTTAAATATATATACATACATAAACTAAATATGTATACATATGCACATATATACAAATGTATTTATATACCATATATAAACGATATATAATATATGGAACCATATTGCAGAAATATGTGGGGAAAGTTAGTATATGATAAAAGACTTTTCAACTCAGTAGAGAAAGATTGAGTTTATCATTAAATGGAATTGGCACAACCAACAAACCTTTGGGAAAAAATTGTTTCTCTCTCTCGCACTTTTACATACATGAAACAAGATTGTTTAAAAATTTTTGACATTTATGTTCTTTATTTTTATCATACATTATATAAAAATATTTATAACCTTGGGGTTTGAGAGAACTCTCTAAACATGACACAAATATCAGAAGGAGAATATTTACAGATGATACTATATAATGATTTTAAAAGCCAGAAACAAAAGGTGAAAACAAAATTCTTCACACATATAACAAAGGGTTATTATTAGTAATCTGTAAAAGTCTTTTCTATTTAACAAGAAAAAGATAGACATGTCAACAGAAACTTTTTTAAAAAGAAAGAATAGAAGTACTTTGATAAGCATAAAAAGGATAATTCAAATTCATTAATAATCAAAATAAAACATTTTATAAATTGGCAAAATAGATTGGGTTGGTGGCCATATTGAGGTATGGTCATTCTCATTCGTGTGGTGACAGAACCTGTCTGGGAGTCACTTGGGTGATATATATCAAATTGTTAAGTATACATACACTTTGCTCTAGAGATCTTACTTCTAGGAAGCTGAATTCTATAGAAATACCTGAAGGCATGCACTAAAACCTATGTGCATACATTTGTATAGCCAGATAATTTGTAATATAAAAAACTAAAAACTATTCTATAATCAATATGATTGCTTAAATAATTTAGGGTAACCTTTAAAAATGTTTTTTTCAATGTCCATTATATAATGTTTAATATAAAAAAGCAGGTTACCAAACATCATCAATATTAAGAAATATTTTTTTAAAAATGTGAACTGGGATAATTATATGGTTTACTTTTTAAAGAGGTCAATCTATCAGCCCAGTGCCACAATGGCGAATGTCTGAATCATGTGGGTAACTTATGAAAAATTACAGACTCTTTGTACCAAATATACAAGGATATAAAGTCTGAGGTGAGCTGAGAATTTTATTCTTTGAAAACTGCTCAAGTGATTGGATGCCCTATCAAGCTGAGTACTCTTGACTTCAACTACCTAAACATAAATTTCCACCTGATCCTACTCAAGGATAAGATCATACCTATTTTTAATCTGAAAGGAACCATAGAGATAGTCAGACGGTATTTTTCAGAGTTACCATTTGGGGGCAATTTGAACTTTGGTGCCACCCCAGCGGCATGGGGGAATAACAGGTGCAGAAGAGTAATTAGCATTTTTCCTTCATTCTTTCTCACTGACCCAGTGTAGAATCACAGGTCAGTGAGACTTAGAAAAGACTTATTAAAATATATTTTAGAAAGACAGAGCATGCTCTAAGGAGGAACATGGTTTCAGCGAAGAGAGCAGTAACAACCTAGAAGTGGGAAGGTCTGAATTATAATTGGGCTGAGATGGGTGGTTACAAAGGTGTTCCTAGATGATTGGCACATAAGGTAATTTTGATTGACACTTGACTGCTGTATAACACTGCCTAGTGTGTATGCACTAGAATTCAGTCTGTTGTAATTAGATTCATAAACTTTCAGGTATAAACATGGTATTATACTGACAGTATAATGAGGCTGAGGTTGAGGGTAGGTAAACCAGCTATAGATTATGGCTCCCTAGTCCTTTGTCTCTGAGGATGCAGGAGGGGTTCTCTAACTACCAATGGGATATTCTTTGGGAGGTCTCTAGGCTGGGCCTCCTTCCTTTGTTCCCCTGTTGTTCATTTCTGACTAGCTATCTAACAAGAACATTCAAGTGAGCATTTTACTGAAAAGTCATTAAATTAAATCACTCTACTTTGTTATAATCTTGTTCAAGAGGGGTTAAAAGCTATAGTTCTATTCCTGTTTGTTTATTTGTTTGTGTGGTGTTGTTTTTTTTTTTTTTTTTCAAATAGAACCAATCCCTGGTTGGATGTCTCAGCAAGGAGAGCTGCAGACTCATTGGTGGCAATGCAGATATTCACAGTTGCACGCAGAGTATCACAGAAGGCATAATCACCACTCTGCTTCCCTGCATATGTTCATTCCCCTGCAAATGTGTTATTCTCGAGACCATAAAAAGCTCTTCTGAAGTTTGGTTTACTGCTACTCTGAGCATGAGTTCCTTTATGGCATGGGAGAGTAGGTATCCATGGATTTCTAATAGCAAAATGAAAAAGCTCTTTACCTTTGCAGACTTAGCAGGATACAGTGATCAGTATTGAAGGCATGGTTTACTGTTTTCTGGGGATAGATACTTTTGCTTAACATGGTGAAAACTTAAGCTAAAATCCTTAAAGCACAAAATTTGGGTCTTTCTCTATTTTGCCTAAGTAATATATTGAAGCATCAACTCAAAACTGTTCCCATATGTGATATCTCTGGCTTCTGCAGCCCACAGTAATTTCTCCTTATTCCAGACTGGCAGAACCCTTTGCAGGTTGTACACTGCATACCTCTAGAGGTGCTAGTTATATTATATGTTTTTGTATATAATACTTATACATTTGTGTTTTTATATATTTTTTATATTTTTAATGTATATATAAATAGCAGTAAACGTTCAGTGGAAAATAGCAGTAAATGTTTTGTGTAAGAGGTACAATTTTATAATTTGCACAAAGGCAGAGTATGGGCTGCCTTATTCTGGTGTTTTACTTATACTGTGGATAATGGGATCCTACAACACACTGCTGATTTTCAATCAATACGTTTACATGTTTCTCTTTCCAATGAATGTATGAGCTTCTCATATTGGAAGCTTATGTTACACATCGATTCTTTCTTCCAGCACAAATAAAAGGTGGAGATGTATGTTCTCAAGAAAAGATTGTTACATTGAGTAACATGCACATAGAATATTAATGGTAGAAGAGACATCTATAATGCCCAGATATCTGATTGAGGACCTTCTAATTGAGATCACGTGAAGTGAGAAATTTTTACGATAACATTTTTACTTTACTATCTTTGATTTATAATTACAAAACAATGTAGTTTTAATTTTTGGACTTTGATTTTTTTCCCTTGGGAATTTGATAATAACGGTCATAGTTTTTTACATTTTTGGTATTTAATAGGCTGATATATCAGGGATTACATTTAGCTCTATATAGCAGAAATGTCACTGCAATGGCTTAATAAAATAGGGATCAGTTTTTCTCGTGCTATAAGGACTGGGGGTAGGCAGTTCATGGCTGGTCAGCTGTTTAAAGAATGAGGCTCCTTTTCTTTTCCTGTTCTGTCATCTTCAGCATGTGGCTTTTGGTCCCGTGGCCGCAATATGGCAGTTGCAGCACCAGATATGCTGCAATTCATACAGGAAAAGAAGAAAGGAAAGGTCAAATGAGTTAGTCCTTTTTGCAAGAGTGTTCCTGGAATCCCCTTTCAAAATCTTTCACTTAAATATTGGCCAGGACTATGTCATATGGACATCCCCCTTGTGAGAGAGTCTGGTAAGGTAAGAATTTTTAATTAAGCATATTGAAGTTCTCCTGGGAAAGAAAAAAGGGAAAATGAATATTGGGGAGGCATTTTCACCATACCTGATATTGTAGTTTTTAAGTCTATTTTTATGGTGTCATTTGGGCATATTTTGCCAATCAAATTTAATGTTGATTGAGCTAGATGCCTGTCCACAGGCATTGGAATGAATGATTGGGAGGCGACAGAGCTGGCACAAGAAAAAAATGAGCCAAATCATAAAATGAATTTGGGGATACCAATGTAGGTAGTGGGGTCCCTTGACAGACCAATCTAGAGAATTCTCAGGAAACATTGCATGTCTATCTGTAACATATCTTCAACTGCTTATTTCATTGGTAGGATGATCCACATCTGATGGCAATTTCCCACGTCCCACTTACTTTTCAGCTTTAGTCAAGGAACTCATAGGATTTGAAGAGATGCCCAGCCGACCAGTGGAAATCGGGGCAGAGTAAGACTGGCTCTGCTGCTTATAAGACATGTAAAATCTTTTCTACTACATACAAATTTCAATCATTTTATTTTTTACATAGGCAAATAAAACTCGCTCATTTTTTTTTTATTTTTAACTTTTAAAATCTCATGGAAATTTTCATATAAACACAAAAGTAAAGAGATAGTATAATAAACCCCTATGTGCCCATCACTCAGTTATCAACAATTGTTGACTCAAAGCGAGTCTTGTTTCATGTATAGCCATATCCAATCTTTATTTAAGCTATTTTGAAGCAAATTTATAAAATCTTATCATTTTTCATAAATATTTTAGAATGTTTCTCTAAAATTTAAGGCTCTTAATCCAGTCTGTTGTTAGATTTTATCAGAGTCTAAATTTTGTCCTGGGTTTTCAAATAAGGATCCAAATAAAAAATGTACATTTTAATTCATAGCTATGTTTCTTAACTCTCTTTTAATCTACAGGGACGCCCCCCACCCCACTTCTTATTTTTTCTTACAGTTTATTTTTGGAAAAATCCAGATTCAACAGCGTTTCCCATATTCTGCATTTTGCTGCCTGTATCTCCTGAATCAACATGGTATCACTGCACATTTTTTACTGTGGCTTGTTTATCCTGTAAACTGATTGTTAGAACTGAAGGCTTGATCAGATTTAGGCTCAAATTTAATGATTTTTGGTTTTAAAGAATTGAAATCATTCTATAAGAATGAATTTAGCCATTCCATAAGAACATTTTTCTATGTAAAATGTTCTTTGCAGATAACACCTTCTTAACTCAATATCAAAGAAAAATACTTTAAAGGAAGGGGTGACTACCTCAATTCTCAAACAGTTTGAAATTTTCTGTCTAGACAATTTAATTTAAATTTGGATTTAATAATATTCTCTGTTGTATTCAACAGATATTTTCCACATAAATTAAGCATTATTACGATCAAATATTCTTTTTTTCATCTCTCAATTTAAGGCTTCTTGACACATTATGGCCACTAATATCACGTAAGTGATTTTGCCTGTGTGACTGTAGTATAGTTAGCTATACTTTTACTCTTATCCAATTTAGCCAATATGACTCCTTACTAACAGTAATTAACTCATTTCACTTGCTTTAATCAGAATCACTTATAAATATCAAAACTGTATGCAAAATTAGTTTGAAATTGGGTCATTCTCTTAAACCTGTACACTTGACTACTCAGTCTTTATCCTTGCTGACCTATTTTTTCCCCAAACATAATGAAAAGGTCAATGTAATCATGATTTAGGTCTAAATTACCATAAATTATCAATTTATGAGTTCTCAATTCATCCAACTTGCCTATATTTAGTTCTTTCCTGTATTTAAGTTTTAAAATGACACATGCTTATAATTGTTTTCCCAGTTATGATTTGGGTCAGTATGGTAGTAGTCTGCATTTTTTAAAAAAATCATGGGATTGTTTAATTTTATTTTATGTAAGAAGTTAATAAAAGGACTCTATATAAAAATAAAGGTTTACTTGAAGTAGAAGCTAGGGACCTGAAGCCCTCTCCGTTCTGTACCTCTTGCTACACTGTAACTACCCTGAGCATCTCACATAATTCCTAAAGCTCACTGGAGCACCATGTGGTAGTGTCCTAGGTTCCACATTTCTCCATTATTTATGAAGGGACTCTATGGAATATGAGAATGAATGAATAGTTCAGCCAGAGGTGACGAAGTCAGCCCGTGAGACAGTAAAGTGTTTAAGGCTTTTTGTCTGAGTTTGTCTCAGGCCTGCTCTTCTTCCTAAACATTTCTTTCACAGGAATATAGCAACCTCATAGCAATATCTGGTTTCTACCTCAGCTCTAAAGTTAATTATAAAATGTAAATTTGAGCTTGTAAATCTTCTGAAATATTTTATGTAAATTTTAAAGTTAGTTGTGATTCAGAAATTCTCATTTAATAAAATGTTTTGAATGCTCTTTAATGAATTCATCCTGTAATACTCTAGAGAAAATCCCTGTAACCTGGTTGTCACTGTGCATTGTGAGTTTAAACATCCATCAGGAAGCTTTTGGTCAGCAGACCCAGATTAAATTAAGCATCCTTTCTAATTAAGACAAAAATAAATGAAGAGCACTTCATGTAATCAATGAGTTGGAACTAAAAAAGGATAATTAAGTTTGTAGTTCATCATTTAAAACTGAGCTGGTAAACTTGGATTTCTCACAATTTGATTTTAACCTATTTGGATTCAGGTCTTATTTCCAGAGCTACTCACCTCCCTCCTTATTTTATATTTTTCATTTGTCTTTCAAATTTTTCTTCTGTAATTTATCCAGAATATCAATTTCTAATAAACTTTACCTTTAGTTAATAGTATTCCTACATAGGATTTTTTTCATCTTCTACAGGCAATCAGACCAAATCTGAGCTCTCTCAAGACTGTGTCAACTGGCCCTATATGTGGATCTTAGCTTCCATTAGCATGGCCCTAACTTTCCATCTCGGCTGATATTCTTAGTGGTCCAGAGGTGGTATTAAAAATGTTTGATAATTGGTATAGCACGGGCACCGATAGATCAGAATCTAGTCATAAAATTGGATAATTTTTGGAGGCCCCAAATTGCTGGGGTGGCCTAGGCAACAGGGTAGTGGCTGGTTATACTAGACGTAGTAAGAGCATTTCAATATTTTAACAACTGGTGTAGTGGATGCACTTTTAGCCTCTTCAGGGCTTGTCTCAGTTGAAAAGAGCCATGCTTTTCTGGAGAATCCCATTCTTCATGATTGATGGATGCTGGGGTTTAAATTTCTAGCCTTTTCATTACTACTTGGGATCACTCTGGGTGAGCACTCTAGTTCCACAGACCCCATGGGATTGAATTGCAGTCCCCTTTATTTTTCCCTCTGCCCAATCCCACTTCCTTCCTTTTTATTCTATAGGTGTGATCTCAAGGGCCTTCCCCAGTGAGTGACCTGTTTGTTCAACACTACCTCGAAATCTGCTTCTCAAGGAACCTGACCTAAGATGACTGGTTTGGTGAGCCATGTCTACATAATATTTGGGCTGAATATAATCCTGTGTATATTTTTTTAAATGATGAGTAGTGTGAAAAGTAAGTGCTCAGTGAACATCTGTTGACAATTCAGTTCATTTGGAATAAATCTTTTTTACAACAAAATGACTCATCATTTTGTTGCTGGGTGACAATTAAATAGTCTCTTTCCTGATCTCCCTGTTTGTGCTTATAGCAGGAGACCATTTAAGAGAAAAGATTCTAGTGGCATGGTTAGATATGGTTATTCATAGCTACAGATAGGGGGAGCAATTTGATGTAATCAAACCCTTTATTCCAAAGAATCCTCCCATTTGACCTTTGGGAGAACCGGCTATTCTGTCATCTTATTCTCCTCACATTAAATTTTGTGCATCCTGTGATCTTGGGTAAATGCAATTATTCTGGGAGATAGCTTCACTGGAATTATCAACTTAATTTTTTTTCTAATGTGAAAATACAGAGTACAATCTGGCTTAGTTATAAAGAAAAAAAGTTATACTGTCTAAGTAGTGATCTTCTCTGGAGAGTCTGGATGTCATGCTGTGTGGGATATCATGAGGGAAGATTCACAGCAGTCAGTTAATAGCAGAGAGCAACCAGCTTCTGGGAGTCTCAAAAAGAGTGCAGGGGAGAAGAAGAGAGCTGGAAACAGAAGTCACTAGTTATGAATGTGCTGAGGACCAGCCTTGGGTATGGTTCTAAACTGAGAATCTTATTAGAGGATTCAAAGAAAGAATATGGATGCAAGCCTGGAAGGATGGATGTATCAGGGCCAACTTCATGGGCAGTCCGCACAAGCCCCTGACTCAGAAAGGCCTCGTGCTGTGAAGGGCTCCATGCTCAGAAGGGCTCCATGCTTGGATTAATGCTCTTCTCACCATCTTGAAATTCTTAATACTTTTTTAAACAAGGGAAGGGCCCCAATTTTCATTTTGGATTGAACTCAACACATTATATAGAGTCTTGGGTATAATCTATATAGCATCAGCTCTGCTCTGTGGCAATGAATGAGACTGTCTCTCTGGATGATGGCCACCAGAGCTACGGTCACCTCACAACACACACTCAAACATTGATAGGTATAATAATTAAATGCCTATCCTAAGACTTGGAACATCTCCTGCCAAGAGTCTATGTGTGATAATTTAGCCCATAATTTTTCATAAGAAAAATGAGATAGTTAGCTGCAGAAAGTCTAGTTTTACTTCATTTTAAGTTGCCAAAGAAAACAAGTAAATCTTTAATCCTTGTTGTCAAAACATGAGGCTAGAACTCTGCTTCTTTCCTTTAAGTGGAAAATACAAACTTCTTTTGGGATATGGCCAAATACATTGCTTTTTACAACGAAAGACACAATGTGTTAAGCTTACACTATTTGTACTCCTTTTTATCAGACAGTGAAAACATCCCATTGTCATCTCTTGGTTGCACTGGGTCATGGGAACACAGTGCTATCAGAGACATTCCTGTCTCTCTGGACAACCCTTGCCTGCCTTGGTTACTTGGGCAGAGCTGTGCCCATAGTGCAGAGTTTATAATATATTCTTCATTTCTCTCTAGCTCGTCAAGTTTATAAAATGTTTTCACACTTTCTAGTAAATGCTTCTTGAATTGAATTGGAACATGTTCATAGGCACTTTAGAGTCTGAACTTTCAGGAGAAACTCATCTAAGTTCTGCTCAAATTACAGCCAAGGTCTATAAAGCAGCAAAATTTTCAGACTGCAAAATTATTTATGACTTGCTATCAACCTATGAAATAGTGTTTTGATGATTTAAAGCCCATCTGTTTCCTACTCCTCAGGGTCTTTGAACTTTTAACAAATGCCTGGAGTTTCTGTTCAATGACTTCATACTTCAGTATTAAAAGGCCACTTTTCAGTTTAGGCCCAATTTAGGGGGAGATACTCTACTTTTCATTGGGTTAAGTGCTCCAACATCTTTATTTGGATTTTTTTTTCCTGGTGAAGTGATTAGAGAAAATGATCTGTTTTCATTTGCCAAGGTGATGTCTTTCTGGAGACTGCTCGATTGTATAATTATCAAGGTGAGAAAGGCTGCACTCTTTCTTCTTCTTCCTTCTTTATTTTTTTTTAAAAAAATATTTTTTAAAATTTTTCGATTACACTTAGCATACATTATATTAGTTTCAGGTGTACAACATAGTGATTAGACATTTATATAACTTACAAAATGATCACCCTGACAAATCTAGTACCCATCTAACATATGCAGTTATTACAATAGTATCGACTATATTTCTTTACACTCATTTTTTTAAAGAACATGAATTGCATTTGTCATTTTAAAAATTTGAAAATAAAAGAAGTCAGAAAAAGAAAATGATTTACTTAGTTCAATCATCTAGTTATCTAAACATTGTCGATCTTTCGGTGGTTTTGTTTCTAGTCCTTTTTTCCCTGGCATATTTTTTCATTTTTATTACATACTTGTAATTATACTCTCTTAATATGATTTGTTTCCTGTTTTTTTTTTCATTTATCATTGAAGCAAAAATATTTCCATATTAGAAATTATTTATAAACATTTATTTTATATGATTACATAAAATCTATTAGGTTGGTGTATCAAGGTTATCATCCGTATTTCTATTGTTGGGCATTTAAGTTATTCCAAAATGTTGCCATTATAAATAATTATGCAGTGACATACTTTAAACCATCAGTGGTCTTTTGTATCTTTTAGATGCATACAAAGTAAGTTTCTTCTTGCTACTTCTAGAAAGTCTCTTAGCATGTGGTAGTTGTAATAATTTGTCTACGAAATGATTGCCATCAATTCCTTCCATTTCTGTATACGCTTATCATTCTCTCGTCAAGGGTAGAAACTTGATCATCTTAAATATGGCTGCTATGTGACTGCTTTTACCAATATAATACAGCAAAAGTAATGCTAAACCAGTTCCAGGCTTAGTCTCTTAGGGAAGTGGTAGCTCGAATTGGCCCCCTTGAATGCACACTATATGGAAGCCAACTGCCATGTCAAGAGTCTGAGTACCCTGACTATGCTGCCATACTCTAAAGAAGCCCATACCTAAAAGGGAGGAGAGGCCACGCTGAAAGAAAGATGCCAACAGGAGGTTAACTCTTCCAGGGTAGGCATTAGATTTGTGAGTGAAGAAGCTTCCAATGACTCCAGCTACAACTACCATCTGAAAGTCTCTGGATGACAGATGCCAAATGGTAATCATTCCACAGATACCATCAACTCTCATAACTATATGAGATAAGAGTAAAATTATTGTCATTTTAAGACTTTAGATTTTGGGACCCTTGGTTTTGCATCCATAGCTAAGTAGAACAGAAATCAAGGTAAATCATACAGTGTTTAAAGAGTTTTCACTCCTAATTTCTTGGAGTGCCTTCTTCTACTCTGGAATCTGACCATAATAAATACACATTGTTCCTCTTTTAACCCATGAAACTTGCACTTTGACTAGAACAGAGGCTTTATATGATTAATAACTTAAGCTGGTTTCTATCTTGGTGACATTTATATTTTAAAAGAGATCAAAAACTTTTAAAAAGGACTTAGTTCTAATGACATGATGACAGGCATATACCAGTAAAGGAGTGGGAGATAGGACTGGGAGTGCAATAAAGCCCATTCCTTGAAAGAAACGCCCTACTCCTATTCTGTGTGATATTAGTGGGACTGTCGATCTTGAAGATCATTGGAAATATATGAATATATATAAAATCATAAGTGGTCAGTCACTGAAACTTGTCTCCAGGAAAGAGCAATTGGTTCAAGTAGTAGGCTTATTACCCATGCATATCAATCAGAGTTCTTTCCTTAAATTCATACATGAACACAGGAAGAAAACAAGCTCTTTTTTCCCTATTAGAGTTGCTAAATTAGGGTGAGGAAAGCTTGAATTATCTGACTTCCATTAATCATAGCTGCATGGAAGAAATATGTCTCTTTTAGGAAAGAAAATAACCAACACTTGGAATTGGCACAGATAGAAATAGATAAGGAGTCATAGTTATATAATTTGTACACCTGGATCCACTCATACTGAAGGTATCACATTTTGACTTCCAAACTTCATGTGTTAATACTTCTTCCCCTTTTAAGATATTTTCAGTAGAGTTTCTGTCATTTTCAACAAATAAAGTTTATCCTTGTATACTGATGCATCTAATTATATCAAAGGGACTCACATTTTAAAAAATTGATAAAACATACACAGTAGATGATTTTCCCCATACTCATATTATAGATAGTAACCTTAATAAGAGAAGTTTTTGTTTAAGTCAATTTTCTGCCATTACTACTGTAATTATACACATCTTTCTGCCACCCCAGAAAATAGAATAAAAAAGTGAGAAAACTTGTATTAAAGGAATAACTTGCATCTGTTCTAATTTAGGAAAAAAAAATCATTCACGAATTAATGTATTTTATTAACAAATTCTCTAGGACACAGATTAATTGGTCTTTCCACACCAGTGAGTTGAGACCCTGAGGCTGAGATTCTCTGCCCAAGCTGAATGGAAGCTCAGGGTCTGGGGCTAGTAGCAACTTTTGTCCTGGGGTCAGGGCAGCAGGTCTCTGGGAATTTTCCAACTTCAAATTGATATGTTTTTGATCTAATGTGGTAGGACAAGCTGCTCTAATTTCAGGAATTTAATCCAGTTTGCCTTTAGAAGTTCTCTATTCTGTATGTGTGTGTGTCTGTGTGTGTGTGTGTGTGCGCACAGACGCGCACACACACATGCATGCATATATGTATAGTTAATTGAATTTTAAAACTTAGTTTTAATTTTTATCCAAGTTATACATATACATAGTTTATTCTACAAAATATTTTTGATGGTTATCTTCAAACCTTCTTTCATATTTTCAACTCTTTAAAAACTTGTAATACTTTTTATTTATAGCTCTAAATAATACCTGTGTTTCTAAATAATCAACTTTTAATTTTTCTGTTTTAGGCATTGCCTATTGACTTCCTTCTACTAAAGAAGAGGGTTTAGCACATTTCCCCACAACCTCTGATACAACAACACACATTCACACACACACACACACACACACCCCTGTCTTCTATTACCTTCAATAAATTTCCATAGTGGGCAGAAAACCTGAATAGACATTTCCCTAGAGGAAATGTAGATGGCCAATAGACATATGAAAAGATGCTCAATGTCACTAATCAACAGAGAAATGCAAATTAATACCACAATGAGATATCATCTCACGTCTGTCAGAATGACTGTCACCAATAAATTAACAAACAACAAAGTGCTGGCGAGCATGTGGAGGAAGGGGAATCCTTGTATATTTTTGTTGCAATTGGAAAATGGTATAGTCACTATGGAAAACGGCTTGGAGACTCCTCAAAAAATTAAAAATAAAGCTATCTTTTAATCCAGCAATTTCACTTTTGGATATTTATCCAAAGAAAACCAAAACACTAGTTCATGTGCACCCCTATGTTCATGGCAGTGCTATTCTTAAGAATCAAGATATAGAAGCAACCTTAGTGCCTATCGATAGATGATTAGATAAAGAAGTTATGGTACATATATACAATGAATATTACTCAGCCATAAAAAGTGAAATCCTACCATTTGCAATGACATGGATAGAACTAGAGGGTATTATATGGAATGAAGTAAGCCAGACAGAGAAAGATAAATATGATTTCACTTATATGTGGAATCTAAGAACTAAAAGAACAAACTAAATGAAAACAGACTCACAGATACAGAGGATAATCTGATGTTTGCCAGAGGGAAGAAGGGTTGGGATACTGGGTGAAAATGTAAAGGGATGAAGAAGTACAAATTAGTAGTTATAAAATAGTCACAGAGACATAGGTACAGCATAGAGAATTACAGTCAATAGTATTATATGGCTATATGTAGATCCAGATGCGTGCTAGGGTAATTGGGGGGATCACTTCATAAACTTTATAAATGTCAAACCAATATACTGTATATCTGAAACTAATATAAATTTTAAAAGATTAATAAAATAAAATAGGAGCCCCCATTAAAGAAATTCCCACTGTAATTCAATTACACTAATATGTAGGATTTACAATATGACTATGCAAATAACAGTGATTGACTGTGATGACTTATCCTGTCTTGATGATCAATTGTTTCTCTAGAGTAATAGTCTTCTTATGTTACTTTTCATTTAGTTTTTTGTTTATGTTGACTAATTTACTCTCAAATTCTCTCCCAAATGTGTAAGAGTAACTCAGTATAGTCAATCACCGTGAATATGTCATTTTCATTTTGAAATGTCTGTTTCCTGAGCCTTCCTACCTGCTCCAATCTGGCCTGTTTCTTCTCCCACCTTTTATAGTGCCGAGTCCTGGGCTTTCCCTTCACCCTCGTTCTGGAGATCTCCTCTCTCTGTATTGGATTTCCTGTTGCTTGAGTCCCACCTGTTTCTGTTTCTTGGATTTCTCCTGTAGTAGTGTCCTGAAAAAGAATGCCTGGCAGGTAAATTTTGAGACTATGCACATCCAAAAACAAAATTTTTAATCATCCTCGCATTTAATTAATAATTTTGCTGAATGTACAATTCTAAGTTAGACATTTTTTTTCTCAGAATTCTGAGACATTGCTTTTGCATTGTATTTTAGTGTCTAATGTTGCTCAGTTCTTTATATAAAATATATATGTTTCTCTCTGGAAGGTCTGAGATCTGTAGGTTCTGCAATTTTATAATGATGCATCATTGTATGTATCTATTTTTATTTCTAATACTGTGTGCATCATATATGTGCATCTTATGTTGATCTCTTCCTTTATGTAAGCACGAGTCTTTCAGTTCTTGGAAACTGAACCATCTAAGCCATTCGGAAGGCTGTGCCACTGGTAGCAGAAAGAGCAGTGGCCCTTGAGTGGCCCTTGAGGAGACCTGTGGTTGAGGAGAGCACTTTTTCTCTCGTGGTGGATGCCTCATCTGGAAAATACAGGGACAGTAACAAATAACATTACAGCCTTTGCATTCTGGGCTTGTGGAGATTTTACCTTCTCTGAGTTCACACTACAAAGATACAAATGGTGTTTTGAGTGTGGTCTTTGCTATAGATTGATTTAACCAGCATCTTTCCATGGAGAATCTTCGAATCAGAATCTCTGGATTTTTTTCTTGTGGGCTGGTCAGATTTTCCAAAGATAATTCTTCAGTTGCCTATTTGGAAGGCAAAGGCAGGTCCCTAATGTTTCTTATCAGAGTGTTTTAAATACTATTAAATCTCTGACTTCAACACAGCATCCTTGATATTTATTATCTACTTCACCCATGTCAAATAACAAATATCTGGTATTCTGCTAGAGTTACAAAGATAAATCTCTTAAAATATATATGTTTTCTAAAGTTAAAACTAGTAGAAGAAATTCTTCATTGTGGTCTGAATACTTACAAAATGGATTTACATAGTCAGAGCCAGGACAAATTTACTTCTGGCCAAAGCTGGAATTAGAAAGGCTTTAAGGCACAATTTAAACCATCCTGAAGGATGAGTAAGAAGAAAGGCAAGAAAAGGACACTGGAGGTCAGTGTGAGACAGGAAGAAAGACCATAGAAGGAGTTAAAATCCTTGTGTTTTGGGTAGACTGTGAAGATGACACTTAGGATAGAGTAGAATAGTTAAAAACATGACTCATTGAGGCTAAGTATAGAAACACAGTTGTTTTCCAATGCCTGGTTAAATATGCCATTGAATATTTTTCAGTAGGAAATTGCATGATAAAATATATACTTTAGGGAGATTCATGTGGTAGTATAGGTGGAACTGTGGAGATAGGTGGGCAAGCTAATATCTAAGCTATTTCTTCAACTCAAATTAAAGTGACAAAGGCCTCAAGTAGGGTGATATCTGTGAGAAAGGAAAGTTGTGAATGGAGAGTTATAACAAAAGAAGAATCTACAGGATTTGGTGAGTGATTTTTTTTTCAGGGAGATATAACCTTTCTTGCCTCCTTGTCAAGGGAGGCATCACTTTAGAGATGCCACACTTGAATTATTGTATGCTGGAAGCTGGGCAAATTTCAGCTAGAGGTGAGTTTGTCCTCCATTGGTCTGAGGCAGATTACCGCAAATTAAATTTCATGCTAACCTGCTCTAAGCCAGGGACACATCATTAAGCTTCAGGGTTATCTAGTTGATCACACTAAAAAATCTATTTCCACTGTTCCCTTGATGACAGTTGTAAAAATATTTTAATGGCAGTTTGAAATCATTTTGCAATATTTCACCAAAGCAATTATGCACTTTCTGAAATGCAACACTGAAAAGAGGCACATGGGATGAAACCGTTACTTCTTGGTTAGCAAATGCTCCAATTTCTAGGAATGGCCTTGACTGGGTTGCTAAAAACCAGGCCCACTTTTTAAGGCAGGTCTGTACTAGTTAAGTGAGGTGGAGAATTGAATTATTTCAGTAGAAAATTGGTGCTGTTCTCCCTCTCCTGCCTCCTATGTCTATCTTTATCATTCAACTTCTGATAAAATTTACACTCCTCTAAAGACCCAGAAATATTGGAGCTAATGTGAGTTCAAATTGTGACATGAGGGAGACATAGGGGAATTGAAGCAAGTGTGTGTGTGTGTGTGTGTGTGTGTGTGTGTGTGTGTGTGTGCGTGCGTGTATGTGTGTGTGTGTATACCAAGAGATAACTGAAGAATGCAGTAGGCAAGCAATAGCCTTAACGTGTAATCAGGAATTTAAGAATTTGCCAACTGTTTGTACTGATGCCCTGAATTGAGTGTTAAGACTATCTGAAATCTATCTGAAAGAATGCAATGGGAAAATATATGATGCTCTTGTAAAACTATACCCAGTGAAGATAAAGTCAAATGACTACCTACTTGAGGGTCAAGAAGTCAAAGCTAACTAATTCAAAAGGAAAAGAGAAAATAGGAGTTATTCGATGAGAAAGACACTGTGACAAGATGAAGCTTTTGTATCTGCGTGCCTTCTTCTCAGTATGTCATAGCTGGGAGTCTCTCCCAGGCAGTCAGCAAGCGCATGTCAACAAGTAGTGAACGAGTGAAAAAATATAGGAACATAAAAATTTATTTAGCCTCTAAATGTCTGTAAATAGTTATTAGAGTCAATATATCTAGATGCATTAGTCTTCTTAGGCTGCCAAAACAAAATCCATGGACTGGATGGCTTAAGCAATAAAAAATTATTTTCTCACAGTTTTGAAGGCTGGAAGCTCAGGATCAAGGTACTGGCAGGTTTTGTTTGTCCCCAGGCCTCTCTCCTTGGCTTGTAGTTGACTACTTTCTTGCTGTGTCTTCACATGGCCTTTACTTTGTGTTTAATCTCTGGTGTCTCTTCCTCTTCTTATAAGGATACCAGTCAGATTGGATTAGGCCCCCATTCTTATGGCTCCATTAAACTTTAACTGCCTCTTAAAGGTTCCTTTCTCCAAATACAGTTACATTCTAAGGTATGATGTGGTTAAGGTTTTAATATATGAATCTGGGGATATACAATTTAGTCTACAAAACCAGAATTCTTAATTTTTCTTCCCCATACTGGCTCCTTTCTTCAGCTTCACCATCTTAGTAAATAGAATTCCATCCTTTTAGTTGCTAAGGTCAAAATTTCTAAGGTCAACCTCAACTTTTCTTTTCATATCCTACATCTAATAAGCATATCCTGTTGGGTTTATCTTCAAAATACATGCAGAATATGGCCCCTTCTCATTACCTCCAGTCTAGTCCATCACGTTGGATGATAGCTTCCTGAGGCAATGTCTCCTAAGTTGTCTTCTTGCTTCTCCTCTTGCCCCTTCAGTCTAATCTCCATGTGCCCTATATGAAAAGTAGCCATTGACAATATTTTACCCTACTATAGATCTCTTTCTAGCACTTACCAGGTCTTATGTGTGTGTATTTAAATATATGTATATTCTGTAGTCTGCCTCGTACCACTAAATTATAAATTCTCAAGAGCTGAGACTTTGTTGCTTTGTTCCATGATATATTTAAAATGACTTGAACAATGTATGGCAAAAAAATCATGTTCAATCTATGTTACTTGAATGAATAAATGAACCTATGCTTATATCTATATACTCTGTTTGCTACTTTTTGCATTATCTTTCTCTCTTCTATCTCAGTTGGTGCCACTTGAATAAAAGGAGTCTTAGGAGGAAAATCAAGTGCCTACTGTGTGCCAGGGGCTACAAAAAGTAAATACAAGATTCTGGTCTAATAGGTTGAAAAGACATAAAAAAAAATGAAAGTAAAGGTATAAGAACACATAAATGTCAAGGAAGTGTAAGAAAGGTTAAATACTTGGTCTTTGGGTAAAGGCTATTATTAAAGGTCAAGGAAGACTTCTCAAAAACAGAACATGGACTGGAGAAGAAAGTCAGATGGTTGGAAGGTACTATAAGGAACAGAAAATGCCACATTTATGTCTTTGCCTAGGTGGCTGGAACAATGGTTGCTAGTCATGGATATTTATAGAAAATTCCCAGGTTCAAGACAGATTTCCCAAGTTGCAAGAGACAGATAACACCAAGTCTGTATTATTTGTGAAAGTCTTTGGAAAAATATAATTTAGCTGGCAGTAGTCATATTGTTCTCTGTGTAAAATATTTACTTTTATACTCCTGTTGACTAATTTCAAAGTAAACCCCAGGAAAGGAATCTTTCCCCCTGCAGTCTATTTTAAGAAAAAAAAATTTTTGTATGAGTGAAAATAAGCTTTCACTGTTGTTAATTAATACTTAAAAAATTATGTAAGTGCACAGAACATATTCACATATATCTAATATAAAAATAGAGAAATTAATAAACTTTGTGTTTTATGAGAAGAGAAAAAGTAAGCACTAGTTTTGATACGCAGATATGCTTTTTTTAAAGTAACAAATATAAAAATACCTGAATTGATACAACTGTATAGAATTAAAAGTTTGAACAAATTATAATTTATTATAAATGCATATTTGCATATATCTATAAATGTACATAATTATTTTCTTTATAAAATTTGAAGATATTTTTACAGTAAAAGAGCCAATACATTTTTACTCTTAGAGATTAAATTATATTGCAGATAGTATTTTATCTTTTTCAACTTTGACTTTCTTTCAATTAATACCATATTTGGCAAAAAGTAGATTCTCAATAAATATTAGTGCAATTGAAATTGAGCGACAGTAGATGTGGCTCATATTTCAAGTCACATATGAAAAAGGCATTTTAGTATTTTTCTAAGAGGCAGTTACATTGCACATATTATTGAGAGAAGTATTATTGTCTCTGACTTATAAATAAGGAAACAGAAGCATACTGAGAGAAATAACAGAATTAATATAAACCTCCAATGAATCAACAATAATAATAATATCAATTGGGGAGGCTTTTATTTTTTCAAACTATCTGGTAACACTTACCTCTGCTTGATCCTATGGGATGATAAACTTAACCCTTTTTTACAGATCAGAAGAATGAAATCCAAGGCTCTAATCATTGGCTGAGGACAGACTGATAATAGAATAAGGTTGGGCTGTGTGGAACAATATTGTTCTGATATGAGTTTTACTCTTCTTTCTATTGGAACACATTACATCTTTTGAAAAATAACATTTCTCCCATCATTCCATCTTCTGTTTTATCCTAGTATTTTACATTCCTGTGGGTTTGGTTGCAGCTAACAGGGACATATTTACTTTCTTATAGTTAGACATAAAGTAAGCAAAAGCAATATTGTTGTTTCAGTAATATTTTCCTCAAGTTAGGAGTCATTTAAAAATAAATGCTATCATAAATTTATGAAAAGGGGTCAAGACCATTCTACCAGAAAAAGAGAGCCTTTACAACAAATGATATTAGGAAAACTGGATATTCACATGTAAAAGAATTGTACTCTCACCTTACACTATATACAAAAATTAACTCAAAGTGTATCAAAGACTATGTGTAATAGTTGAAACTGTGAAACTTAGAAGAAAATACAGGTTGCGCAATAATGTGAATGTATTTAATGCCATTGGCCTATAGTCTTAAAAATAGTTTAAATGATATTATGTATATTTTATAATAAAAAGTATATGATATTATAAAGAGAACCTACTTCTATGTAAAAAAACTCCATATTACAGAGACGAAAAGATAAATCTATATATTCAGGAAAAGTAACTTTTATAATCATACACAAGAATATAATGGAGAATATAATCCACTATCATGGAGACAGAAAATACTAAATAGTTTATATCTAATGTCATTTGACTCTTAGGGTCAAGCCCTGTCTCCACTATTCAGTGGCCAGTGGGAGGAGTTAAGATCACCTTTCTTCTAATGAGCTTGCTCTGGAGGAGGAAAGAGCTGCAGCTGCAGCTACAGTCAAGTGTTCATGAGGGAGAGATGCTTACAGTTTACTCCTTTCTCAATTAGTTGATTCTTGTTTATTCCCTTTATTTCTGAATCCCAGTTCCAAAAGGCAAAATGCAGCATGTCCTCTTGTCTCCTACTTCCCAGATTGGGCCTTTAACTAATGCAGCAGTCGTGAACCACCCAGGCCATTTTTTTTTCTTTTTTTTTTTTTTTTTGCAATGAAGAGCCTGGAAAGGATTCTTATAGGAGTGAAATCAATACTAACATGTGTGCTTCAACCAATCCTGTCTTTGATGATTTTTTTATTCAGGCAGAACTAAGTGAAAGAGACTTTTCCTTCCACCAGTCATTTGGAAATAGGAAAAAAGATCATTTTCTTTAGGTTTTATAAATATACATGAAATAAAGGACAGTTGTCTGTCAATGGCCATGGGGAATTGGTTCCAGGACCTTTGTGAATACCAAAATCTCCGGGTGCTCAAGCCCTGTATATAAAGTGGCATAGTGTTTGCATGTAACCTATGCACGTTCTCCTGTATATTTTAAATCATCTCTAGGTTGATTTTAATACCTGATACAATATAAATGCTATATAATTTGTTATGCTGCACTGTTTAGGGAATAACAAGAAAAAAAGATCTGTACATGTTCAGTCATTTCATGATGTATCTATATACAGATGCAACCATTGTAGGTCTAACTACATAGGTCACATCAGCAAAAATGTAACTTTTTTTCAAATATTTTTCATGGTTAGTTAAATTTGTGCTTGGTTAAATCCTCCATAATCTACGGATATGGAGGGCTGACTGTAATACTTTCAATCCTTCTCTCTTACAATATTTTCTATATTTTCCCTCAATAGTTTTTCTAAACTGCATATGGGCTTATATAATCTTTTCCCTTCTGATAGATGGAGTCCAAATTCTTTAGCGCAGGCTCTAAGCCTCTTCCTGAACAAGACTCTTTTTGCCCAGATTAAGCTCTCCTGGATGCCACCACAGTGTCCAGTGCTCCATTGATGCTAAATGCAGCACAGCTCTATAGATGCCCTATGTACTGTAGTTCCAATTTTGCCTTTATAAATGCTGTTCCTTCTATGTGGAATACTTGGCCTCCACTAACACTCAATTCAAGTGTGACAGCTACCTTGCCCACACCAAGAAGAACCAAATGCATTCTCCTCAATGATTTCTCAGCATCTTGTATATCTTTATTATAGCACTGATAACACTGCTGTCATTTAATGACTTGTCTATGACCCCTGCTGGAAAATAGAGACTTTCCTACTTGTTTCATCAGACACATAGGTTGGCACTCTTCGATAATATTTTTTTGAACAGATAAATGAGTAAATGAAAAAATTTCCCATAACCCGATTCTTTACCAATGGAAAGGCAGCACTAGAGCTTATGGCCATCTCATAAAGAATAAAAATGAAAACTGAAAGATGCTGATCAAAGTTTTAAAAATTGTAACAAACATTCTCAAATGATGGTATTAGTCACCCATTAACAGATATTCATGGAGTGCTCGCTGTTTACTGGTTTGACCAGACACCACATCTGTGCCAGGTGTGCTTCATTCTCCTACAATAAATGGGGAACTGAGAGAATAGAGACAGACTTAAGAATGTATCAAGATTCTTAAGATTATAGTAGGCAGTCAGGTGATCATGTTACTAAAATAATTTTCTGATTTCTGAAATAGAAGCTTTAAGCAAAAGTGATTTTCCTATTCACTTAAATGGCCTTGATATGGAATTGGCTGCTAGTGCTCTCAAGACAATTGCTTAGTATACTAACCTACTCAATAGGCTTAAATTGATTTTCACTAGCCTGAAACAAATTTCATTACCTTCTCAGACTCTCCAGTATCATTTCAGCAATTCTGGGAGTATTAGCAACAGGTACTGCCTGGTTTTGTCTTGGTCCAGTCAAATTTCTTTCAGACTTTGGATAATTTGCAGATTCATATAATGTTAGCACTGAAAAGAGTCCACTGTCATCATCTTTGCTCAATGTTCTCTCAACTTGAAGACAGGGAGCCTGAGTCCAAGGTGAGACAGGTGACTTGCCGAGAGTCCCTAAGCCAGCTGGTGGCAAGCATGGTTTAGAATTCTGATATCTTACCTGTGAGGCCAATGTTGTGTTCCCTACCCTGTGCTGCCTCTCACCAATGAGTTACAGCTCTTTGTATTCAATACAGAGCAGTACAAGTACATGCAGCCATGTATACATTAAAGGCTTTCAAATCATATCTTCGGAATTGAAGTTAGTTTAAGCACAGGCTTTGAACGTATTCACCATTTAGGAAAATAGATGTACATGATATTCTCAACCCATTGAACCGTAATCTTTCTACAAAATACTAATGAAATACACAGTGTGATCCAGCTTCTCATTTCTCTCCTCCCCCTGTGCACCCTCCTTTCATTTGCAGCACTTCGTTTGAAGGCAGTGGCATGCATCCAGCTCCTTCCAGACAACCTTCATTAGAGAATGTGCAAGACAAGACTCCTTTGCCATGAGAGCATCAACCAAGATTTTAAGAACAAGAATCCATTTCATAGAAGAGCTGAAACCAAATAACCAAACAAACAGAAGCGTGGCAGTTTAGAAATTCTCTTCTAGAAAGAGAGCCGAAAGAAAATGAATCTAAAAATATTATAATTTTAGTGGACAGATAAAATGTTTCTTTGTAATGTTAACTCAGAGAAGGTAGAATATCCATAAGCCCAGAATGCAAAGGCTGCAAGGTTGTTTGACCTTTCACTGGTATTTTCCAGATGAGGCATCCACCATGAGAGAAATAATACTCTCCTCAACCACAGGTCTCCTGACTCAAAGCCCACTGCTCTTTCTGCTACCAGTGGCACAGCCTTCCAAATGGCTTAGAGTGTTCATTATACAAGGAGCAATACTAGCTCTGAATTTCCTGTTCTTAAAGCCCACCCACAATGTTTCAATATAAAGAAGATTGTAGCTGCATTTCTGAAAGTCACTTAAAGATTATATATGGCTTACTTGATTTTAGAGTAATTTGATTTTAATGAGATGGGGAAAAGAAAGTAATGATGGATGGAAGAGTGAATGGCAAGGACTCCCACGTTGAAATTCAGAGCTGGTATTGCTCCTTGTATAATGAACACTCTAAGCCATTTGGAAGGCTGTGAAAGAGCAGTGGGCTTTGAGTCAGGAGACCTGTGGTTGAGGAGAGTATTATTTCTCTCATGGTGGATGCCTCATCTAGAAAATACTAGTGAAAGGTCAAACAACCTTGCAGCCTTTGCATTCTGGGCTTATGGATATTCTACCTTCTCTAAGTTAACATTACAAAGAAACACGATTTAAAAAAAAAGTGCCAGAATCGTTGCTTTGCTTAATTCCTGGTCTCTGACTGTTTTCTCTGTTTGAGCTTTGGCTTCTTGGACAGGAACTGATTAGGAATCACTGTGGAGGAGTCTAGAGTAGTCCCTCTCCTTCACCAGCCTATGGATGATCTAATGAAGTCCTTCCTCAAGTATGCTGTTGAGCTTAGTCAATATCTGCTCAGGGCTGGTAAGTCAAACTGCCTTGATTCAAATGCTGGCATACCACTTATCAGTTATGGACCTTGGACAAGTCCTTTTTGGAATTTTAGAGGCAACTAATTCCTAATTCTAAAGACTTCTGCTTTCACAGATGACTAATAGTCATCTACCAGTAACCAACCTGGAATGTAAGTTAGGGCTACCAACATTTCTTCTTAATTTAAAGCTACTGCATTGCTAGTATTTACTGAGTCCAGGAATTCAGGACTCTGCTCAGAGCTTTGTTGTAAATTTTCTGGGCACAGACATGTGCACAAAACAAGATGGCCTCTAAGATATTAATAGGACATCATCAGTATTGTCTTGCCTCAGTGATGGTTTTCAAGGGCTATTTTGTTTTGTAATTATAAATTACCATTATATCATCACCACTTAGTTCATGTGTAGTTAATGCTTCACCCATATCTAAATTTCTAAAGCTGACACATTCTCAGTGATCTTATATTTTGTATCTACTATGAAAGTTCATTGGCAGTGGACTGGTTGTAAATTAGCTTGCAACATTCTATCAAGGTGAATCTTATAAATTCGATTAGCTAGTTTAAAAGTTCGTAGAGCATTGTTATTCATATAAAATCAGTGTATATCCTACTATACTTGTTTTAAACCAGGGATAGGCAAATTTTTTTCTAGTAAAGGACTTGACAGTGAATGTTTTAGGCTTCTCAGGCCATGTGGTGTCTATCATCACCACTCAACTCTGATGTAGCACTAAAGCATCACAGACATATAAACAAGCAGATGTGAATGTGTTAAAATAAAAACTTTCCTTACAAAAGTAATTGGTGAGCCAATTTAGTCTAAAGGCCATAGTTTTCTGACCTCTGTTTTAAAAAGTAAATGATAACTAATTTGTACATGGTCCTCTCAAAATAAGTTTGGTATCAGACCAGTTGATTTTTCCCAATTTAATCGTCTATATTCAAAAATATTTGAGAACTGGTAGTATATAAAAGGCAAGTTATAGCTATTAGTATTCTGCAGAAAGCCAAATTTATTCTTTAACATGAATGTTGAAGGCTAGCATTTGTAAAACCAACAGAAACATTTCTTTATGGATTTTTGTGGGCGAGCCACGAATAGAAGAAAAGAGAAGGCAGCAGACTAAGCTCAATAAGACTCGAAGCTCTAATATCTGTTTATCAGAATATAGCACAGCAGGATTTCTTAAAGAAGCTGCTTATTAAATAAAAACACAATTACATCAATTCGGTTTGCAAGAGATTGGATTAAAAACTAATGTGCATCTTTCAACTGAGAATAAGAGAAATATTTATTTTCTTAATATGATATGATTTTCAATGGAAAACATTTGTAGTTTGTAACCCATACTTAAGCCTTAAGTATATAAATTGTAGGCTTTCTATTACACATAGGAAAATATAAATCATATGATATTACTAGTCACTGTTGCTTTAAATAAAAATAAATGCAAGCTGTTATACTGCATAATGTTAGGGTTTATATTAAACAATGCACAGTTCTCATTTCATTCAGGATAAAATTATTTTAACCACGAACAACCCTTATTTATAATTGATATAATAAAGAACTTTTAAAAAGTTTCCCCAAAAGTTACAATTTAAAATGCTAGGAGTCACATTTCTGGTTAAAATGTGAAAAAGAAAGAATAAATACGTTTGAAAGTGTTTCATAAGAATGAAAAGAAATTATGGAATACATTTATCAAAACTATTATATATTTGCAAGCACCTTCTGAGAGTCCTTATCTTCAGCAGTCAGATATTGTCCAGTTTTGTTTCAGGCATGTTAGTTTTATTTCTGCAGTTTAATAGTGAGGTCCTTAGAGCTAAAAATCATGTCTAAGACATTTTTAACATCTCTCAGAGCACTTAGCATAGTGCCTGTCCCACAGTAAACATTAAGGACCTGTTTGTTGATTGACAGTAATCAAAACCTAATCAGCATTTCTAATCTGTGACTGCTTATGTACTACTGGATAAAAATCATCAATTTATCAACGTATCAAATAGAAATCGAGTTGAATGACAACTGGGTTTAATCTAAAATTTTGGATTTGACAATTTAAAATATCTCTACTCTTACTCATCATGATTCACCAGGATACATTTAGGTTAAAATGAGCACCTTTCCCTCACCACCTTTCTTTCATACCTTATTCAGAATTAAATCTAGACTTAGAGGTAGAAACAAGAACATCCTTTCTTCAGCTTCCACAGATAAAACATCCCTCCTTTCTCTCTCTCTCTGTTTCTCTGTCTCTCTCTGTCTCTCTGTCTCTCTGTCTCTTGTCTCTGTGTCTCTTGTCTCTCTGTCTGTCTGTCTGTCTGTCTCTCAACAGTGGCTAAAAGAATTGCAGAATTCCGGCCTGTGATATTTCATAAGTAAGTTGGGTTAGAAGAAAGAGGGCTTTATTTTTCTATTTTTCACTTTAGCTTATGTTTTGCTTATTTCCCTGTTGTAGTACACATCTGATTATTTAGCATGTCCAGTATTCCTCACTCTGTTAATAAAGTCTCCATTATCATTTAGGGAGATGTTCCTTCCACATTCTCAAGACTAATTTTGCTTTTCCCTTTACTCCAGAACAGGGTCATGACTACAGCCTGGCCAATCACAGTCCCAGTGATTGGTTATGGTAAGAATATGGGCTCTTTGCCCAGTAACAGTATGGCCTGAAACCTCTTTGGGAAGAAGGTGATTCCTTTCTGATAGGGTTGTGGAGGTGGTAGACTGTATGCTTAAGTGGTTTTTCACCATCTTTGTTAACAAAGAAAGAACTGAGAGCTCTCAAGAAACAGATTTTACATGACTTAGTTAGAAACACATTTTCATTATAAGCAATAAAGCTCCCTTTTTAGCCACGGCCTGCTTGATTTGGGTTTTTGTTATTCACCACCAAGAATTCAACAGAATCAAAAGAAAATCTTATAGTTTTCATAAAAATAACCTATTGTGTGTGTATTATGTATTTTTCCTACCATAGTAAAAGTAATAGATTTATCCTACCCAGCACTACAGTGGATAAGACAGACTCTGCTTGGAAGTTCAAGTTTTGTCATATGGCACAGTTTTAGTGAGGATGCATTTAGGTTGAATATTTCCAGCACCATGATGACTGACAGGCCAGATGTAATAATTGCTTGATACTCAGTTTTATTTTCAAGATACCATTAGTAAATTTCTTACACTTTTAAAAAATCTGAAATCGGTAGGTTGTTTCCTCGCTAAAATAGGCAGTATTTTTACATGAACATAATTTGTGAGTGTAGCAGTCTTGCCTAAAGCTGTTTACCCTTCAATACAATGCCTATTCAAATTTTTCTCACTTTGAATGGCTACATGCACTTTAAATGAATTAACATTTCTCACCTTCTCAGTGCTACAAGAGCACATGAAAAATGTAAATTAGAAGCAGAGTGTGTGTTAGTGACAGCAGTGATTATATACTGGGTGTCATTACACTCTTGGCTTTCTGTGTTTTCAATGACCCATGCATCAAAGCAATGAAGTTAAATGAAAATAGATGAAACCAAGAAACAGAAGAACTTTCTAGGAGGAGAATCCGTAGAATGCTGAACAGGTAAAAAGGAGCTTAAGGAAGGGCATTATAAAGAGAAACCAAATGTGAGAGACTGAAGTTTATGCAATTCTAAAGAGAGACAAACATAACTAGGTGATAACAGCATACTATAGTCCTATAGAAATACAATGTGAGCCACTCATCATTCCAAATTTTCAAGTAGCTACATTATAAACAGTAAAAATAAATAAGTAAAATTAATTTTAATAGTTAATTTATTTATTCTAATATATCCAAAATGTATTCTTTCAATATGAAATCAATATAAAAATTATTGAGATAGTTTACACTTTTTTTCATGTTTGGTTGTCAACATCTGGTGTGTATTTTTCAGTTTCAGCAAATCACTAGCCACATGCTAAGTGCTTAATAGTCAAATGGGGCTAGTTGCTACAGTATTGGAGAGAGCTGATTGGAGAATGGGAGAAGACAAAAATTATTCTAGCTGTCTGGGTGTCTGAACTTTAAATTTCTAGCTCAAATCTTAACCTTAACTCTAGCCCATTCATTACCCTGCTTCAGTCTCACAAATGAAAAGTAGTCAGTGCATTTTGATGAATTACTTTGCATCTATTAAGATGTTATCAGGAAACAGCTGGCACTCAAATTGAGTAAATTAAAGCGAATGTAGTAAAAAATCTATTTACAAAGTTGTATTGGCAGTAGAGAGACCACATAGGATAGTGTGGTATCCCAAGAATCTAAAATGAGTGAGCTTTTACCAACTCTAAGTCTGAGAGGCAGGAGAGGAAGTAGTCTGGAGAGGGAGGGTTCTGTGAAGAGGCCTACATGACAGGAGCTATGGACACTGTTTTTCTATGGCAAGCCTGTACGAAGGAGCTGGTGGTTATTCTCTTTGGCCAAACAGAATGCCGGAGGGCAAGGTGGCCTGTTGATGCAGCCCACATAGTCAGTCATTGGAGCACAGGGAAAGTGAGAAGGTGATCTAAGGGCTAAATTAAACACATACAGCACAATTGCCAACTTAATGAAATTTAAAAAAGGAAAGCAAAATAGGAGATAAAATAAAAAATCAATGAGGCCTTGAGAAAAGTAAAAAATAGTATGTGTTTTCTTAATCTTCCTTTCTGGCATTTTGGTGTTTTAAATTTTGTTCCTCATCTAAAATTGTGTGTTAAAGTCAATTGGAGCTGAGGTCCATAAGTAAGTTTCAGGAAGCTCAGGAACCCTGTGAAATTATGTGGAATATTTCGTGTATGCATGTTTTTTTGTCCCCTTGGGTAAGATCCATAGCTTCTTGTGAATTCTTGGTTATGGTTGCTTAGAAACGTCTGCAACAGAGATCAAAAAAAAAAAAAAAAACATCACCCAGGGGTAGGGTGGTCAGCGGTTATTTTAGGTTGACTTCCTTCTAGTAGACACGGATTCATAAGGCAGCAAACTCAGAAGAATCTGACAGGAAAGTGGGAGAAGCAGAATGGGGACGTCACTGAGGTCAAGCAAGGTGTGATTTCAGGCACAGTCCTGAGAAGGGTGGCTTCAGCTCAGCCCCACAGTAGATTCTGGAGTGTTCTTAGAGTTGTCATTAGTCATTGTCTAAAGGCTGCTCAGGAAGATTTCTGCTCTCTGTAGGTTTAGTAGCATAAAGGTGGGCTACTAAAGAGCCAGAGGTGCTGGCAGTAAAGGACAAAGTTATCAAAACTGGTGAGGGGCGCATGGAATAATTAAAGGATATCCAACAGTGACCACTAATTTTAATGCTGATGATGGTAGGTAGGTAGAAGGGAGTGGCAAGTAATTAGTTTATTATGACATGTAGAACCTAGCTCCTCACTGGTGAGCCAAGGTGTACAGAGTATGGAATGGGATGTGGACAGTTGGGCCGGGGTACCATCTGGTACTAGCAGCCACTTGGCACAAACCCCTGCCTTTTGGCTCCATGGCAAAGTCCAGGAGCCTTTTCTAATGCATCTTCCTGTACTAGAATCATCTCGTTGTTCTCTAAATTATCAAAGTATAACACATGCAGAGAGTTACCGTATTCTCTAATTCTACTACCAAGGCTAATCCCAGCCTCAATCCATTAACTCTTAGCACCAATCTTAATCAACACGAAATGTCAAGCCTATTCTAAATGCTTACCCATTCTTTTGATTCCTTTTCCCCTGACCTTAGTCTCTTTCTCTCAAAATAAAAACCATAATCACAATGACGATGGTGATGATAATGATAATGATAATGATGGTGATGGTTATAATACTGGTGATAGAAACTTATTGAGCACTTATTCTGTGTAGGCTGTGAGATAAGTATTTTATCTAGATAAGCTAATGTAAATGTCAACCCATCTTATAATTCAGATAAGATTATTATATTCATTTTATAGCAGAGAAAACTGAAGATTAAAGTTAGAATAACATTCTTAAGGTCACAGTACTGGTGGTATGAATTCAGCCTCACTGATTTTGGAGCTCAAATGCTCTGTATTCCAGTTTTTCCTCATAATATTGTGTTTCCGTCTTGTGTAACTCTTACTCCACGTGATTGCATGTGTGAAGATCCTTTCTCGCCTTGGTCTGTTGAACGGTTATTTCTTCTTCTGGTGGTGGAATAGCTCTTCTTCAGGGACTCCTCCCCACTCTTAGACCTTGCAATGGAGGTGAAGAAATCTCTCCCAAACCTCTTCCCTTTTGCAGAAGATGGTTAGGACATGTGAACTAAGCTGGTTAATGACAACCGTTTTCTGGGGCATTTGTTGGAGCCATCTGTAAAGAAGCTTTTTCTCTCTGAAAGCCTGAGGATACTAAGACCCATATTACCTGGAACTGTGAAGAGACCATTACTGACATCAAGGCCAAGAATAAAAGCAAAACAGAAGAAAAGGAATCTAAAACATTGCTAAAGTCTGATGACATTTGTGGCAGAAACTGGCTGCATCGACTTTTGTTGCCAATAAATTCTGCCCTTCTCCCAACACGCAATTTCTTTTATTTGGCTTAAACTAGTTTGATGGCTTGAAATTAAAATAACATCCTCAATTTTGAATTGTATTTCCTGGTCTTGTCACAGCCACTAGATTGTGAATTCTCTGAGGACAGGGACCATGTTATTTATTTCTATACTTCAGATGGTTAGTGTAGACTCTAGAACATAAAAGTTGCTCATATTGCTTACACTGAACTGAATAGTCTGGGTTCAATACAAGAAATAAATAACTCAGGTATGATGTTGGCAAATTCATCAAAGAAATCAATGACAATTCATATTAGGCATCATAGCCTTAACAGGTAGATTTCCTACTTAAATGTCTTCTGAGCATCTGGGACATGCTAAATGTACAGACATCTTGAATACTTAAATTTGTGGCTTATTTTCCTGATAGCCAAGTTCTCCTTCATTGTCTTTGAATGGTTCGATGGACACCTTGCCTTCCTTGTATTGTGAACAAGCAATACCAATCCCTCCTTCAGGTGGCCAGGGCACCACAGGCGAACTGAGATGGATGAAGTTACTGTTCTCTCTGGTGACTTGAATTTATGGAATTGACCACATTTCTCTGAAAAAATGGAGCTTAGTGGCAACCATATGGTATAGAATATTACCTAACTTCTCCTCCTCAGTGAGACCTAAAGGTTGGTAGTTTCAATGCTCCTGTTTTATGTGGGACTCTATTGTCAGCATCTCTATTCCTCAGCAACCCAGCCTTCCAGCAATTACAGCATTGCTGCATGTGTGTGCCTCTTCCATCTGCATCTGGGAATCCTTACCCTTCAAATTCTCATTTAGTCATTTAAGTCATAGGCACTTAGTTCCTCTTGACTGCCGTTCCTATGTTAGGCAGAAATAAGCATACTGCTGCAACTCCAGGCAGCGTATGGCCAAACTGGAAGTCTGGTCCAGGCTTATGAAAGGGAGGACTAAGCCAGAGTGGGAGGTACAGAGTGGAAGGTAAAAATACTCTGAGAATATTTTTCTGGCTTTACGATTCATATTATCCTTATTCTAAGCTATGTAATTATGGTACCGGTAATGTAACCGTGCTGTAGCTGTGGAATGTTGTTCATTTGTACATGTCTGTATATTTATAACTAGCCTTGCATTTTGGTAGACTAAATGATCATGTAGCACAGTTTATGTTAAAGTGTAAAAATAGAGTCAATGCATCCCAGTTTTATAGAAACTCTCCTGAATTAATACCATTGTTTTTATAAAGACTAGTTAATTATCACTCCATTTGCTAACTGACTAAGAAAAGTGATCATTTCAATCACTTCGATAGAACTGGTACAACACCTGGAGTATCGATTTCGATCGTGAGATCTCTGACTTAAGAGGAACATTTGCAAAGGATGTAAAACCAGAACAGAATTAGTCCAGACTATTTCAGATGAAGTCTGGTAGAACAAATACAACAACAACAACAAAATAACAGGAACAACGAAGGGTTGTTTTAGGAAAATGTATCTTCAGATATTTGAAGGACAAACGTAGAAGAAGAATACGATTTGTTCTCATCAATGCCATAGGGCAGAGCTGGTGATTAAGTAGAAATATCATGAAGGCGAATTTCAGATAGACATAGGAAAAAGTCAGTGAGCTATTAAATCGGTCTGCTTTCGGTCATGGCAGATTTTTTTGTCACTGAAGATGATCAGTCAGAAGCCAGATGACCATTTGGTAGAGATATGATATAGTGATGGCAGCTCAAGGTTTAACCAGCATTCACTCTCCTCTTCTTTCTTACTAATGGGATCTGGGATTATTGTTTCAGATGAAAAAATTACATTACCTTGCTTCCCTTGCATAAAAGTGTGATCAGTGGGGTATAAGGAACAATCATTGGATGGAACTTTTGGCAAAGTGATTTTGCTGTTCCCCTCTCTTGTCTGGCTTCCTGCCTGGAATGCAGATGCATTGGCTGTAGCTCTAGCTGTATTTGGATGATGACATGACCTTGAGGATGAAAGAGACTTGTTTGGTATGGTGAAGCAAAAAGACAGAAGCAGCCTTAGTCCCTGATGGCTTTATCAGCCTAGACCATCTACATCATTATGTTTGTAACCTGAAAGAAAAAATAGACTTCCATCTTTTTACAGAATTTTGAATTTCCAGTCTCTCTCACAAACAGCCAGATGCAATTCTTGTCAGAAACATGTGTCATCAACTACCCAACCTTGTGGTCTTTTTCAATTCTAAGCATTCATAGACATAAGGATTTATTAACTTCCACTTATCTTTATAATCCATTATGAATAACAATTAAAATATTGAAAGGCATAATGTAAAAATAATATTGAGAAATTACATTGATGTATTTTTATCCTAAATGTCTCTAATATCTAAATGACATGAATTTAGGGGTAGTTGTTTATTTGCTTCAGGGATGCCTAGAACAAAGGGGCCATTGTTCAACTCCAACTTCAAATTGGCATTTTATGGATCCCAATGAGACAATGTCTTCAGACCAAGCCTTTATTGAGAGAAAAGAGAGTTTTTTAAATTCCAAGAGCATCCCTCTTCTAACCAGAACCAAGCTTGGCTGACTCAGATAATAGAGTTTTTAGAGAAGTCATAGGACATGGGAGGAGGAGAAGGGTATAATAAAACGGAAGTACTCTTTTCTCCACTAATAAAAGGAAAGTCATAAGCTTCTTGTGCTGGAAGAAGGATCTGTAGATGGAAGAGAAGAGAGTGAATGTAGACTTGAGTGTTCCAGCTACCTCATTATTCCAAAACCCCTAAAGTAGGGATAAGACAGAAATCCAGATAAGTTAGGACAATCTGAGAACATCAGGGCTAGTGTTCCTCAGAGAAGATCTCTTTTCTGGCAAGCTGCTGAAGCCAACAGGGCACAGGAATAGAAAGCAAATTTGGCCCTGTGCCCAATTCTCTATGGTCTCCATGTACTTATCCAAACATCTCATGTGGTATAGGGTGGGTGGATTTGTTGATGCTGAGAGACGTGATATACTGTAAGAGGCCTGTAATTTGTACCAACAAGATGCCAATGTAGGTTACATTTCCTGATTCCTGCATTCAGGATTTAGTTTAAGGGGAAAGAAATACTTTGACAGTCAAAGAACAACAAAACAACCTTAACATTTTAATCGAGTATTCACCCAGAGTCTATTTTTAAACTGGAAGGAATTAACATACTTTTAATTGCCAGACCTAAGTATGTCTCAGTGTATCAGTCAGAGTTCTATAAGGCCTTATGCAATTGTGGAACTAGTTTAAGCAAGGCTGTTACCTTCATGCCAGGTGTTGGGCCTGAAGTAACATGAATCGTCTGGGTTGGCCAATGAGAAGGAGATCAGAACATGAAATTGGGAAGAGTGAGGACCAACTAGAACCCACGGAGACAAAGAGAAACCTTCTCTAAAGATGATCGCCTTTCATCTTCACAAGGTGGGTGACCTGCAGGAGGATCTGCAGATTATGATACCTTCACAGTAAAAGTGCTCACATGTGCAGCCTCCGGCTTGGAGAAGTCAGAGGGGCCTACATGGCAGGAGACAAAAGACTGAGGCCTGGCTTGTCCTCAACCAAAAAGGTGAGCTGCAGATCAGTGACAGCACCAGTGAGGGCATCATAGCTGATGTCTTAAGTGTAAAACTTGCTGCTGTGTCATCTCTATCTTCTGGCTCTCAGGAATATTTTTCTTGTGACCACCTATAATCCAGGACCACACAGGCAAGAGTCTACCAGTAAACCCAATGCCTACTTAATTAAAGTGACACAGTACAAAGTCACCAAAATTAATAATGATTATTCCAGAATAAGATAAAGTTAAGGTTAAAAAAATTAGATATTTAGCAAATCTGAGTTGAAATACGTATATTTCAACTTCATTCTACAAAATTTGTTTGTCAGAAAGCAAGGCTTTAAGGAATGATGCATGGGTCGAGAAAGTTTTGATAATTTGGGGAAATGTTGGGAATGTGGTATGGTCCTAGGTAAGGCATGGATGGGATAATGTCATAGAGGCTCCTAATGGAAAGTATCAATAGGGAAAATGATGAACATAAAGGACAAAATGATAGAAGCAAGTACTTTCCTGTGTTCTCTGGGACTGGCAAAAAGTTGGTATATTAAACCTCGACCTCATTCCATGTGCTATCCAATAAGAGGGAAAGAAGGGGAGACAACGGCAGTAGCTTGGTAAATTCTCTTTACCAAAGAACTAGGAACTTCTGCCAATTTATTTCCCTGCCCCTGGGAAGAGGAAGGGAAGAATGCACGGAAGAATGCACCTAGCTTCTTAATGAAGCTTCTTATTAAAGAGCCATAAGGCACCAGTTCCATCATGGGATGACACTTTTAAAGAATTCCTATAAGGGCTCTTCATACTGACAGACCCATTCAGTTTACTGTTATATCAGCCTTATACAGATTGGATAAACTTTGAATTGTACATTCTTTTAATAGGGAAACCTCCAATAATGAAGAAAAGTTATCAGTGTCTACAGCCTTCTATGATTAAAATGCCATTTCTTGCTTTTGTGGATGTGATATTGTGATTTGAAACATCTCTCTCTCTCTCTCTCTCTCTCTCTCTACCTGTAACTATACCTATACCTATACCTATACCTATATCTATCTATCTATCTATCTATCTATCTATCTATCTAGCCTTTGTCTCAATTTCGGGCACAGAGTTCTTAAAACCCTTGAAATACATCTTTTGTTATGTTAATGAGGTGACTGCAGTGAAGCAGCTAAGGATGAGAAGAGGAGCTGGAGATTGAGTTCAATCACCAATGGCTAATGATATTATCAATCATCCCTAGATAATGAAGCCTCCATAAAAAATCCAAAAAGGAGGGGATTTGGAAAGCTTCCAAGTTGGGAAACACATGAAGATTTGGGGAGAGTGATGTGCTCGATTGCCTTACGCATATCTCTTCCATCTGGCTGTTCCTGAGTTATATCCTTTTGTGATGGACTGGTAATCTACTAAGTAAAATGTTTCTCTGAGTTGTGTGTATTGCTCTAGCAAATTAATCAAATCCAAGGTAGGGGTCATTGGAACCTCCCAATCTATGGTCAGTTGGTCAGGAGCACAGGTGACAACCTGGACTTTCAACTTGTCTGATGTGGAGGCAGTCTTGCAGAACCAAGCCTTTAACCTTTGGGATCTGATGCTCTCTATAGGTAGATAGTATTGGATTTTATTAAAATGTAGGACACCCAGCTGGTGTCTGAGATTGCTTGGTGGTATGGGAAAAAAACACCCGCGCATTGGAATTTGGTGAACAGAATTGTAGGGGATCACTGGCAAGACTGTCCTTAAATATTCCTTTGGTTCTATCATCCCAGATAAAGACAAAGAACCTCAGCAAGCTTGATTGTTTGATTATCCACAATCAAATATTCTATAATATTCAGCTCTGGCTAATATGTAACTTTTTTACACTTGTGCAAGAATGGAAGGGGTAAGTAAAGTCATAGAAGATCAAGTGTGTATGCCCAAAGGCATTCATGATTATATATTTGTGTGTTGGGTGAGGGTGGGGATAGAGTAGGTATGAGATGTTCTTTCAACAGAGACCTGTGTTAACTGTGCCATATCCTTTTAATTGGAGGCATTACTGCCCAGCATAGGTGGAGACTTTAGCACTTGGGCTGGGTGCCTGGCTCTCTTGCCACATAACATGGCCACCTGATGATCTGCCCTCCTCTCCATCTGTCAAAATGGCCTTGACTCACTCCCCAACCACTTGGCCCTTTCTCTTTCAAAATAGGGCTAAGCATCAATGACTTTACAGGGAACAGCTCACAGAGCCCTACCCATTGTATCCCTTTTTATTCTTTACAGCAAGTTCCGTGGCAGGAGTTCTTTGCCTTTTCTCCCCCTCTTTACTGTCATGGGCTCAGACTTTGGTTCATTAACTCAGACAACTTTCTCTGGGTTTCCTCATCCCTATTCCTCAGGGGTTGTTTTTTTTTTTTCAGGTCTGCTTGGCAAATTGCTACTTGCTCACAGAGAATATTTCTCCAAGTTTTACCTTTCCAACTCTCTGTTTCCAAGCTGAAAAGGCTAATGAGCACCGGTTCTTGGATTGTAGCACTAGACATTTGCCACAGAGCTAATGCAAAATGCATGGCATGTGTCCAATATTAGAAAGCAAAGAGCTGCTGTGTGACATGATTACCTGGAGATTTGCTTTTAAAGACACAGTCAAACCTTAGAAAAACTAGCTGTCATGAAGATGAACTTCGAGCAGAATTGAATCATGAGCATGTGGTAGGTACTTGGAAATCACCTGGAAACTCATCTATGATCAAGGAGAAACTTTAAAATTAAGCTAACATATATTAGACATAGTCAGTTTAATTACTTGGCAGAAAGAGAATCTGTACTGTTACCCAATTTATAGGTTTTAATTTGTCTTCTATGAAAGGCAAATATTTCATATCTCAGATAAGATAGTGAAAGGCATGTATGCTACCCCATATTTTTTATATGGTCATATTTTAAAGTGGACTGTGTCAGGATATTTCCACATACTCCTAATCCTTATCCTTCTCTATCCTGCTCTCTGATTTTACCAGGCTTATCTGTACAGACCACATCAATGTATACTTGACAATAGTCTGCCTTTCAGTTGGGTTTTGGGAAAGCCCCGAGAAAGGTTGGTGAAAGAAAGTCATTTTATTTCTTTTTCCAGCTCCTTCCCTCAAGGTCATCTTGAAATGGATGTGACTTTTGACTTCTCACAGTGGCTCATTTCACAGTTCTTTCTTCCTCCTGATTCCGGAAGTTGGCCTTCCCTAGTCCCTACAGATTCAGGGAGTGATTATGAATTAGCTTCTACTAAGGCACCAGTTACAGCACCGTTCTTATAGTTTCCCCACACTTTCATTGTTTGTAAACAGTCTTTTTGTAAATATATTCTCCACGATTATTCTACTTTGAGTGTGCCTTCTGTCTCCTGTTGGGACCCTGACTGACACACATATTTCTCAGAAAGATAAACCTACAAATAAAAGTTTTATCCTCTGGGAATTTTGGTTAGTGATTTTAGAGAGTAAAAAATATATATAATAAACAATGGCATTAGAAGGCAGGATAGTGTAGTGGTTAAGAACACAGACTTGAGAGCTGGCCTTCCTGGTTGTTGTAAAGATGCAATTAGGTAATATACATAAGTATCTGGCATTTGGTGAATGTTATATAAGTACAAATTATTATTATTATTACTACAACTTCTCTGTTTTAAAAGATTAAACTTTCCAGAAATTTAGGAGGACTTTATTGGAGTTTGACATATATAAATAAAAATAGAATCCCACAATAAAATCCACCAAGAAGAGTTAGCCAGTATCATAGAATTATGGAGTTAAAAGGAGACTAACATCTCACAGTTAGAAGAGAGGAAACTGAAGCCCAATAAAAAGCATCAGACAGTTAATAACAGAAAGTCTTAGTTCAGAGTTTATTGTGTGCCAAGTATTATGCTTGTATGTGTTCAGCAATGGTATATGCAGCCTTCTGCCCACAAAAAACTTAGCTTAATTTGATAAAATGGAGAATGACATACAAAATGAAAAGATGTGAAAGGAGTTAGAATTTAAAGAGAGGAGAAGCAGAACCACTAGGAATCCTGTCTGTCGTCTGTCTGTCTGTCATCTACCTATTTCTGGAATTATTATAGGTCTTTGATCTTACAGAACTGTAGGAACTGGCTAAACTGTCATGGTTAGTTGATTCTTCTGAAGTCTGAGGGCAGGCAGTCGGGAAGGAAGATGGATGTGAAATGAAAGAATGAAGAACAAACTGGAAGCAGTGAGGGTGAGGGGAAGCCACGATGGACTAGAACTTGCATTGGTGTCTCACCATCTCTAAACTGCCATCTTCTGTAATGGGAGTGTCTTGCAGGAGAAGCAGGCACCCTTTAGTATGAAGCTAAACACACCTTGACCAAGAAGTTAGAGAAGCCGGGAAAAAAAACAAACACAAAACAAACAAAAAAATACCTCTGGAAGGAGATGGCATTGCTATGGGCCCCGAGTCTGTGCCACACCATCAAAGTGAGCCAGTAGATAAGCGACTATGTGCCTGAGCTGAGAAAGTATCTTGTCCTGTTCTGATTTTCCCCAGTATAAAAAGCATTAGGGCCAGTACTTTCTTTCTGCCTTCAATCATTTTCAGAAGATCTCTCATGGTCCATGCTAATCAGAAGCTGTGCCACAAAGGAATTCAAGGAAATGGAGTGCCAGCTTAGCTAAGTTCCCACAATAAAATCCACCAAGAGGAGTTAGCCAGTATCATAGAATTATGGAGTTGAAAAGAGCCTAACATCTCACAGTTAGAAAAGAGGAAACTGAAGCCCAAGAACATAAAGCAAACACTGTGCCCTAATGGAGGTGTCTATATACCTAAACTAGCTACAATCATAACAAATATGAGTAGTTTCAGTTTACAGAAATCATAATGATTTTAAGTAAATATATTGTACAGTATATAAACATATGCGAGTATCAAGTGTGATAAGAGTAGTGTAGGGTTAATATATTCAAAACAGAAGCTTGTAACTTAAAGGTAAAACAAGGATGTTTACTGATCATTTTTAAAAAATGCTTTTTTTTTTTTTTGACCAGTTGACAAAGTTGTTAAAAGAGGTTTGTGCAGATATATGAGAAAAGTGTGGAGTATTCTGCCACTATCCCCGTTTGCACATATGATCTCACACATCATCCCTTCAGGACTGGGAGTGTCCACAAGAGTGGTCTTCTCCCCAGGTCCTGTGAGGATGGTTGGCTGCCCAGCAAAGTGATGTGGGACCAGCCCTGAAGGAGGATCATTTCAATACAGTTCAGCCACATTTTATTATTAAGGAAGAGATTGACTGAAAAATTGACATTCTTCAAATAAAGACTACTGCCTTCTCTGTATTCCCTGAATCTCATTGGGATTAATAAATGGATCCCGTCTGCAGAAAGAAGAACTGAATTCTCATCCCAATTTAGCCACTGACTTGCTATGTAAATTTGAGCAATTCACTTATTCATAAAGTGTACAATCCATATTCAACCTATTTTATTGGGTTATTATCCTGAAACCCTGCCCAGGTCATTCTACCCCTACATATGGAGACTCTCCTCAGGCCCAAACCTGCTTTTTGGTTTTCTTTTTATTGTGGCTGACTTATTGCTCAGCTTGCTTACGTCACCATCCAGCCTGCCTTTCAGGGGGCCTCGTATGCCTGGTGAAACCTAAACACTCTATAGTGTGATCTCTGTTTTATTTCTTTCCCAGATGATTAATAGATAAGTCCTCAGCACTGAAAGGTTTTGTTGCAAATCATTTATGATTGCAGCTAATATTTAGTGAACTCTTTTCATGAGCTTACCTACTCTCACACTTAATTTTCACATCAGTCCTATGATGTAGGTACTATTATTGTCTGCTTTTATTTTCTGATGAGGAAACTGGGCCATATGATGATATCACAAAACTTATGGCTATAGTCCTTTGCCTTTATTTCTCAGTTTCTTGGGTAGTAGGTTACTATGGAAGTACTTCCAAGAGTCTACTTTCATTTTTTATTTCAAAGGGTAGAAATTGTCAATATTGGGTCCCCACGTTTTTGCCCTATGTTTATAAAGACCGTGTCTTTTTTCCATAATAGTATCTCCTTACAATTTGAAGAAGAATAATAAATGCATAAATTAGTGTTTTGGTTTCTTCAGATAAATACCCAGAAATGGAATTGCTGGGTCATAAGGTAATTCTATTTTTAATTTTTTGAGGAACCTCCAAACTGTTTTCCATAGTGGCTGCACCAATTTGCAAACCCACCAACACTTCTTTTCTACATCCTCACCAACACTTGTTGTTTGTTGATTTATTGGTGATAGCCATTCTGACAGGTATGAAGTGACATCTAGTTGTGGTTTTAATTTGCATTTCTCTAATGATTAGTGACATTGAGCATCTTTTAAAATGTTAATTGGTCATCTGTATGTCCTCTTTGGAGAAATGCCCATTTTTAAATTGAATTGTTTGCTTTTTTTTTTGGCATTGAATTGTATGAGCTCTTTATAAATTTTCGATATTAATCCCTTATCAGATATATCATTGGCAAATATCTTCTCTCATTTGATGAATTTTCTTTTTATTTTGCTGCTGGTTTCCTTTGCTGTGCAAAAACTCTTTAGTTTAATGTAGTCCCATTTGTTCATTTTTTCTTTTGTTTCTCTTGCCCAAGAAGATATATCAGAAATAATATTACTAAGAGCAATGTCAGAGAATTTATGCACCCCTGTGTTCACTACTTATAATAGCCAAGATATAGAAGTTACCTAAGTCTCCATCAACAGATGATTGGATAAAGAAGTTATGGTACATATATACGATAAAATATTACTCAGCCATTAAAAAAAAAAAAGAAAAGAAAGAAATCTTACCACTTGCAACAACACAGATGGACCTAGAGGGTATTACTGCTAAATAAAAAAAGTCATACAGAGAAAGACAAATACCTTATGATTTTACTTAAATGTGGAATCTAAAGAACAAAATAAATAAACAAAGGGAATACAGACACTTAGATACAGAGAACAAACTGGTGATTGCCAAGTGGTGGGGGGTTAGGGAGCTGGCTAAAAAGGTAAAGGGATTAAGAACAAATTGGTAGTTACACAACAGTCATGGGGATGTGAAATATTGCATAGGGAATATAGTTAATAATATCGTAGTAACTATGTGGGTGGGTACTAGGCTAATCAAGGAGATCACTTCACAAATTATGTCTATGTCTAATCACTATGATGTACACCTGAAACTAATATAAAATAATATTGAATGTCAACTCTAATTGAAAAATAAAAGTTAAAAAAATATACACACAAAAATAGTGTATTTCTTTTTCTCAAAGAATCTTCGATCCTCAGGTCTGCCGAGAACCCTGTTTTATATTTGCAACATTAAACATGGTTATTCTGGCCACCTCCAATTTAAAAATGGCTGGATCCAAACTACTTATATTTATTATAAGCTTTAATATAGTATCTACTGCACTTATTAGTAGTAATATTCCATGACCAGAATTCTACACTTAATGGATGTATAAGTTAAAAAAAAAAATGACAGTGGCAAAAGCTACTTATTTAGCCCCTTACTATATGTGTATCAAGAGCACATACAAATCAAATTTGAAAGAAGTTAAATGTAGATTGAGAAAAAACTGAATATAGAGATGCAGTCTGAACCTGGTTGCAAGTTGTCTCAGTGACAACACTCTGAGAAGAGTAAAAGATCTTTGAATCTTAAAATTTTGAAATATCAGCTGGAGAAGCCAGGGCAAGTATCAACAAAAAATATAGAGCTGTACAGTAGGAGAAATTAAGCTATTAAAAATATAAAGAACAAAGGCTGACAGATCAGCTCAAACTATTGGTGGTCATTTTGGAGGAGAAAATAAAAACAATGTAAAAAGGAAAAATAAGCAGGTCAAACAAACAAACCAACCAGATAATCTCCATATGAATTGACCTATAAATATCTACAACACATGTCAGTAAATGACAAAAGCAAGGCAATAAACTTGCATTCTTCTAGGAAACTACTTACAATAAATGAATGGGTTGACTTGTTTAATGCTCACAACATCCTATAAAGCAGGTGTGATTATTATCTACATTTTACAAATGAGGAAAAAAAGACTCTACCTTGAGTAAGATCACCTAAGTAGGAAGCAATAGGACTAAGATGCTAATTCAAGCAATCTGGTTCTAGAAGTCATGCTTTTAATGCTGCTCATTATATTTTATTTTTTTATTTTTTATATATCATTTATTTATTATTTATTTTTATTTATATATTTAATTAAAACAACTTTTGCTTGTTATATTTTAAAGCAAACACAGTTAAAAGTACACAAACAATTTCTGAAACTATATATGAAAATTGATTTAGCCTCTAGTTAGAGAAAAACTAGGGGTTAGAGATCTCAGGTAGGGAGAACACTTATCTTCATATAGTCTTATGTACTATTGATTTATTTTTATGTTTTTCATCATATGCACTTATAACTTTTCCAGTAACAATGTAAAAATAATTAAAAAGAAAGAATAAAAAAGAAAATAAGCTAAGAAGAAGAATTCTGCTTTTATTCATTCCAATTTTCTTTTTTACACCGTCTTTTCCCCCACGCCTCTTCAATTCTGACTGTTTAAGTGTTCTATGATTTCCCTCTTGTGCCTCAGGCTCTGACCTACTCTCTCTTGTATCCCGATGGACAAATCAGCTCACATTAAAATCATTTGTTGGCATATGCTCCCTCTGTATCATCAGTTCCTTGAAAACAGGGTTCATGTCTCATTCACCTTGGACCTTTTAGTGCTCATCTCAGACCCATAGCAGGCACTTCATAACTTTTTATTGAATGGAGCAAAGTGAATGTCAAAGATCTGGAAGTTTAAGTAACATAAAACTGATCTTTAGTTTCTTGTGACTACTTAAGCTGTAGTCTCAGATGGCTCACTGTCAGCTGTGCATATGGTTCCTTTGAATTGACTTATAGAAGAGAGAACATGGCCAGAGTTTCAATAAAAAATTTATCGCCTTGTGAAACATCAGAACAAAATTAAGCTACAGATTCACCCAAAATTGACCTCTAGAGAAAAAAATGAGGTGTGGTAATTGAGTAATTTCTTCATAGTTTCTCTTTTGAGTTTAAATTATCAGAGAAGATATATTATTACCCTCTTTTGATGTATTTCTTTCCTGAATTTGTCCTACTTTTTAGTAAATTCATTTGCATAAACTCATACATTAAAATGAGATGAGATTAAAAAAACATAGACTCTAAAAAAGGAAAATGGATAAGGATTATGAATGAAATGTTCTGGAAAGTCTTTACTCACAGGTTAGAAATTGACAAATTTAGAGATTAAAATATTTTTAATAAGCTACAGGAAATGGGACTGAGACAAAAATGATACCAGTAGCATTGCCTATAAATGATATTTCTAGGGGTGGGAAAGACCATACCTGTTTAATTAATAGATGTGATAAGTTGGGTATTATCTAAGATTTGAGAAAGACAATGAGTATGGGGAAGCCAGTTATAAAGAAAAGAAGTTACAAATAAAGAAGAAGAGGAATAGACAACTAAAAAAATAAAAATAGCTGAAGTACTAAGTTATATAAATGCTTAAAAAAGTGAAAACATAAACAGAAATTTAAATAAGTAAAATGAAAAAATACAATCAAAGCTTAATATCTGTGTATAAATTATTGGGAAAGGAAGGATTGTAAATAGATGTATCATGTAAGTACACTTTCAGAAAAGTAAAACCTATGAAGATCAATTGTTATACTCTGAAACATAAGCACTATAAAGATACAAATTTTATTATTAAAATAACAACATCTAACATGTTGTCATCAAAACTACCTTGATTTTTGAAAATATGTCGAAAGTCTAAAGAGATCATCTTAGGTTGAAAAATATTAATCAATCTTCCTGTGTAGAATTTGAGTATTGTTTTTTTAAAAAATACCTTTCACTGAAAAGATCCCCAAAGTTCAGATGCAATAAGATGGTTTGTTTATTTAGTTTTTTTCTTTGTTGACTTCCACAGCTACTTTTTTCTTATGAGACAAGCTATGCAGCTAAAAATTACAAAATAGATTGATACGCAGTAAAGTGGATGAAAAAAAAAGATCCTGAAAAGAATGGCTATGGTATGAAAACAATCAACTCCTTCTAGGTGTGTGTTATGGAGGTTGAGGATGTTGGAATGGACATTTCTGTATTTTCTTCCACAGCTAAGGGTGAGATGGTGGGATAAAACTAAATTCACCTAATTTTAACATTAAATATCATATCATAATAGATCAACCCATGCTGCTCAGTTTCTTTTAAAAGGAGGCAGGAGCCATTAGTTTCCTGGGCAGAGTGTTATACACAAACTGAGAATAGGAATCACCTTCTCTCTGTAGCCTTCCTGCCTTACACCTTTCCTCATCCCACAGTCGGTGCAGAGTGCTGAGACAACATCCTGATCCAGCCCTGGTCAAGGGTTTGGTCATTCGACCTCGATAGAAATCCACAAGGTTCTTACCAGTGTACATGTAGTGGCAAAGCTTCTTCACACTAACTTCTACAATAGTGAGGCCTTGAATATCAAAAAATAAAAAGCCTGAAGTAGCTCTTTCATTATTCTAGTGGATGCCCAGGTGAACATGGTTAAACATTAAATTCTTCTTTATAAATAGTAGAGGAGTTATTTATTGACTTCAAGGGTAGATATATATTTTTTTCCTTTAGGATATTTTTTCATAGTCTATATTACTGGCCATTCAGTAGTACCCCAGCTTGGCTGCACATATAATAAACTGAGAGGCTTTTAAACCATGTGCCTGGGTCCCAAACACAGATGCAGATTCATTTGGTCAGATCTGGGCCACAGCAAGCTCAGGGGATGCAAATGTACAGCCACTACTATAGAAACCCACAGATGTTCATGTCACACTGGTGAAATTATTTGCTCTATATGTAATTATAGAATGCCTGTGATGAGCACGACTCAACTCTAGGTGCTAGGGTACTAGCAATAAGCAAAACAAACATGCCTATTTTCATGGAATTTACGTTTTAGTGGTGAGATGGTGATGAAGACAGCAAGTGTCAAGCCGAAAAGGAGCTAGGAAGATTCTGGGTGGTTGTGACATTTGTAATAGGATGGTTGTGGATGTCACACTAAAATGAGACTTGAACAAAAACCAAAGGAGATAAGAAATCATATCTGGTGGCTCTCTGGAGAAAAAGCATTCCATTTCATAAGAGACAGGGTCATGCTTGCGATGTTTGAGAAATCCCAAGGCCAGCATGGCTCAAAAGAAATGAAGAAGGAGTGTAATAACAGATGAGATCCAAAAATCAATAGCTCCAAGCTGGGATCCTTCCCCTAAATCTTATAACAGCTCCTCATCACTCCTTATAATATGTGGCGTGTTGAGGTAATATGAAGAGAACTAGTCTGAGGGGGGCTTGTGAATGATGTGGAAATGTTTTGAATGTGTAACCATTTGTGATAGTGACCTATGAGCTGTGCTTGACATGCTGCTTAACCCACTTTCATGGTGCAACATGAAATCAAAAGTTATGCCTGCAGCCTCCCATACCTCCCAAGAGTGAACCCCAGGTCTCTAAGAGTGAAAGCCAGTTATTTATAAAATTATGATTCGATGTTCACGATGAAATTTTCTTCAAACATTTCTGTGGTCAGCTTTGTTCTAATTTGTCAGATGTCTCCTGGATTTCTGATGTAAATTTCATTTTTGATGTTATATTTTGTTTTTACTCAATAAGTAAAGGAGCAATTAAACATCTTTAGTTAAGTTTTTTGGGGGAGATATCCCATGACTTTTCACACATTCACTACTCTCAAATATACATATAGAAATTTGGATGCATGGAGAATTGAAATATATGATTTTGTGTATTGGTTAGTATTTCTATTCTTTTTAAAATTCTCTACATATTGAGCCATGCCATGTTCGATTATAAATTTCATCTAATCAGAGTGAAACTATGCTTGTCTAAATCTCTCTGTAACAACATTAGTTAGTGATCATAGTTATCAAAAAGTTATCTCTACGTATACCAAAAACCATGTCATTCCATCAGCTCAGTAGACCAAAGAGTCTTCCACAAATAGCTTTGAGCCTCAAGGCCATTCTCACTATTGGTTAATGCAAATAAGCATAGCAAATGTTTCTGCTCTGCCTCAGTAACCACAATCTCATTTGAAACAAAGTTATGTATTATGGCATTGCTAGGCAGACCCCTTTAAGCGAGGCGGAATCTGCATGCAGTTATAGAATGTTCAAATTGGTTTCACTTTAAATAGAGGCAGGTTTGGGTTTGTTGATCAAATTAATTAGAGTAGTTTTCTCCAGCTCACTCTCAAAATGGGAAATCACTTTTCTAAAGCATTGGAGAATAACAGGGACTCCAGACAAAGGGGCCAAAGAGTTTCTATATGCACATCTGGAAATCAACCTAGGGTCTATTTATGTGAAGAATATCTACTTGTAGTTCTCTTTCTGTCCTCTCTCTTTCTCTCTCTAACTTTAAATCATTTTATCAAAGTATAATTTACATACAATAAACTACACATATTGTAAGAGCACAGTTGAATGACTTTTGACAAATGAATACACCCATATTTTTGGCACTTTATTTAAAATATCCCCAAATAGTCCCTATTTTGGCTGCCTAATCTGTACTTTTGATTTATTTCCATTATTCACTGATTATCTTATTACTTTCTGGCATAAGATGTTCCAGCTTCATCTTGTACGTTCTCCGCTTGGGCCCAGGAATTAGTCATTTCTTCAATGACCAATGAGCTGTTGATCTTTGGATCTCATCTTCTTATGCTCTCTTGCTTCACTTCCCCATTCTAAATCCTTTTGGAAGAAGATGGAAACCAACGTCTGGGCACCCAGTGTACTCATTGCTACTGAACTGCCATGCTTCTAGGTGCTCTCATAGCGCAGAGCTGGGAAATAAATGTATAAATATCTGTACATACATAGGTATACACATACACAATTCTACAGGTGTTTCTATTTCATTTTGTTCATACATTATAAATCCATAATTTCATATTGATATCTCCAACTTTAATCTAATACATTATGGTCCATTCTAGCTTTCCTATATTTTTATGTTTTAAAATCATCTCTAATAGTAAGCAGCTTACTTGGCTCCCATTATTTTTAATACACTTGCTCAATTATTTGTTTGATGAAACCGGTTTCACAATCACATTGTCCATTTCCTCTGCCTGAAACCTGGCCTCACCCTCACCCCTCCCCCATTTCCTTGGAAACCAGACCCACTGGTCTCTGCCTATTCATGGTTCCCCAAGATCTCACTGACCATATTTCTGTGTAGTTCCCCAACAACGGCACATGCCTCTGTGTGGATTCTCAATCTCTCCTAAATACTCACATTCTCAGCCACTGTGTTGACTCATCTGCATTTGGAGGAAAAAAAAAGAGAGGGAAAAAAAAAGATAGAAAAGGAAGAGGGGAAAACAAAGATGAGAAGAGCATGTGGAAAGGGAAGATGGAAAGGGAATTTAGAGGATAATGAAATACGTGAAGGGAAGCAAAAGGAAGAGAAGGAAAGATGAGAAGTGTATCCTTTTATTTCAACCTATGTTTTTATATTAAAAGTGTGTCTCCTGTGATTAGTATATAGTCAGACTTTAACTTTATTATCGTTATTTTTTTTAGTCTGGCAATCTCTCTTTTATTTGGAGTGTTTAGTCCATTTTCATTAATGTAATTATCGATTGGGTTAGATTTAAGGCTACCATGATGCTTTTTGTTGTTTATCCCCTCTGTTCTTTGATCTTCATCTTCAGTCTTTTTTTTGAGTTAACTGGGTATTCTTGATATTTAATTAAAATTTTTTCTACTAGCTTTTTTATATATGCTTATTTATTACTCTTCAGTGGTTTCTCCAGGTAGTATATGCATTCTTTACTCAAAATGGTTTATCTTGAAATCATATTTTACCCTATAAGTGTGATTTCATTTATACCTTCTCCTTCCCTTTGTTCAATTGATGTTACATATTTCACATAAGTTGCGAACGCCACAATATAATATTACTGTTTTTGCTTTTAACTGACAATTGATTTTGTTTTAATTTGAGAAACAAAAAATATTTTTTATTTACTCACATATTTAGCATTTCTGATACTATTTCTTCCTTTCTATAGATTCAATTTTCCATTTAGTATAATCTTCCTTAATTGTGAAGAACATCTCTTAGCATTTGTGTGTGTGTGTGTGTGTGTGTGTGTGTGTGTGAGTGTGTGTGTTGCATATATTCTGGTAACAAATTCTCCTAGTTATCATGTATCTAAAATTGTCATATGTCTTCATTTTTGAGTATTTTTCTTGTATTTAGAATTCTGATTTGATAATTTCCCTTTTTGGTGCTTTAAAGATGTTGTTTCATTGATTTCCGGTTTCTCTTGTTTCTGATGAGAAATCATCTCTCATTTTTATCATTTATCCTCTCAGTATTAATGTGTCTTTTCTTTGGCTATTTTTATTTTTGTTTTAAGGCATTTGATATTTTTAGGTGTGTGTGTGTTTTTTTTTTTTTAAATTCTATGTGGCATTGACTAGTCTTTCTGAATCTACGACTTGATATTAATGATCAATTTGGGAAAATTTTCAGCCATTGCTTTGCCTAATATTTTTGCTGTCTCATTTTTCTCTGCTTTCTGTGATGCCGATAATGTATATTTGACTACTAAATGTTGTTACACGCCAATCATTATTTTAAATATTTTTCTTTCTATGGTTTAGTTGGAGTAATTTCCCCCTTCCCCCATTTTACTGAAAAATTAAGTTTAAGGTGTCTAGCATGATGGTTTAATTGATATATATTGTGAAATGATTACCACATAGGTTCAACTAGTTTCTCATATAGATACAATATAAAGAAAAAAAATAGAATTAAAATAAAAGAAATTCTTCTTGTGATGAGATGAGAACTCTTAAGATTTATCCTTTTAACAGTTTTTGGTATATCATACAGCAGTATTAGATATTGTCAACATGTTGTGCATTACATCCTTAATACTTAGTTATTTTATAACTGAAAGTTTATACCTTTTAGCCACCTTCTTTCAATCTTCCTTCACCTCACTCTTTGCCTCTGGTAACCAGAAATCTGATCTCTTTTTCTATGAGGTTTTTTTTTTTTTTTTTAGATTCCACATAAATGAGATCATACAGTGTTTGTCTTTCTCTCTCTGACTAATTTCACTGAGCATAGTGCCTTCAAGGTCCATCCATGTTGTCACATATAGTAGGATTTTTTTTCAATGGCTGAATAATATTCCTGAATAATTTCTAACGCTCCGTCTTCAAGTTTATTGATACTTCTGTTGTGTCCAGTATGATCTTCAATACATCTAGTGAATATTTCTTAGTTAATTAGTTTATTACTTATTTATGTATTTATTAGTTTCAAGCTTTCTACTTGGGTTCTCTTTATAGTTTGTAAATCTCTACTGAAACTTCACCTTTCTTTGTTCACTATCTTTATATTATTCTGTAGATTCCTATACAAATTTATCAGTAATTTTTATGTTCTTTTTTATTTCATAATACTAGAATCTAGTCTGTCTATTTTTATTCACACATTTTCTTTTAAATTATGGCTGAGATCACATTTTTATGCTTCTTCACATATCTTGTTATTTTTTTATTGAAATCTGTATGTTACATACAAAGAAAATAAAGGCTAAAGTGGATTGTGATATTGCAAGACTGAAAGATTTTTTGATTTTAAAAATACTAGATAGAGTAGAAAAAGATGAGACCATCAGCAACCTAAATGAAAGTAGAATGTTCATATATTGAGGTTTATATGGCCCCAGGAAAAATGATCCCTAAAATTTCAATTGAAAGATAGAATTTATCTCTACACCATCACTTAAATTAGTGTCTGATAAAGAAGGATCTTTTCTTTAGGGAAGAAAAAGTTGACATGAAAAGGCTTAGTGAGCAGTTTACTAGATCTACTAGAACTATTAGGGATCACAAGAAAAGGAGAGAAAAGGCACTAGAATGATTTTCTTGGCAATTCCAGGGTGTGAAATCCAGGAGAATGGGATGAAAAAATGATTAAATGGGAGTTATTTTAATCATGTGCATTATAACTAGCGATTGTGTAATAAAATTAGAGAACAAAGGAGTTGATTCTGATTTTTATAGAGTATTGAGAATGTTATCCCAGGTCATCTCTATTTCCATGGAGCAATTGTTGAAGCATAAGAAAGAAATATAAGCTATTAAGTATTTTGGGGAACCACACACACACACACACACACACACACACACACACACAAGAAATGAGTAATGTCGTGTAGCTATATTTTTCCATAGTTATTCAACATGCATGTAAGACATCGGGTGAATCCTTTGAGTTTTATTTCTCAAACATATTGTCTATGTTTCCACATGTATAAGAAAGAAAATAAGGTATGTTATTGTTATTGTACTCCTGATGAGAGATGGGCTAGAGATTTTCAGTTTGAAAAGTATTTCTGTGAATTTATTGTATTCCCTGGCAATGTGATCTAGATGAAGAAGGCCTATAGACCCTGGAGGAAAGGGACTGTATGGTCTTCTTACCACACAGAGCATCTTTGTAGTGAAGTGTTTCTTCTTCTTGACTATATAAATCTTAGAGAAAATAATCAGAACAGCCTAGAGGTAACTCTTTTCTATTTTTTTTATTCCTTGCTTTTGTTTTTGTTTGTTTGTTTTAGATTTTATACATTTTAAACATACATATATTGTATTTTTTAAATTTTATTTTATTATTAGTTTCAAGTATATGGAACGTTGTTGGTTAGATATTAGTTCTATCTGATGTAGGAAAAATTTTAATCATGATTCCCTATAAAGGAGGTCAGGAAAGGAATTAGCTGTTGCAGTAGTAAATAGCATTACTTCTAGAGAGCCAGAGTAAAGTGTCTGAAGTGGTCACAAAGCCAATGTACCGAATTAAATATGTTGAAGGCAGGAAATAAATGAAGTTAAACAGCTTGGGAATAGGAGAATCAGGTCATGAGCACCTAGGAAATATTGGGCAAAGAAGTTTCATCATCTATTTACACTTGCACTGGCCTTAAACTTTAAAAGATTTAATTATAATTTCTGGAGAGGTTGCTTATTCTTGGGCTAAAAAGTGTGTCCATCATTATTTTCTAGGGAGGTGACAAAATTAAGGGATCAATACCTCATATTTCACAGTAAAGTTATCGCCAGCTTTTGGGGCAATTGAGACAGAGCTAGGGAGAATAGTAGGAAGTGATCCCTATTTGATGCCATATATTAACTTTTCCATTATTCTTCCTGAAGTGAATATACAAAAATTACAAATAAACTTAAGCAGACTTTTACTCATGCTCTCTAGTGATATATGTAATTTATAAAGAGATAGAAAAGATAGAAAACCACGTATCGTGAGTACTTATGTAGTTTTTTTTTTATCCCATTTGCACTATATAAAAGCACAAGGCCTCATTGCTCTGACTTATAGGATGCCCCCATACCCATTTCATAAGGTAGAGGAATGGGCTCCTTATAAACACCTTTACTAAAACCATCTTCTGCTAATCTCTGATCTCTAGACCATGGTTTATGTAACACAGTTTCTTTTTATTAATTTGACAACAAGTAGCACCATGATCAATTCTTTATTTCCAATGCTTGGATTTCTACCTCTGATATGACAGATGAATCCAGAAAGGAATTTCTATCCTTCTATATACATCAATTTCTCCCTCTGGCCTACAGTTTTCTTTGGTACCAATTCATCCTTCAATGCACTTTTCTTGGGCTTGGCCTTTTCAAGTTCTTGTCAATTGAGTTGTATTTGCTTACATTTTAGGATACTTCTAGAGTAGCTATGTATATTAAATGACCTGGCATAAAAGATATGCTCTTTGTGTTATTTTTCACTGCCAGTAAAGACAAACTTGAGATAATCCTTTTATACTTCATTGCTTAGAAACCAAGGCATATATTTACAGAAAATTTACCCAAGATTTAGAGAGTGATTTTTGGTTTTGGTTCTTTGCAAAATAAATTAATGAACTACTTTTAATGAGAATGTATTCAACCTGTTATTCTAATATCTTTTGCATTGTGCTCAGATCTCTTAGACCATAGCCAGAGTTGAGGCTAGAAATATAACTAGTGTCAAAATGAGAAGTGAGACCAAAAGAATATTGCAGTTTTTGTCATAATGTAACAGAAAGGACACAAAGAAATAACTAGTATAATAACCTGTTGAGAGGATGTACCATTTTATAATTATCCCAGAAGGACAATCATATACATTTTCTTTAGATTCTTTATATCGGAAATATTACCACTTCAGCTAGAAATCTCCCAAGGGTCTATGAGTCCTTATATTGCCTAAATAAAATCTCTCTTATAGAATTTTAACATGATATATTTAAGAGATTAAATTGGTACTACAAAGCCACACTACCTAGGTTCAAATCCTGGCTTTTCACTGATTAGCTGAGTGATCCAGCTTTGTGACTTCTCTGTTTCATTTTCCTCATCTATAAAATGAGATTTTAAAGGGATGTTATAAAAGTAAATTAATAAACACATGTAAATTACTTATAACAGCCCCTAGCATGTACTGGGAATTTTATCAGTGGTATTTTCATTTTACATTTTTTTTCCAGGTGAAAGAATGTTTCATTCCCAATTTCTCATTTGATATCACCTTAAAGTAAACACTGCCTTCTATTAAACAGTCAAACCTTGATGGGTCTAGAACGATGGCTTTGTAATTCTTAAAGACTGTGTGCCTTTCTTGGGTAGCAATTCTGTTAAATTGAGCATATGCCACCTTTTGACAGACAAGAGCTGATAGAACCTTCTCTGGAGCACAACACAAAGGTTTTTGTTAGCAGTTAAATAAGAAGCTCTTGAATCAAATAGAATAGGAAAAAGGGGAGGAATTTATACTTTGAAAATAAAAAAGAAAGGTAATATATTTGTGGAAGGGCAAAGAAAAAGGCCACACATGCACAAAACATTAGGTTAATAGTCTGTAAGCACATTATTTTTCCTTTTGAGAATAGCTGCCCAAACACATCACAAATTTTCAGCATGGCCTGGTTTTGCAGAGTAAGTTCATATACAGAGAAAAATTGTACTTTGGCATTTGCTTTATTTGCCCAAAGTCTTATTTTTCAAGATAAAAATAGAGGATATTTGTGTGCCATTCTTGTGTTACAAATCCGGCCAATGGGTCATAATTTCCTTTCTTCCATTTGCTCCGTGATTCCCTTGTGTCATAGGAAGGCAGTGTTTGAAATGTATCACCTTGATGATGCACTCCATCACCTGCAGCAAAACTTCTCACTCACAAGCTAGATACTTAATTCATATGTTCCTTCCATCGGTTTAAACTTTCAAAAAAATCAAATATTGTTTTGCATGACACAGGTGATACTCATGAACTTATTACCTCTCTCAAAGGCCCTTTCTCTTGGCAGCTCCTTCACACTGAATAAAGATGAGGCTCCTTCACTCTAACAATTGAGACAAACATCAGTGCAGCTGTGTCCTATTGAGGCTGAAAGAAGTGAAAATGAGATTAATTTTTCAGTGAGTTAGATCAATCCATAGAGAATGTAGAGACAATTAAAGCCAGAGAGCTTTGTTTTGGAAGCTTTCACACTTCTAGATTATTAACAAAGTTGCTTTAATCCTTAACTGTAATTTTGACTAAGTATTAAGTTTAGACATTTTTGCTTTTTATTAGAATTGGTGGTCTATGTTGTCCGGGCCCGGGAATTCAATTGATTTCACTTAGTGTCAATTACATTTGGTCTAAGGCCATGCATTTCATCTGGATGTACATCAGAATCTCCTGGGGAATGGGAAGGATGTAAACAAACTTAGAAAACATTGTCAATATATTTATTATTCTTGCATATTCATGTTTCACTGAATGCATATTAATGCAGTGTCATTTATTTGTTGACAGCCAGATTTTTAACAGACATCAGAAATTAAAAAAAATAGATTTCTTGACTTTAAGAAGCTTATAGTTTAGTGACAAGGAAATTAATAACAAGACTAATCAAAGCAGTTTGATTATATTGATGCATCAAGTAGGGGAAGACAAATAAAAAGATGAGACCAGAGAGGTAGGTGGGATCCAAGTCCTGCTGCACCTTAAAACTAAGGCAAGGAGGACAGATATATCTGATATTTGATGGAAGCTACTGGAATATTCTAGACTTTCACATTAGCTAGCTCCTTATGGTTTCTGAGGACACCGTGGAGAATATAAATGCCTATTCTATGTAAAGCAAACTGGGTGATACAAATAAATATATATTAGATATGATAGACCCTCTCGGGAAAAGAAATACTTGTTATGTATATCAGCCATATAAATTTAGTTCATTACCAAAATATAGGGGCATAGAAGCCATACGAATGGCTCAAATAGTAATTCCATAGGAATTGAGGTAAAGGAGAAATCACTTCTGGCTGAAGTATTCAGAGATAATGGGGCGCAGTGGTCCATGCTTGGCATTGAAGGAAGGGGATGTTTTGATAGGCAGAATTTTAGAAAGAAGGAAAGAATGACATGAGTAAACAGCAGAAAATAGAAAAGCCTTGTTGCTATAGTTGGCGAAAAAAGGCCATAACAGGTGGACTCTTCAGAGAAGAAACAGAGAAGACTACAAGGTTATGTGGGAGTCCAGTGATACATAGCAGGGTTTGTTAAACGTCAAACCCAAGTTTGGGGGATTTATAGAAAATGTGATCTAGGGTAAGTTTCTAAGCAAGGGAGAAGTATTTTCAATCCAGGGTACTATGAAGGTTGAGCTGGCAACAGAATTCCTGATAACATTTTATAAGTGAAAATAAGTACAAACAATAAGAAGCTGAACCAGTACAGCAGCAAGTGGAAATAGAAGAAATATGTAGAAGTGAGGCCGCATGCCCATCTCTGGACTATTGATCAAAAAGCATTTTTATCAAGGCCTCTGTGAAATTCTTAATGGCATACAAAATTGAAAGCAATGCCTTGGCCATACACTTACTCATGAAGACTAAGTTTTTCATTGGCAGGTGGAGTTACCTATTTCAATGTGGAGCATGAAAAAATTCAGTTATTAAAACCAATGCTCCTTAATATGCTTATTGTTAAAATCTCCTAGAAAACTTGTTAAATGTGTTTCTGGACCTTACTAAGTTTAAAGAGTCATAAATTACAGAGAACGGTCCAGATAGGGTATTTAACAAGTCCCTAGTGATTCCTGTCATCACGTGAGTTTGGGAGAATCCAGCCCTAGGGTAAAAGCTACTTCAAAGCAGCAAAGTAGTTGATGGAATGTAAAGGTCCGTGTTGAGATCATTTGTATGACAGTTTTCAAAGTATAATGTTTCTGTTAGCTTTCTCAGGACCTGAGAAATTGAAGTCATAATTTAAATCTCACTACTATCATTCTATTTAGATCCACCATCATCTCCTTCCAGGGTTAGAATAACCCTGATATCTCAGCATCTTCACTGGTATTTCTGTTTCCATTCTTTCTGGGATATAGTCTGTTTCCCACACAGGAGATGGAAAAATCTTTTGAAATAAATATGAGATCTTGCCACCCCCCACCCCCATGTTCCACACCCTCCAATGGTTTCTAATTATGTGCTTGAAAAAATCCAAACTTCTTACCATAGCCTCCAAAGCCCCCCCACTTGGGCTGCTTATCTGTCTCATTTTAGCCCCTACCACTCTCCTTTTGCTCACTCTTGTGTTCCTGTTCCTTGAACATCCCAAGCTTGTCACTCTCTCTGAGGTTGGCCTTCATTATTCTTGCTTCACGGGACCATATTTCTCCAGATGTTCACTGGATTTGCTCCATTGTGTCATTTAGAAAGGTGCTCCTGAACCCCTCTCTAGAAGAGCTACTACTTATCACAGTCACCTGTTCATACTCTGTGTAACCTTATCCTGATTCATTTTACCTCAAAAGTCCTATCACAATCTGCTCTCATATCATGTATTCATATTCATATACGTGTTTTTTTTCTGTCTCCTTTACTAGAATGTATGTGCCTTAAGATGATGGATTTTGTTCTGTTCATTGTATTCCCCAATGCCGAGAATAGAGTCTAACACTTAATAGATACTCACTAAATGTTTTTTGGATGGATGGCCGAATTAATGATGTGCTCGAAATGTGATAGAACTATTTAGTGTATGTATTTTGAATCAGTAACTTTTTCTGTTATTGTTTCTATAATCTAGTTTTCAGCTGTCTGGACCTTTTGTAATGTTTTCTCACAATTTTGTACTTCAACACCCAGTGGTCTGGTTTCCTTGCGAGATAACACTGCTTAGTCATATAATATTTTATTATGTGCATTGGGAAAACTTTCTCTTAAGCTTAGTTAGACTAGGAAGAAATTTTCCATCTGTGTTGATCTCTTTATATTTCTTGCTTCTCATACTTCACTTTATTCTGGGTGTTCAAGTGTCCTACTCATTCGTCTGAGAGGAGAGCCTTCCGTAGCTCTGCTCAGGGCCTTTATCTAAGATTATACATCATCCTTGATTTCTCTGACCTTCTTCCTTCTCCTTCTCTATTAGAAACAATCACCTTCTGGATTGATAGTCATGGATAAGTTCTTAGAAATGGTATCGCATCCAGTAGCTGTGGAGAGAGGTCCAGATTTGGAATAGTACTAGCATTTAGGAGCTGAGATTCTATTAGTCTAGGAAAGTCTGGGTAGCTAAAAACTTCTATAAAATTCACTGTGTAGTTCAACCAAATTTACATTCCCTAATTTGATTTAAAGACATGAGATTTAGACCAGCATGACACCAAACCACTGATTTAGTCTTTGTTTTGTCTGTGTCATTGAACATTAAGTCAGTCACAATTATCTGATCTCTCTTTCATGGTCCATTTTTTTGTTTGTTTGTTTTTCGAGACTTCCAAATTTCTAAATTGACTACACAGGAAAAGACACCCAATGGCCAGTCCCAGGTGAGGTTTACAAGACAGACTTAGAACCTCTTATAATCACTGTTATCTCTGGTCCATTTTACCTATGGAAACTCAGGAACATATAAGTGATTACTGTTGTATCTGTTTTAAAATAATCTGCCAGCTCTGTGTTTCCTTTCTCAGACTTGATTTCTGTGTTCTTTTTAAAGGTAAATTCTCCTGAAATCAAAGGCTGTGAACTCAAGATAAGATGTTAAGAATTATTAACTGTTGCATGTCAATAATATAATTGTGTTTGTAAATAGAACACTCATAAATACACACATAGATATATCAGCTGCATTTATACTCCATATGACAAACACACAGAAATACTTACACTCTCCCCTTTATTTTTTCATAGCAGAGCAGCTCAGCATCTCCTCAGAATCTAAGTCAGTACTTCATTAAAAGAAATTATTTTTCTTCTAGAGACATCATTACATTGAAAGGCAGAATGTTGATAGGAACCTAAGGGTGGGCTTCTGCAGTTCCATGCCCAGTAACCCTGCCTGACTCCTGCTGCCCTGCCTTCCAGGGCATGTTGAGGGAGTTTCCTCACTCATAGCTCCAGCCCTTATGGCTTCCAGCTCATTTTCTAGGCAGACAAGAACTGTTGCCTGTCTGGTAGGCTTTCTCTTGTCAAAGAGCTGCCTTGAGGCAGATCTGTCTAGTTATCTGCCTGCCTTTTGAAGCTACACTTCACACAGCTGCTTTTGCCTGCATCTCGACTCTTACTTGTCTGGAAAAAGACTCCAGCTGATAAGTCTTGACTAGGGAGCCTGAAGAGTTATTTACCTGGGATGTGGATCTCTCCACAGGCACCCAGAGAGTCGATTTGCACACCATGCTTTTCATCACTTAAGGTGATTTTTCTGGTTCAGATGTCTGGAACTAAACAGAAAAATATTTTTGTAGTTGAAGAAACATCCATTTTAAGATATGAGTAGGATACGGCACTTATGGCAGGTAATTGGCATGAACATTGCTAGTCCATGGTAATAATGGCATGATAAAGGAAGGCAACAACTCCACTTTAAAGTGGCTGTGAAATCAAATAATGAAGGAACATTTTGGGGTGGGTGGAGATGGACAACATTTGTGCAGCTTTTAAAAAATGAGTAAATCCAAATTAATTTTGGAGATATCGGAGTTTTCTAAGTCATTTGTAATCAGTCTAACTCTGCTCAGACTGATATGTGCAGTGAATGCTTGAGCAGGATATGCCCAAGCAGTGCTTAGATGTTGCATTAAGTGGGATAAAATAAGTAGGTTGAGTAGAAAGAATGCTTTAAAAACACTGAAGTGCTGTCCTAAATGAGTCGTCCAGCTGTGGACTTCTTAGAAACAGCAGGATCATCCAGACAAGACTGGCTTTCAGCCCAGAGACCAAGAGAATTACGTTCAACCTCATGTGCACCCAGGAATAAATGTTACTGGCTATAACACTGGTTCATCCACATAGCCAGTCTGTCTTAATGGGGCTGGGAGGCCATTGGGCCTGGCCTGCCTCACAGTCAACAGGGCTCAAATTTAGACCTTTGGCTTCACCCCCAGATGAAGTTATACATACTATCTCAGAGATTCATGATGGAATTGAAAAAGTATGTTGTAAAATATGAAGCGTATGTCCCATTGCCATGGAACAGTGCTTCTAGGGCATGATGGATTAATATTTTCAATCAATTTGACGAAACATGTTGTGAATCTGATGGTGGTGCATTTATTAATTTATTTAATGCCTGTAATTTCTGTGAATATCCAAGCTCTTAAATGTGTTTTTAAGTCAGAGCAATACTTTAAAAGACCAAAGATATTCATTCACTTAAGTCCCTTCAGTGGCCTCCCACTGCTCTTTGAACCTGCAATGTCTACAAACTGCTCTATCCGTCAAGCTCATTTCAGGTCAGGCTTCCTTCTCTTTCTTTGTTTTCCAGCCACACTGATTGTCTTTCAGTTTACTTTATTGCCACACTTTGCCTTGGGCTTTGCATATGCTAATCCCTCCTTGGAACCTTCTTCCCATCTCTTTCACTGGATAGCGGCTCTTGTTCTTTTGGTCTCAGTTTACAACTATTAAAATCTTCTGAATACTCTCAACTCCTAGACATGGTCACATCCTTTGTTATCAGCCATGTGGCACTCTCTGTCATAACTATCATCACATGTTATTGAAATTACTTATTCAACGGTGTATCTCCCCTTTAAGACTGTAAGATCTATGAGGACGAGGCAGGAATTGTTCTGTCTTGTTCAAAACTGTGCTATCACTCTGTCCATTGTTCAAAAATTATTTGTTGCATGAAGAACCCTGTGATCAAAGTTCTTTTTTCTTTCTAGAAAAGGCAATGACATGGCATTTGCTTGTTTAAACATACTTAGTGGTGACCTTTGGATATGGAAGGAATTGAATTCTCTGCATTTTTATACATGTGAACATGTAAAAGTTGGCTAAAAGATAGGTAAATTAGTAAATTGTGCCTGTGTGGATAGTCCAATTCTCAACTTAATACTGTAAATACTTAATAATTATGAAAGGGAGCTGTGGCACATAAAAAGAGTATTAATATTGCAAAGAAATACCCCCATTCAGTTCTGAAGATGAGAATTTGTAAAAAGCATACATTTTCATTTAGTATCTCTATCATAGCTTTAGGACATGTTAAAAGAATTGTTTGAGAACACTATTTAAGCCAGAGGTCACTGACTCCAAGGCTCGCAGTGGCCAGGTATTAATGTAAAAGGACAGGGCTAAGTGGGGACTGGGGTAAGCCGGGTTCCCACCAGAGGTAATGTGGAAATGTGAGCTCAGAACTGATTTTTCAAGAGAAGTAGAAAATGCCCAGGTTTGAAGTGAAGTCTTATCTATGTTTAAAGATGTTGGCAAATAATTTCCATTTTTCAAAATATCTAGCTTACTAGGCAAAACATTTCTTCTGGGACATAACATAGTTTGCAAGTTATGAATTTAAAACTTAATCATTAGGCTGAGATCAGAATTATTGAGACAATCAATTTGCTGATGCACGAATAATGCTGCAAGGACGTTTAACCAAATGAACAACTAATGCATAAGTAATAAATTAAAGAATTTTATAATGAGAAGGGACATTAGAATAATATTGTAAACACCTTCCTTCAGATTACAGATGAAAAATCTCAAATCCACAAAAATTAAATTACTGGGGCTTGAACTCAGGTGCACAGAATTAAGTAACATGGGCTTGAATCAAGATATTCTGATGGTTGGCTTTTCTTAAAACTCTAAGCAACCGTGTGTGTGTGTGTGTGTGTGTGTGTGTGTGTGTGTGTGTGTGTGTGTGTTGTGTGTGTGTGTGTGTGTGTGTGTGTGTGTACATAGTCTGCTGTAAGTAAGTAGAATGAAATATGGTGGATCATGCCAATGCTTCTCAAATTTACTGTGCATATGAAACAATTGGGGATCTCATAAAAATGCAAGTTCTCATTCAGGTCTGGAATGGAAGCTAAATTCTTGCATTTCTAAAAGCTCTCAGGTGATGCCAATTGCAGGATCAAACTCTAGTAAGCTCCTATACTCCACCTGCTGTAAGTAAGTAGAATGAAATATGGTGGATCATGCCAATGCTTCTCAAATTTACTGTGCATATGAAACAATTGGGGATCTCATAAAAATGCAAGTTCTCATTCAGGTCTGGAATGGAAGCTAAATTCTTGCATTTCTAAAAGCTCTCAGGTGATGCCAATTGCAGGATCAAACTCTAGTAAGCTCCTATACTCCACCAATTGCTCTGTATGCCTAGACTGACCTAAACTTACCAGAATCGAGTGTATACTTTGTTCTTTTCTTTGACAGTTAACACTTTCCTAACATTGCTTCTCCTGCATTCTGAATTCTTGGCAAGTGAAATATACTAAATTAAATACTAATCCATTTAACAGGGGAAGTAGATGGTGAGGAAAAGAACAAACCTTCAAAGATACAAAGCAAAAATTATGATACAAAATGCATGAATTTTCTCACATCTTGTTTTGTAAATAGATATTGGTTCTGGTTAGTTACTTGAGAACTCTTGAGTTATTTTGTATCCAATAGTAATGGAAATCGACAATCCAGAAAATAAAGGAGAAAATGTATTTCAGAATAGAATAACAAAAATTCCACAAGATGGCAGTAAGTTCCTATGCTTTATATTTTTCTTAACTAAACTTTTACCTAATATACATTTTATCAATGGAAATTTTTCTGACAATTACACTATATATATGTGTATATGTGTGTGTGTGTATGTATAAACACACACACACACGCACACACATATTTGTTGCTGTTGTTAATGACAGAACTAAACTGAAGGGATGTTATATATATTTTTTCAGCCCAGGACTGATGACTTTCTTCTTTGTATTAATATGACATACTAATATTATCCTTTTAACTTATATTTACTCTTTCAGGTTTCCATTTAAGACTTTAAACACATTTTCCAGCTCCTAAGTTTCATCATTTATTCATTTTCATTTAAGAAATTTCTTTAAGATTCAATATACTCTATAAGACAGAAGAAAACCATAAAAGTGAATTTTCAATGTGTTATTAACTTAAGGCTAATGGTAATTACATTTTAATGCATATTGTGCTATAAGACTATAACTATTAAAGAAATCATATTTCTAAGACATGTTTATAAGCTCTTTATTCTCTCTAAATCAGTCTCAGGAGTTGAAAGAGACATGGATTAGGAAAAAGAAAATATAATAACGTGTTTTTTTAAACTTTTTTTGTTGTGTGAATAAGAAAAATGGGTCATTTACCGACTCACAGATACTTATATAAGTGTGCATAGATATCATCCTTAATATTGTAGCATGCTGGCAAAATTGAGTGTTATTCTATTTTCATCACCAGACTTGTGTGTGACCTAGGATGACTCATTTAATGAATTTGGGACTCAGTGAAAAATAGGATATATAGATTAGTTGATTTCATTTCCAACTCTTTAACATTCCACGCTTCTCAGGAGAAAATTTTAATAAGTAAGATGAGCATGAACTTTGAAGAAAGTCCATGGTGACTAGAGGTTACAGGGTATTTAGAGTATTCTGCATCTTATCCCTTTTTTTTTTAATGTATTCTAGGTTGCTCATAGAATTCCTGAGCTGTATTTGTTTTAAAATGACTTAAAAAGAGGCTAGCCAGGTAGAATACTGGATCAACACTAAGGGGGTGTGGGGCTATTGTCTGTATTCTAGAAATAATTTTGTTACGAAACTCTTTTCTTCCCCCATAATTTTCATTTCATTAGATACTTAAAATAATAAAGAAAAGAGTTGACAACTTGAAAAATGATTTGCACTTAGCAGATAGTGCAGGGATATTAGAGAAAACTTGAAACATAAAAATAGCTGAGTAAGTTGTGAGAGTGTGCTGTGAATTGATGACTTTGCCCCCTCCCTTGGCATTACTGGCTTCCTCCTGCCTGCATTATTCTCCTGCTTGTCTCCTCCCACTTTTTTTTTCTTCTCTACTCTCATTCTGTTCTCCTTTCTTCCTCACCTTCTAGGTCTCCAAGCCCATGTTTCCCAGGCTCAATCCATTCCAAACAACTCCTCAGACCTTTGGCCACATGCGTCTCTGGTCACACAGAGCATGTGGTTGCAATATTACTCCTTCTGGCCAGGGTGGTGCTTTACTCCACTTGTTATCTTAATTCGGCTGAGAATGGAAATATCTTATTCTTTTGTTCCTTACGCTATACTCTATAAGTATACTCTTAATTAGGCTGAGAATGGAAATATCTTATTCTTTTGTTCCTAATCAAGCAGAGATTCCTCTCTTCGAAATCAGTTTTTGTTAGATATTAGCTAAAAGCACCACCACTTTAGATGAAGCCACTTAAAGTCATTACATTTGCAAACATTTGCTACTTTGTAAGTAGTATAAATGCTGAATGGCTTGGGCTTTCATTGAATGACTGTTGACCTGGTTCCGATGCTAAATTTTCCTTCCTGTACCTTTCATAAATACACTCACATTTATGGTTCAAGGTTGTTCAAACATATTAAAGATATCCTGCGGGAAAAACAAACTAAATTTTCTCTCAGGATCTCAATTATTAGACCATCAGGCACTTCCACGTGTGCCCAATAATCAATAATGTCATCTAAACCTAGATTTATAATCTCAACGCTCATTTAGAATTGGCTTAAAATCTATGTCTAAAACAAAAAGTAGCAAGGCCGAATTAATGTAGATAATAAATGATTTGGCCTTTACCTCCTAATTTAATTCTCAACGAATTTTGTACATACCTTGTCTCTCTTCACCATGACATTACCTTAGAGTTCTGGTTCAATGGTAAAAATCATATTTAGATTTAATGAATTGAGCTGATCCTTGGAAAAAGGTAAACTGAGAAAAGACTGTCTTCAGATTCTTGTACTCTGCATTCACAGTTTCTACATCTAATCTTGATATCTAGCATTCTGTTTTCCCAGTGCTGCTGTGGTGGCCTGGATTCTCTAGGACCTTACCAATAATTCAAACATGATGATGGATTCTAAATTATTTTTTCTCATCTAATAGTGATTTTTTCTCTCCTCTGAACTCTTGTTGAGTTCAAGTAATGGGGCCTCTGAGTTCAAGCTGAGCTCAGAGCATGAGATAAGGTGGAGGCATGCTGACCATGATAAAATAGACTCGTCTGTCTTTACTGCACATTGGAGATGAATCTTGTCAGTTCAATTACTTTTAGAATAATCTTGTAGAAATGGTATTGGAAATATTTTTAGGAAGTACGATTTAGTAACCAAAATGATCAGGATAGTTGGACCTCAAACTTTTGATCTAGTTAGGTTGGTAATTTTAAGGATCATATCAGATGAACTCTTCAGCAATCATATCAGTTACCTACTTCTCAAACAAGATCACTTATGGCTAATTGCATAAGAGATATCCACAAAGATGTATTTACTGCCTTTCAGAAACTGACAAAGTCTGGGAGACACTGACTTTACCAACTGTAAAAACAAGTTGCAGCCCGGAACGTGATGGTGTTCAAAATAGATGACAAGGGGAAATGCAAGATTAAATGGAATTTGGAAAGAATAGCTATATTGTATTTATATGCAGATAGAACTATAAGATATAGTCATAAGAAAACAGTAATGAGCAGAAGTAATTAATTTGATTGCTATTGATTTTTTATTACAAAATGATACTGTGTTATGAATTTTTTCACTTTTTCATTTGTTCAAGAATAACTTATTTCATTGAACATGTGTATATTGAGAGCTTAGTTCTTATGAGGCACTATACCTTGATTAGACTAAAGGTAAATCAAAACATCTGAAACACTTAACTGACAAAAAAATGAAAAATTTTAAATTATATATATATATATTTTAACTAAGTATAAAAGAGCTTATGTAATATATAATGAATTTGTCCAGTTACTTTATTTTGCAGGTTCAAGATCTAGGGATTAAATTATTTGCCCAAAGACATCTAGTTTTTCGGACTTAATTTGGCAACTAAAACCTGTATACCTCTATTCCTTTCCTAGTGTACTTTTCACTATTCCCGACACTGGCATTACTTTCATTGTTCCTTAAAACACCCCTAAAGCCCAGGTTTAAACCTTGGTCTTTAGGATCCAACTTAGGCTATTTTTATGAGGCCACCTGAGCTTCCAACCTGTGCTCTCAACACTTTTCCTAAGAAGTAGCCAGTTTATACATCCTTAGCCTGAGATCATGGCATACATGTAAACATACAGATAATGAAACAAACAAACAACTACCATTTCCTTTCCTGAGAAAATGAGGAGAATCATAATGCATAGACCCGATGTTGGAGTTAGGAGACTTGTGCTCAAAATTCAGTTCTGTACCAGGTGACCTTGGCCAAGTCATGTCAACTCCCTCCATGAGGCCAACAACTTATCTGACTGTCTTATTTGATTTCATCTGCTATCTTCATGTTAGGAAGCCACAGTCTAATAGATAATTAGGAAATGAACACTGAACTTTTTCAGAGCTCAAGAGTTTTTCTGAGGGCATTTGAAGAGGGGGCCTATTTTCTGTTAATTATTCTGTTGGCATAAATACTCAATTCAAATAAGTAGCTTTACTGTTTTGCTGATGCAAATAAATGGCTGATTGTGATTCTTACTAAAATCCATACACTTTCTTATGAGACGACAATTGTGCCTTTATGCATACGCCTGTTTTTGATCATAGCAGAAGGTATTTAACTCTCTGCAACAGTCTCAGAATTACTGCATTTAGTGTTTCTCAACAAATGTGCCTTTTGATATAAAATGTCATTGTCGAAATTCAAAGTTATAATAAGATTCTGCACAAAGCACTTTACATTCCACAGAATAACTGGAGAAAGGAAGTGTTATTCAGTAGCAATGCAAAGCACTAATTGCAATATTTCAAAGAAAACCTTTCTTTTTCTCAAAACCTGTAAGTCTATTAATCCTAGAATTATAATTCATTCTAAAGATATTTTAGCACAAGCTCAAAAATATAATATAATGTCTGTAATATAATTAGTAATCCAATAAAATATTTTGCTCTAAATTACTTAATAAATGTACTATGTGAGTAATAATATTCTTCAAATGAATTCCAGAACAATTCTTCAGTTTCTTCCTTCAGAATAATTGCATATAATTCTTAAAAATATATTGGAGATCAAAAGACTGCAGTCTTTATTTTCTTGAATTAGATAGCACAGAGGCTAACTATAGTCTGCAATGAAACTGCTAGATATCTAGGTAGAAAATAATAAAGGATGGAACTTAAAAGCTTCTAGAAATTTAGCTGAATGAAAATCCTCAGATTGTGCTTTTTAGCCTCTGTTTCACCACAACTAACAGTGAAGCAGCAGAATCTGCTTTTTTACCCTTCTTTCACTATCAAGCTACCAGTCTAATTCCTAGTTAAATAGACAAACATGTTTTGAAGCTTAAATGGCAAAGTCCCATCAACAATCAATACTCTACTCAATACCAGGAATCCATTAATGTTATCAGAATCCTTTATTTTTATGGTGATTTATTTTGTCTATCATCCTCTGAGCTCAATATGGAAAAGATGTAAGCTCTCCTATCTGCAAATTCTCAAAGAGGGGAAAAAAAACTCCTGTGTCATTATAATGAGAGACAGTGGGTTATCTTCCTACATAAGAGAGTATGTAGGCATATTCATATTCTTTCACTTCGTAGCTCTAGAGAATTATCTGCTTTGTTTCATGAGGCATCACTAGTTATGTAAAAAAGGGATGCAATTTGAGAAATTTAGCATAAATACTGGTCAGTTTTATTCTGGTGACATTTTAGTGCCCTGTCTTTTAGACATTCCTTTTAATGCTGTCAGTATTTACAATGGAACATCACAAGCATAATTTCACCACTGAAAATCAATTTCATGTAAATGCCATTCTCTTGAAGTACTGGTGATGAAAGACCTTTCTCCAAATTCTCTCTCTTTGCATATTACACTGTTTTGCTCTGCAGTTTATTACCTGTGCCTTCAGCCACACAGACATTGGGTGAATGAGAGAACGACCTAGTGTGCCAATTAGTCTCAGAAAACCCCTTCTTTAAAATTGCTTATAAATGTTGGAGATTATCATATTTAAGAGATCCCTAACATAGACTAAGTTTATCACTGCTGATCTTGGTATGGTCATGCAAAATACAATGTTGTTCAAGCTTATGTGACCTTCTTATTATGAGTTAAATATTTTCATTTTATTCTATATCATGCATGTTGTATTTCTAGCTGGTCACTCTCTTTATCTGTGACATGTATTGCTGATCCTACTTTCCCCTCTTTTCTTTCTGTTCCTCTCGTGTAAATTTCCTTGACAACCAGCTTTGATAAACATTACCTTTTCTCCAAAGGCCACCCCTGGCTTATTCTTTCTTGTAAAATGCTCCTAAATTACTCTTAAAGAGTGACTTACGTTCAACTCTAATACAGTGTTGTGCATAGGTGGCCTTCAATAATGTGAGATCCTGGAACTCTTATGACCTATAAGGTAGGATTTGATTATGTGTTAATGATTTTATGCTAGAGTGCTGGCTATAAATACCAACCCACAATTTTAAGATATGGAAAAAGTACCAACTTTCTTTATCTCTTTTAATTAGTGAATTTCCCTTTTTATTGATTCACTGAGTGAACAACACACAATTCCAGTGAAGATTTATACTGCCCCCTTTCCCACCATTTTTCCAAATTCTGCAGAACTTGATGCCAAAGCCTAGGGAAGTTCTTCGGTAGACGTTGGAGCATTCATTACATCCTTGATGTTCTGTATCAAAACTCGATACACTGCCCCATCAAATGCTTGGACATTCAATTGTAGGGGAGGAAAAATAATTTTTTCTCTACCTTTCTAAGTTCTTGGCTGACACTCGTGTAATAAAAGACAGATTAATAAGAGAAAAGCAAACAGAAGTTTCTTAACATATATCCTTCATGTATATATGGGAGATACACAGAGAAAAATAAATAACTCCCCAAAGTAGCTTAGAATTGGAGCTTAAATCCATCTTAATAGGGAAAAGGAAGGGAGTATGAAGGCCTCTTAGGGGAGAGCAAATTATTTTTAGAAAAGATAAATTAGCCCTTAGAAGAATACATAGGAGATATGATAATGTATGACAAAGTGTGTGGGTATGATGTCGACTTCTAGTCTCCTCTCCATGATAAGAGTCAATCTTTCCTGGTTAATGAAACTCCTGGGAGGGTATTTATAATAAATTAGTTCTTTTTAGAAGATCTGTCTTTAGGCAGTTAAGGAGAGTTCAGAGAGCCTCTCCTTGCAGTTGCTGTTTTTAAAGTGCCTACAGCTCAAAAAAATTAGTATGCCAAAGCGACATATTTTGGGGTGGCATATTCTGCTTGCTTCACATCTAATTAGGGTGCTTTGGAAATGCATCTGTATATTATCATTATGGCCCTCACAGGTCCATTGCTCTCCCTGCTATCTCTATATCACTTTTGGACAAATGGCCACTGTTCTGTGCTCCTGCACCATAAAAGGGGAAGAAATCGCAGTGAAACTTCGGGAGACCATGTTTGCCTACATGCAGCAGATGGCAATTCCTCTCCCATACTCTATCTGGAAAGAGTTCTGCTTCCTCCCAGTGTCTTTATCTGAGAATTAAGATCAGGGCTCTTGCTTTCTGATCCCACAAACATTCCATACTATTTTGTTATTTTTCATTCATGGTACCAGATCCTCTTCGTTGGAGTGCATCAATATATAAGCACTTGTCAATTCCCTTTAGTCTCTCCCTCTCTGTCCTTGTCCTTAGGAGTCTGTTCTAATGTGGATGGGTGAGGGCTGGGAGCATTGCAGGCTTAATCTTTGTTGTCAGGCTTTTGTAAAAACTTTTGTCTGTGTATGAATTTTCTGCATTCAAAAGACTACGAAGAAACATATTTTCCCTTTATTTAATGCCATCATAATCTCATATATAAAGGGAAAATCATAAGTATTTATACTTAGATAAATATTTAAATATGGAGGGTAAGGTTAGAGGGAGAGGAGAAATAGTGGAAAATATGTGTAAAAACTCAAATAAATAAAAACTTCTATGATTTAGTGTGCCAAAAATATTCTGATACATGACTTTTTACCTCTCATAATATGCAATAAGCTCCTTGAAAACTAGAGACAGATTTAGTGTTGGATTTCCTATAATGCCCAGGACCATAATGCACAGTCAGGATTTATTAAATTCCTGATACATGACTGACTAATGGTAAAACATTTATTTTTCAATAAATGCAATTCATTGCCAAATTACTAGGAGAATGCATACTTTAAAATAAGACTTATTTATTATGTTTATTAACATAACAAAAAGTTATGTAGAACTAGACAATAAATGTGCTGAACTTATCTTCTAACTGGAGAAATTTATAAGCTTCTGAAATATGTGTACTTTTTGCCATGTGCAGAGAAATTGAGCTTAAGGAAACTTACATGCCAGAACCATTTCTTTAACCAAGAAAACTGAGAAATGATACAGGACATGAAAGATAAAAATTTGAGCAGTCATTGGTTTTAATAAAACAGCAAAATGTGCTTAGCACTATGGAAGTTAACATAAGTGGAGCCATTTTAAAGTGGAGCCAGAGCAACCTTTCCAGAGGAACTGCCTTATATGTTGTGCTCCTTGAACCTTTGGACTGTTTGAACTGGGCCAGACTTTCGTACTAGAACTAACGAACATTGTCTTCCAAACAACTTTTTGTAAAACTAACAGGAAAGCAGACATCCTGCCTGAAAGAACTGTTAATTATGGGGCAGCTAAAGAATAACTCAGTTTGTCATATGTACATGTACTGCTAAAGAGTAACTCGGCTTGTTAGCACCAATAGAAATTCCTTTCTTCTATTCATGGAATTATTCTTTTCCTTTTCGCATAAAAAGTCCCTTGTCCTCACCTGTAATTGGGACACTGTTTGGGTTTCTGCATGAATCTATGCTTCCAAAATTATAATTCTTTGATCCCAAATAAATACTTGTTTCTTCTCATTTTGGCTTTTATTTTTAGGTTAACGAGACTTATGTGCAATCCTCGCATACATGAATTCCCAACACTTTGAATACAGATGTTGAATAAAATTTTTCCCCTAGATTTGAGAAACTTTCTTCACAGTTATAAAAAGAAATTTGCTACATATAATCATCATGGAGATTCTGTGCCCCAGCTTATGAAATTAGATATAGTCACATCTCAGATAATTAGACAAGATGAAAATAGGTTTTTTTTTTTTATGCCTTCAGCAATTTTGAATTTTACCTTTTTTGGCCATCACCATGTAGTGATTAGGCAGAATTTAATGAGAGAAATGCCTCTGACATTAAAATCACCTCTAATGTTGGTACTTGTTTAATTACTTGACAATGAGCAGCATGATGGCCTCTGCAAGTAGGTATTTAATAAAGATGTTGAATTTAATACACTAACATACCTTTCTTAGGTTTCTTTGATTATTCTGACTGCTTATTTTAGTTATATCGACTTCACTACTAAGTCAGGACTCATTTGCAGATTTCATCCCTGAATTGACCATTTAGGTAAACTTCGTTCCATAGCCAGAGGGCACACCATTTTACACTAGCAACCAGCTCACTTAGTTCTCCTGTTGGCAATCAGCACTACAGAGGAGAAGCAGGTAACTTCATGATAATCTATCTTCCTACTGCTAAAACAATCCTAGATCCAAGTGTAGGGGTGGTGGGCTATTAGAGATGCAGGACAGGAAAAATTCTTCGAGTTGGGGCGTGGAGAGAGAATTCAAACCCTGCACCGAGAGAGAAAAGGGTTCTTGGCTGGGTGCAAGAAAGAATTTAAATGTTCGCCAAAGTCAGAGTCAGAAAGAAAGTTTGTTAGAGAAAGGGTAACTGCATAGACAGAGCATGGGCTCCTCTCAGAGGCTGAGAGTGAGAGAGCCTAAGAGAGACTCAGAAGGACAGAAACAATGGAAAAAGAAGGGGGCAGTGAGAGAAACAGAGTAAAGACACTGAGTGGGACTGAGAGAAAGACACTGAGAAGAACCTGAGTGTTTGGGGGAATTCAGATTATATATCATTCTTTAGTTGCTGTGAATTACGGATTAAAGACTTTGTTTACACATTTTCCTTTCCTATGGGCATACAATGAGAGAGGATAAGAATATGCGGTGAGAAAAAGGTGAGAATATATAGCGTGAAAGGCTTGCTGGCAATTCCCAGCCTTTGATCCATAGATTACCCATGGTTTTAGCCATAGAGAATGAATGATTTTATTTTGTATAGGGTTCCACTTAAAGACTCTGTTTTCTCGTATTCTCTTCACAGTATGGGCAAATGGTTTGTTCGCAATCCCAGCAGAAAGGGGAAGAAGGGGAAACCAAGCTGGAGGAGCCTCAGACAAAAGGCCTTTGAGTGTGGTTTCTGCCTGATCCATATTTTGTTTTAATATTTAGTTCTCTTGTCTCCCCTCTACGTTATTAGGACCTTCAGATAGGAAGGACAATTTATATTTAAATTAATTAATTATAAATCACTGGTTTACGCATGCAACAGCTCAAAGATCTTAATATAGGACACTCAAGAATCTATCTTATTTAGACCAAACCATGAATTACAAAAAGTGGATGCTTAGAAGTTTAAAGCTGCAGAAATGATTCTTTATTAGAGGGGTTCATATTTGTGCTGTTCTCCTGTGGCATACTTCATTTTGGTCTGCATTTTGTACATTTTGTTGTTTTGTTCACTATGGCTTTTGAAAATTAAGGGTTCTCTGTGTATATCCTCAAGTAGACTCATGATTTGAAAGTATAATCATGCCACTTAACATATAAAAATATCAAAGGAAAAATATAAAAGCATTTTCACAAACAGCTATATATTAAAAAACAAACAAACAAACAAACATGACTAACCATTTAAATACTTTACAGACATTATTCCATTTAATTCTCAACTCTGTGCTAGGAGTTCAGAGAAGTTTAAGTAGTACGATGTCTTTATACATCTTCAGGAATCCTGGGGAGAATTTATGAAGAAGATTTTTTGGAAGAAAGATGTTTAATTTATTGCATCTGTGATAACAATACCTACCTTTTGATCTTGCCCTTTAAGTTAAATAAGATGGTACATGAGAAGAGTGGGGCTTGTATTCTACACGTAGTGCCCCCACCAAATGCTTGTGTTTTATCTTCTCTTCCTTTTTCTTCCCATTCTTTAAAATGGCCCTTTTTTCTCAACAGCTTACATGACTGTTTCTGGCCTTCGTCACCCCTGCTTTGACGACCCTCTCTATTTCTTACCCCAGAAATCATTGCCGTCTTCTTTAGTTCCTGTCAAAGGTGGTGGATTTTATTTTCTAAGAGGAAGAGTTCTCACCCTATAGTTCTGTAGAGTATTCCCCATGCACCCCTTCCCCCGCAATGACTTGACCTCTGATGGGATTCAGACAAGGTTGCCCCCAAACATGCCACTTTGGCAGACTGATTATTTTAAATTAAAGTTATTTAAAAAACAACAGGTACAAGAAAGACATCCTGACCTCCTTTGTCCCTCAGAAAGCAGGAAATAAATCTCCCACGTGAAAGGTGCCCTCCTGCACCTGATGGGTAGAAGGCATCCGTATCACCAGAGATGGGGAATTCAGAGCCACCGAAGGCTATATAAACAGACCTTGTTTCTTCTTCACTAATTTACTATCGCAAGCTCAAACTCCTCTATCTTGTCAATTCTTCACAAATTTATTTATTTATTTATTTATTTATTTATTTATTTATTTAGTCTAAATGGTATAAAAGCTACCTGCTTTGATCACTTCTCTGAATCTACAAACTTCTATGAGCTCCCTTATATACGAAATTAAATTTGCTTTTTTTCTCTGTTAATCTGTCTTATGTCAATTTAATTATTAGGTCAGCAAAAGAACCAAGAAAGGAGAAAGAAAAAAAGTTTTCCTCCTCTATATCTCCAAGCTTTTGTTGTGCTTTGGATCACTAAAAGGTGGTCTAACTCTTTCACATTTATATGATTAGAGGATATAAACCAGGAGTGTCTCTTATGCTCTTTGCATTGCCCTTCACTATGCTGGTAACTGTCCTCTCCTCTTCTTCTTGAGTTCCTTGCAATAAAAAATAGATCCACTGATTCTCCCTTTACTGAGAGCAGTAGTTCTCACATTGTTTTATTTATTTATTTATCTATTTATTTATTTATTTATTCATTCACTTATTCATTCATTCATTCATTCATTTTTTAATTGAAGAATCGATTTAATTTTTTTCCTCCTGTCTGTCTCCCTCCTTCCCCCTTGTTTGATTTTAGGACCTCTTAAAAATTTTTGAGGACTATAAGGGATTTCTTTTTTTTTTTTTTCAACGTAGTTATATCTATTGGTAGTTACCATATTAGAAATTAAAACTAAAAAGAATTCCAAAATATTCCTTTATTATCTATTTTATTTTATTTATTTTTAGGCAAGGCAACCCTTAGTTGACCTCACAGATTGCAAGGACCTTGTCAGTTTACAATCCCTTATTTTTTATTTTTTATGCCAATAGCACCTGATCTTCTTAGGTCGTAGTTATATCTATTGGTAGTTACCATATTAGAAATTAAAACTAAAAAGAATTCCAAAATATTCCTTTATTATCTATTTTATTTTATTTATTTTTAGGCAAGGCAACCCTTAGTTGACCTCACAGATTGCAAGGACCTTGTCAGTTTACAATCCCTTATTTTTTATTTTTTATGCCAATAGCACCTGATCTTCTTAGGTGGTCTCCCATCCAGGTACTAACCAGGCCCGACCCTGCTTAGCTTCCGAGGTCAGACGGGATTGGGCTCGTTCAGGGTGGCATGGCCGTAGACTATTATCTATTTTAAAGTAATAATAAAGTATTGGTTAAATACCATATTTTTATGAATATAACTATGTTTTCTAAAGAAAAAAGTAGTGAGAAGAATGACATATTTTGTATTTCTCAAATTCTTTTAATGACTGGCTTAATAGAAGACAACTGCATTCTCATATTTACTTCTGCATTCGGTCTATTACTATCTGGTAGTTACATAAAGTATATGAAGAAAATTTGGTCTCATACAGATATATATTTGGAAAGAAGGAATATTTTAATGTCTTTTAGATAATTGTATATATTATTCCTTGATAAGATACTGAAAGTCAACAAGTGGTAATTTCTTAAAAGCTAATTAAAATATGAAGTCTGAAATGCTGAAAATGAACTTTTTCATTCTTTGTTTTATAATGACCCACTAGTCTATCTTGTAGTTTAAGTGGATCATGCATCTTACATGATTTTATAGTATCATGCATAGCTCATTTCTTCTAAATGTTGACACATTTCATTTTATGGCATTCAAAAACATATTGGTTAATAATACTACAGATCTTATCAGGAAAAGTCTAAGTATTGGGAAGATATCAAGCTCAGTATGGATACAAATTTTCCAAAATTCTAATATTTATTTGACAAATTTCTCCTTGGAAATACATACTGTCAATTGTTTTCCCTGATGCTAAAGGCTTACTTTATTCATTTTCATTGCCAAATGTCCAAATATGAATAACTATAATTGCCTATCATTTGTTCTTTCAACTTGAAATAATTTTAAAGAAGTAACCAACCAGAACAGCTCACAGTTCAGTAACACCAGTGTTTCACTTGAGATAACTGATGTGCTTTGGGGAGCGGCATATGTCCTTTGTGTCTTTATTTCATCATATAAAATATCAAGAAGATATTGAAAAGACACTAAGGCAAGCGTGCTTGCATGAATGGGACCTTCAAATAATTTCAAGACTTGCATTGTGTCAAGAGCTATGGGCATATTTATGAGTCTAAGTCTCACACCATGTTCTCTGTTTACTATTGCAGCTAATTGAAAAATGCAGTGCTAGTAGCAGCTTCAGGTAACATCCTTATGATTATCTCCTTGTAGGTAGGATATATGCTGCTAGATACAGTGGATGTCATGGAAACCACTCTTCAGAGGTGAGGAGAAAATGCTCCAGTCCTCCTGTTCTTCCTGAGGAAGGCTCTCCCCAGTAGGGTCCAGCCCTTTCTTATTTTTTCTTTCTCTCAATATCTATTTCAGAATCAATCTATTATTCACTTTTTGCTTATGTCGGAGATGTTTATTTGAAAAATGTTCATCTTTATATTTTATGTTTTTGCAGGGCATAGTTCAAAATATCTCCTTTTTACAGAATTGTTGCCTCATCTCCTACAGATAATGATACATGATGACAGGGGCTTAGCTCAATGGGAAACTGCTCTGACAGGGACAGACTGCGATCATCTCAGCATGTCACACTGCCCCTGAAGCTCCCACGGCTCTCTGGGATCTCAGCTTAGGCTTCTACTTTTTGATCTATAGATATAAAAACCAATGCACGGCGAATAGACTTGCATTAACTGCTGTGTTGGTTACAGAAAGCTAAATTGGAAACATACTTAAATATTATTGACACCATCTGTAAGAATCCAAAAGCCAAAAATATTACTCTCAACTACTTCCCTATGTTCCGGTGGGGGGGGGGGCGGAATCTTAGTTTTTCATTTCTCTGGGCTCAGTGATCAGAGCTTTGGAAAACACCTGCCTGGAGAATTGTTTTATTATTGACTTATTTGGGGGCAAGTATTCTCTATCATTTTTGGAATCCAAATGGCCTTTGCAGTTCTTGTCTCCATAATATATCCATCAATATAAGCAAGAAAAAAAATCAAACTAAATTTTCTGAAGCATCTAATGTGAGCTGAGATGAGCTATAGTCTGATTTAAAGCTTAAATTTGAAGCTACGCACAATTTCCTATATTTTTTCCTCCTCCGAGAAGTCATATTATGAATTAGTCATAATTTAAAGACTGAAATTTTTTCTTAGAAGATAGCACTAAGAGATGTTTATTTAGTTCATTAACATAGAACAACGTAGAAAGTGATTAGAGTGACTGCTAAGGGGCAACAGAATCTATTTTGATAGATTTGTATTATCTATACTCCATTCCAACTAGGTTGTAGTCTCAGATCAAGTAGATCTTGAAGCTGAAGGTGAGACTCTGCATTACACCCTGGAGACATGGGGCAGTCTTGCAGATGGGTGAACAGATAATGTGTGGCTTTTATGCTTTGTACGTAGCCTCATCTCCTTGTTGAAAAGTTTTAACATTCCAAATGAGCCTAACCTTCATACCTGCTCTGGTGGATGCTGGCAACATGAATTCCTGGACACTTAAGGGGGAATGTACCATCTGTTTGTCTATGGAGGCCAGAGTCACAGTTTTTCAATTTCACTCTAAAAGCAAAGCAGGAAACATTTTTAGCAGGGAACAATGATGTAATTCTGACCAGGCAACTGGCCACTTCCTTAAGGAAGACCATGACTTTGCTCACACTTCTTTCAAGGCTAAGCAGTTTTGTTATTTCATGGATATTTATATTAAGTTACTTTTATGTTGCTTGAGGATAGTTGGGCATAACTTCTTTTTCTTGGAATCTCCCAATATCACCTTGGAAATTATTCTGTACATAATGAATATGTATAGATTTGATATTCCTGGGTCATAAAGTCTGTTCTCATTTCATGTATATGCCTTCCTTGAATTAATATGGATAGTTTATTAAAAATTCAGATTTTTAGAACTTATTGCAGGGATTCTGATTAAGGAGTTTTAGCAGTGGAGTCTAAGAGTCTGGATTTTAATAAAGCAGCTGTGATGAGACTACCGCAAGTGGTCCATGAACTGCTATTAGAGAAACGCTGTCCTAGTGAATTAAACTATTCCCTGCGTAGACAGGGAATACAAAGCCATTCCTACCTGTGAATGATTTGGGGCAAAGACTTCTTGAACTCTAGTCTACAGAAAGCCAACGGAATATTAAGACTGGTCACAGAAGTGGATCACCATCAAGGTGCACTCCATCTTACATATGGTTCCTGACTATGGATCTGTGGTTCAGGTTTTATGCTTCTTCTGTCCAGGAATTTGATGTTTCTTTTGCCATTCAGAAGAGGTTTATGATTTCAATGGCAAAATCAAGCTATTTCACTTGTTTCTTGTAATCTCTGTGTCTATAGCAGAGCCCTTCTCATAGTAACACTCACTAAATGAGTAAAGATAGCAAAAAGAGTGACAGTAATTTCAATTTAGTGAATTATTCCTTTGACCAAAAATCTTGGAAAGTTTCTGACAGTGTCAAAAACTGCTTGGCCTAACAAGCAGTTAGAGGAAGAACATTCGGAATTGTCATCATTCAACTGGAATTTGAGGTGAAAACTCAAAAATTGCTCCAATAAAAATCTTACAACAGAACTCCATCCAAATATATTACAAGATATCAAAGAGAAAGTGTTTTCTCTTGTGGTTTTCCTTTCACTGTTAACTGAACACTTATAAAATTCATGATGATGTATCTTACCAGTCACCTAGAATGCATCGCGCCACTGGAGAAAACAAAATTACTTTAATATTTTCAGAGGTTTTTTTTTTTTTTACTTTGTAAGATGTATCTAGGGAGCTTATTAAGGTCATTAGAAAACTGAAAGAAATTTAAAAGTACTTTTAAGGGCCTTTTGCTTCTTTTCTTAAACTACTTTTGCATTTTTAGATAGGAGCATGAAGAGATAAAAGGAGAGCTTAGCTAAAACAAATAAAAGTTGATTTGTATTTTTGAGGCGCATGTGAGGGAAAATAAGCCTATTAATTTCTCTGTAGCTAGGCTTACCTCCTTTAGTGCCCTTAATCAATACTGACTTGGCGCAGGAGATTCTTGAGGAAAAAAAATCATCTCTATTGAGCTGTAAACTCTTTTTCTGTGTTATTAGACTATCTTTATTATTAATGTTATATCAGTGATAATCAGCACCTTTTTATAAATGTAACAGTTGATCATTTTTATTGTGTCCTATGCTGGGCAAGGCACTCAGGCATTTGTTCATTGAATTCTCACAATATCCTTAAGAAGTTAGCACTAACAATATCCTATATTATTATAATCAAGAATATTAAGAAAGAATACCTACCAAGCACATGCAGCTAGTCAGGTTTGAAGCAGATGTTGTAAGGAGAGATTACTAATCCGCCCTACAGCTGGGCTTGGAGATTTTGTTGGAGGTGGCGTTGGGTCCCTGAGTTCCAGTAAGGAGTTCTAAAAAATGTTTTCCCATTAAACTGGGTTAGAGGTAAGGATGGGGAGGTAAAGCCAAATAGAAGCATTTTGCTTTCTCTTTTTCCTGTTATTATATAAGGCTATATTCTTATTCAGCATCAAAGAAAAAGTTATGTGGAGGCCATCTCCTTACTGAGCCTTCCCCATGGCATGTTTCTGTAGCACCTGATCTGCCCTCACCTGGCAGTCTAATTTTTATTTTTGACCTTTCTTAATTATTCTTAATACTAAGAAATAAGGCATTTCCTGGCTGAAAACCAAAATATCTCCTTTGAATGATAAAATACAACATAGGCTTGGTTATGTGGCTAGATCCCTGGAATCAAATTCTTTGATGTTTCTGATAGGCCTTAAATTGGGTTCCAATTCTAGAATTTGCATCCTGAGGTGAAAAGGCTGGGGAATGTGTGCTTAGCTGGCAACTTCTTATGATTTTTTTCTGGCAGCGGAGGAAGATATAGATATCAACAGGGAGATGAGATAAGTATCACTTAACCTTCAAGTGCTCCTTATACTTGACCTGGAAGAGATGTTTCTCTCGGCTGATGCTTAAATGAATATGCAGGCAGTTTGAAGAGCTTTCTTCCTTGAGGTTGCTTCCGGAGAATCAAAATCTTGTTAGAATTATTCTGGGCACTGATTCAAAGTGTGAAAGGCTAAAATATTGCCAACATGGTAATTTACACAATATAATAGCTGGGGAAAATAAATTATCCACAACTTACAGCAGTGCCCTCTGAGCAGAAAGCCTTTTGGAGCACACAAAAATTATATCTACAATATATCAGCAACATAAAGCCTGGGATTATAAAAATAAGATTCAGGTTCTTGAAAAATTAGTGGAATTTCCATTTTGCCATCACTTTAGAAATTGAAAAGTAATAATAAATGGGCACAGCCAGTGTCAGTGCATGATCGATTGAATTACACATTTCATCTTGTTTCTCATTTAGCACCTTATGTCCTTAGAGGGCTTTGCCCTCATGCTTCTGGTCAACTATGGAAACTTGGTAGCATTCTCATTTTGTCTGCAAGGAAACTGAAGCACTGGAAAGTGGGTTTCTTTCAAGGTCACCTAATTGATCAGAGAGAAGCCGTAATGGAATTGAGAGCTATCAAATCCCTGTGTCTTGTGGCTGACAGGGCTGTGGTTTAGGCCAGATTTTCAGAGCCACAGAAGATCAAAGAATAAAGGCAATGTATCTGCTGGGGATTCAGACCTTTAATGATCTTTTAATTGAAATTACTTGCCTTCTCATGAACTATTTTTTCCTAGGTTTTGAATAAAAGTCCCCTTTGCTTCTTGGTCATTACTGTTGGGGACATGATGTTCCCTTGCTATAATCTGTATGATGTGAATGTTAATTCCTAAAAGATTTTACTTCAGACCATAGCTCAGAGTGATTAAGCAATATGATCCCCAGTTGAATACTATGTAAAAAGAGCAATTGTATTTAATGTAGGATACAGAAAAGCAGGAGAGTTAACAGCAGAATAAAAGAAGCAAAGAAGGAAGAGCTAATTGTGTATTTTTAGGAACAGATAGAATAGACAGGGGACATATTTTAATGCAGGGAAGATTTTACAACTATTGCTGAGAGATGGAATTCATCTTGGATTCTCTCACTCAATGTTGTGATGTCCAGCCATCAAATCCAACATTCACACCTGTTCCTTTTCTGTGACTTCTGACTCTGTGCAAATGAAAAATAATACATGCTCTCTGTTTCAGGTATGAAAGGGGGCTTGGGCAGAGAATTGAATAAGTTTCTTCCCTAATCCATCTCTGGATCTTTTAACCTCCTATTTGCCCACCAAGGCTCACCATTAATGGCACCTCTTGACTGTATTTCTATTTCTGTGTTTATTAAAGATTGCCTTATATCATGGTTATTTGTCTGACTTACCTTTCCCGCTGTATTGTAAGGTCATTAAGACAAGGAACAGTATCTTAGTTATTATTGTAATTTTCTTCCTGCTCCTCTGCCTAATACCTGGCATGAGGTTTTACTCATAGAAACAATTAAATAAGTGAGTAATGCATAAATTAATGAGTGAATTAAAGAATGAATAACATGTGTCCCAGAGAAATAAAGAAATGTGGAATAAAATTTCTGTACTTCGAAAAGATAAAATTTAAAAGAGATTTATAGCTTATATTCTTAATATGTGCAAAGTGTATTTATATATAATTCTCTAGAACATAATTCTCTAGAAAAAATGTACTACAAAGTACAGTTGGAAAAGGAGAGCACTCTAAACTGAGAAGATCAATGACTTCTCAGATAAGTTGGGACTTGAGCTGAGTCAGTTATATGCATAGAAATAAGATAAGATTAGAGAAAACTGTTTATTGTACTGTAATGTTATGTATTATAATTACATAATTATAATTAATTATGTATATGCCTATTTCTACAACTGGACTGTTGAAATTTGGAGAAAATAACTTTATTATTATTATTATTATTATTATTATTATTTTAATCCCACTTCTGCCCGTGGTTACTGTCTTCCCTTAAAAACTGGATTTCCGAAGGCGAGGTGTCTCCCCCCACCCGCTCAGCGCATACCCGGGATGTGGACTGTGGCTCTACTGGGGCTTGAATCCAGGACCTTCTGCATGTAAAGCAGATGTGCTGACCACAACTCTATGGAACCACCCCACCTTTTTTTTATTATTGACATGTGCAGCTTCTATAGTATTTACCATGTGCTTGGCATATAGGACATGCTAACTAAGAGTTTGATAAATAGGAATGTTAAGCATTCCAGGAAAAGCAAATGGGATGAGTGAAAGAATGGAGATTGGAATTCACATGGGATGCTTAGAAAACTGAGGAAAATGTTTTCCTTGGTTCCTAAGGTACCTATTAAGGAGTATGGTCCGATAAAATTGGGAATTAAAAAGGAGTTACATTATAAAAAATGTTTAATATTTCTCTAAGAGTTGACTTTAATGGCAACCACTGAAGGGCTTTGAAATGTGAAGTGGCCTTATCATGTATGTATTGGAGGAATATTTCTTATAGATATGTACGTAAGCATGTAGATTATGACATACGTTTGGTTGACTACTCCAAAAACTACTGCCTTACTACTTTTGTTCCAAAATTGTTCAGAAATTCCTTGATTTCAAGAAAGCTGGACCCAATCCCAGGTTTAAGAGTAAGCATATAATCTAGTTGTAGCCAAAAAGGTGCTAACTGAAAGCTTGCCAGAGAATTCCTGAGAAAGTGCTTCCCTCTTACCTATACTTACTGCTACATCCATCTTGGCATCATGACTTGGTGGCCAAGATCATTACAGAGATGTTGGCTCAGGTCCTCAACCCCCTTAACGAACTAAATAACACTACCATTCCATCAAGAAAAAGAGCAAATTGACTTTTATGTATTATTAATTCAGCTTTCTGCTTCCTGTTACAATAAACATTCCTTTCTCTCTCTCTCTCTCTCTCTCTCTCTCTCTCTCTCTCTCTCACACACACACACACACACACACACACACGAATTAATATAGATTTAGTAGCAGCAGGGGGAAACAAACACTGGAAGAAGGGAGAATAAGTATCACTGAAAAGTACCTTAGAGGTAATGTGGTTTGATGCCCTAATTTCTCAGATAAGGACATTGAAGCCCATGGCTACTTGCTCATAGTAACATAACAGATTTATAATTAGAACTCATTTTTTCAGTTCTAGACCAAGGCTCTTCCCTACTTCTCCTTATGTAGCTAACCAAGTGGTCTTGAGGATTCATAAGGACATAAGAAATTTACCTTAGAAAATTTTTGCTCAATTGACTACTTATGAGAGTTTTAACTTTTATAACAGACAACAAGCTTCAAATCTTGAGCTAAAGTTTGAGTGTATTTAGTGAATTGCATAAGTTGCTCATTTTCTCTGTATCTTCATTTCCTGATCTGTAAAATAGAAATTAAAGTAGGACTTAGCTCATAGAGTTCTTATAAAAAAATACAAGTGAATGTATGTGAAATTCTAAGCCTAATGGCTAGCACAGACAAAGTACTCAATAAAGCTTAGTCCTCACTAACTTTTATTCTTAGCAGGACCTCGGGACATTGGCCCCAGCTACCACAGGTGGCACTTTTTCAATTTTATTCCAATCATCAGAGGCATTGTAGATAAAATATGTCAGTAACTGAAAGGAAAACATGACATCATTTTCCAAATATATGATGTATTGACTTCGTTATTGGAAATGTTGTGGAGAGGCAGAGTCTGTAAAAACTCAGATGATGAATAGAAAGCAATAAGAAAAATGAATAAAAAACCATTTGAGAGAATAGTATTTTTCAAAACCAATTAGATCAGAATCATAATTTTAGATGCAATGTGATGAGGGCTTAGATGAAAGTAGTTAGTAGATGAAATGGAAAGAGCAGATTTGAGAGGTATAATGACAAAAACAAATGACTGAACCTGACAACACACTTCATACACTGTGAAGGTGGTGGGGGTGAGAGAACAAAGAAAATGTCAAGTTACAACTAATCATTAATTTTTCCTGCTTCTGTCAGTGATCATGAACTTTTCATGCTGTGCAAGAGATACTATGTATCTTGTATGTACCCAGAGGGCATGATTTCAATCACGGTTATAATTGAACTTAGGGTGAATTTTGCTGTGCTTTTAAAATGAGAAGCAAGAATGAACATTTTACAGCATTTAAAATTAAAGTGAATTAGGCTAATTTTGGAGGACTATTTCTGAAAAACTCTTTGTAGTTAAGTTTTCCCAATGATCTCCATGATGGAGGTTAAGCAACTTGAATGGAGTGTCAACATTTTCATCAAGATTTTAAATGCAGAGCCAATAAACTAGCCTGCTGAAGGGCACGAGGAGGACCTGCCTATTTGCACTGTATCTGTTTCAGTTGATTTCGATTTCTCCTTCATAGTAATTTACAGTGTTGGTGTTTTCAAACCTGGAGGGCTATGAATGGAGAACTCAGACTGAATTTACTGTATAATTTCCCTTCAAAGTCACTGCTTGGAGGAACCTGACCGCAGGCTACTGTGATGGGGATTTCTGTTTATGATACGAAAAATGATCCACTCAAAACTCACTGAGACCTCAACTTTATGCACACAGATTATTTCTGAATTGCCAGTCTCTTTCATTAGATCCAAAAGATAACCTAGAAGGTCTTAGTAAATAATAAAGTATAATATAGAATTTGATTCTCAACCTAGATTTTGATTAAAGCCTGTATTAGTTTGCTAAGGCTGACATAACAAGATACAGTTTTCTCCCACTAACTAAAAGTAGAACATTCCTATGAAATCTATCCTAAATCAAAATGGTGCGAAGCAAAGAAACAGTTACAGTAGTCCCCCCTTTCTCTGATGCTTCATTTTCCAAGGTTTCAGTTACCCGTGGTCAACCATGGTCCAGAAATATTAAATTGAAAATTACAGAAATAAATAATTCTTAAGTTTTAAAATGCGTGCCATTCTGAATAGCATGATAGAATTTCACGTGGTCTCTCATGCCCACCAGGACGTGACTCATGTCTTCCTCCAGCGTCTCTGTGCAGTGTACGCAACCCGCCTAGTAGTCACTTCATAGTCCTTCCCGTTATTCGGTCCACTGTCCTGTGTCGCAGGGCTTGTGTTCAAATAACCCTTGTTTTACCTCATAATGGCCCCAAAGCACAAGAGTAGTGATGCTAGAAATTCAGACATGCCAAAGAGGAGCTGTAAAGTGCTTTCTTTAAGTCAAAAGATGAATACAGTATAATAAGATAGTTTGGGAAAGGAAGAGAGACCATGTTCACAGAACCTTTATTACAGTATATTGTTATAGTTGTTCTATTTTATTATTAGTTATTGTGCCTAATTTACAAATTAAATTATATCATGGGTATGTATGTATGTATAGGAGAAAACCCAATATATATAGGATTTGGTACAATCAGGCATTCACTGGCAGGTCTTAAAACATATCTGCTGCAGATAAGAGAAAATGACTGTACCATTTATTGTTATGGAAACAACTTTTGATCATTCATGGACCCAAAAATTAACCTACCAGATCATACCAAATAACACAAAATAATACTAATATATAGTAAAAGCAGAAATAACATGATAACTATACAACCTTTATAAAGTAGAAATAATATATGTACAATATAGTTTTACTTATCAGTGCATGGTGCCTCTATAAAGGCTCACAGCGAAACAAATGCTGAATGCTATTTTTGCTTTTCGCCTTTTTTCATAAAAAAGGAAATCCCCTAAGGGTTTCTTTTGGCTAGTGAAAACAGGTACTAATTTAAGTCCTTTGTAAAAGCAAAGTGCTGCAAAGCAAACTTTTGATAAGTGAATGTACCTATACCACCTGCTGGGTGGCTTAAACAACAGAAATTATTTTCTCACAGTTCTGGAGCTAGAAGTCCAACATAAAGGTGTTAGAAGTTTGATTCTTTCTGGAGGCTTTGAGAGATAATATTTCTTTGCCTTTTTCTAGCTTTTGGTGTTGACTGGCAATCTTTGGCCTTCCTTTGCTTACAGCTGCATCACTCCAATCTCTGCCTCTGTCATCATGTAAAGCATTCTACCTCTGTGTTTCTGTGTCCCTGTGTCTTCATCTGACTTTCTTGTAAGGACAACAGTCATGGGATTTGGGTCCCACCTAGATCCAATATAACCTCATCATAACTATATTATATCTTTAAAAATTCTATTTCCAAATAAAATCACAATCAAAGGTACCAGGGATTAGAAGCTTTTCTAACACCCATAACACAAAACAACATTCTTTTTGTCTCTTTTCCTCCATGGTTGAAGGTTATTAGAAGTGATTGTTGGACTCAAAATTTTCCTATTGTGTCAAGCTTTTTCATCCTTTGTACAAGAGACACTATGTTAATAGAATTGACAGGATATGGTTAATAATTTGAAAACAGTGGAGATAAATGAAGAGGCAGATGACTTCAAGTTATGGTGACCACCTTAAAAGCCTAGTAATCCCTGAGGCAGGCTTGAAGAAGTGATTATATACAGGATATATAGGTGAGGTGCTTCCTCCAATAGCCCCTCTATTAAGCAAAGCATTATCCTAGGACTAAGTGATCCTTGTCCTCAAGCATAAAATTTCAATTACTATGGTACACAAGTCCCTAAATGAGTTAGGTCTGCCTACCTTTCCATATTCCATTCCTACCTCTTTTCTCCTGTGACAATTACTTGTCATATAAAATATACATTTTTTTCTTTCTTAGTAACAAATAAAGCAGTTATTTAGCTTTCTGCTAGGATTTCCCTGCCTCCTTTGTAGTTAGATGAGCCATTTGGTCTTTTATTCTGGTCTATGGAATGCATATGAAAGTGTTGTGTTGGCTTTCAGGAAATATCTCTAAAAGGAGAACATAAATTCTTTTTCATCATTCTCATACGCCCATAGCTGGAATTCAGTTGTGAGGGCTGGAGCTCATGTGGTCATTTTTGATCACAAGAAAGATGATGAAGCTGAAATATAGAAAGAACATGGTCCCTGATGGCTTTGTGAATCTTCCCTTTCAATTCCAGATAGATGATGTCTGTTTAAGCTATCGTTACTTTAGATTTTTTGTTATTATGAAGCTGAATCAAATCTTAACTAATACACCCTCACACTGAGCTTCAGTCACAATGTGCTCCTTTGTTTCTGAAAACACCGAATACAGTTCTAACTCAGGGATTTGTACTTGCTATAACCTCTATGTAGAATATTTTCCCCCAATTTTTTGGCTGCTTCTTGGTCCTCTTTCTGGCCTTGGCTCATAGAGCATTGTTTGAAAGAGGCCTTGGCTTATGTTACTGACCCCACCTTCAATGTGACTCCAATATTTCTCCATCCTATTACTCCAGTTTGGTTTGGAACATCTATCACTCTCTGAAGATACCTCATTTGTTTAATTACCTGTTGTCGGTCTCTTGCATAGAATATAATCTCTAGCACCTTTTGTGTCTTTTCATCATTGTATCCCCAGGGCCTAGAACAAGTTGTAATAATAAGCACTCAATAACTATGTACGGAATAAATGAATGAAGTCTTCTTCTGGGTCTTCTCCCAGTTTGTAAAGAGTTAAAGATTTTATTAGCATTTCTTCTTTGTGTCTTTCATTTCTGTGATCCCTGACAATAAAGGAGAAGATCTTGGAATAGAAGTTAAAATTTTAAACTTGCATTTTTCCTTTCTAAACCTCTTTTGTATGAGCCAAATGACTCACAAAACTGTTTTAGAGTTTATGGAGAAACAGAACATAATCTAGCACATTTACTCAATTGAATGGTCTGGATTTAGAGCAGAATTAGCTACATATATTTTTAAATAATTATTCTTTTGATTTCATTTAAAATACTTGAAGATTTTTGTACATCAATTCTCAAACCTTGAAAGTGTGTTTAGTTAGAATTTAAATTTGAAATTTGAAATTTTTATCCATAAAGCTATGCCAAGTTTGGTTATGTTAGCACTATAGATTATAAAAAGCATGGACTTTGGGTCACACCTTTGAGTTTAGCTACTGGACCAGCTGGCACTAGTTATGTAGCCCTGAGCAAGCTTCTGGACTTCCCTGAGCTTCTGTTCCCATCCTTCCAAGGGGGAAGATAATAACTCCTTTACAGGATTTTTATTAAAATTAGAAAAGATTATGCTTATGTAGGATAAAGTATAAATTCAATAATTGTCAACTTCTTTCCTCTGTTTAGGGACAATTGCTTAACAAAAAACAAACAAAAAATATTTTTTAACCTTTTTTGTTGTGAAAAATAGAACACATATAGAAAAAGGCAGAAGACATTGATCAAAATATTAATATATTGAATACCAAGTCTAAAAATTAAACATCACTGATGGCCTTAAATCCTGGCAGATTTCTTCTTAATCACAGTCCCCTCTTTCCTGAAAAGGTAACTACTATTTTGACTTCCATGGTAATCTTATCCTTCTTCTGAGAGTCTAAAACTTAAGAATGCAAGCTTCAGAACTATAACTACTTTTACATGGTTTCGAATATTGAATAAATGGAATCAGATAGTATGTATTCTTTAGTGTCTGACATCTTTTACTTAAAATTATTTATTTAGGAGATTATCCACATTGTTGCATATGTATGCAGTTATTTTAGTTAAAATTTAGCATTCCAAATTATGAATATAATTATAATTTATCTAGTCTGTTCTTGATGACTATATATATATTTTGCCAATATAGAGTTATTATGAATAATGCTACTATTCTTATTCTTAGAGCACAGGTATGCTCATTTCTTTAGGATATATTTCTAACAGTGGATGTACATATCATGAAATTTACTGAATAATTCTAAAATATTTTAAAATAGTCTTAACACTTGGTACTACCATCAGCAGTGTAAGAGACTGCCTCTTGTTCCATGTCCTGCCATGATTTTCTTTTTCACAATAAAGTTTGTGAACTGCAAATTGGCTTTTTTCATATTCAAAACAAAACAAAACATAACCAAAAAAAGGAAAGACAAGAGAAATAATGCTCACTTAAAGAAAACAAAAACGGCATCATTTAATTGAAATGAATTTAAGAAAGGAGACATAATAGCTGTTTGTATTATAGGAAGGTAATCACCTTTGCCCCTTCCTCTTTCCTAAGGTATGAGGAGACCCAGTGTACATGATTACCTTCAATACCTCAGGGCAGGTATTGAATTATTTCATATAACAGAATGGAAGCATCCAGAGTGTTGTTATTAAATTCCTCTTAACACTATAGCTAAATAAACACATTAAATGAGGACTTTGGCAACTATGAGGTCCATGGGGATTAATCTACTCTTTCTTAGTACATAACCGACAATCAGAATGGTTTTAGAATGTTTTACATTTTTTTTCTCAAGGGTCCAGAAGAAATTTTTTGTTATAGGAAGACCAAAAATATAGAATAGAGGATTTCATTAGCTGACAAATAGAACTGAAATGCATAAACATGTCTCCAAAAGGATGGATAGAGAAGATTAATAAAAAAAATAATGAGAATTCCTATTATATTTACATTCATACAAATGCAAAGACATTTATCAGTATTGTTCTCTCAACAACTCTGGATAATGGATGACTTGAAGGCAGAGAGTTTAATATGTATTTAAATATTTCTGTTTATGACTGTCTAACAATTACAATATGTAATCTTATACTTACTTTGTACTTTCCAATGAACAAGTCATTTCTTCTGCATTCTTCCAATTTTGTCACCTTTGAGAAAATTTTTACTTACATTGCTTTCTCTATAATTATGTATAATTTTATGATTATGAAAATATTAATAACAGCTACCATTTATTGTGTCTTAAGTAATCACTGATATTTTTCAAAATGTTTGCTATACATTGGCATTTGGATGTATGATTCTTTCATATTTGGAAATATCTCATGCCTTGCAAAGTGTTTAGCATCAGTACTGTCACCACACATTTGATTCTTGCAGGAGATGGCAATAACAGTTATCCCCCATGGTTTATAGTAGAACAATAGTACCAAGGATTTATTATCCGTGGACCCATCTGTTTTCCTCACAGGCCTATGAGCCCTTCAGAGGTAGTAACAATGTATTATGCCTTTTGTCCCTTTTAAATGTCTTATACACAAAAAAGGCATTAAGTACACATTTCTCAAATGTTTACTAAATATTAAAATTAAGAAAAACAATGTCAAGATGAGAGATTTCCTCAAAGTTACACAACTAGCGCTGATCTCAGGCTTCACTCAGGTACTCTTAGAGAAGAAAACACCATGGAGAAAATTGTTTTAGATGACTTATCTCCATGAGAGGTTATTTTGGCACAAAATAATGAAGTTTACATAAAGGCAATCTTGGCCTGTAGTATTAGGATCTTAATATGCTCTTCCCCTCCCCCTACCCCTTCCTCTCCTTCTCCCTCTCATCTCCTCTCCCCCTTCCTCTTCCTCCCTTTTTGTTTTTAGCTCTCATTTATTGAGCACTTACAGTATGCTGGGCATTGTTTGAACTGTGAATTATGTTACATGTATTATCTTGTTTAACAATTCAATAAGCTTATTATCTGCATTTTATAGATGAGACTATTAAGATTTGAGAGATTAATAAACTTGCCCATTGTCATACAACTGGTAAGTGGCAGAGGGAGGATTTGAATCCAAGACTATCTTGCATTAGAACCCACATTCTTAGGAACTGAATTGTAGTTCCAGAATTGCTTTGGGGTCCTGGAAGAACTGAAGCATCACAAAGGGGTACCCATGTGTAACTTAGATATTTTTTATTATTACCCTTGCTTCAGATGTGCGACCTCCAAATAGTTCTGTTAAATTTTGTTTATTTTCTCCTAAGACAGGTGCTGTTGGATTTTCCTTTCTGAATCACCAGCTCTTCTCCAGATTTAGAAGACCCAGCTCTAATCTTGATACAGCTCTCGGAATTTCAGGGAACTGTTCCCATAAAGTTAAGTAGGCTGGTTGTCAACAAGGAAGAATCCCAGGGCACACATAGCCTGGTAGCCTGATGAATAGTGATGTTGTCAAAGGATGTTTCTTCCTAAAGCCAACGAGAAGGAAAGCTTTACAGATCTTAAATGCAGGTGATACATTCACCTCACGGAAGGAGTTCTGGCAGTCTGTAAGCTCTGTGCCTCCTGGAGACATGGGACCCCAGTGGTCTGTAGATTCTAAATTTGCTCTTCTTGGGTCTCTACTCAGGTGTTATTCCCTCATTGCTGGACCTACCATCTAATTTCTTACTTTTTCATGTCTCATCCAACTGTTCCTATTATCTCCAATATAAGGGATTTTTTTTTTTAACTCTTAGTAACAGAGAACTTTCCTCTTTCTGATCATTTCTCTTCAATCTTTAGTTTTTGTACTTTAAATATTTTCTATTCCCTTGACTGTCTGTTTTCCTTCATCATGTCTGTTGTCATCACTTTCTTAATGCAAGGAATGCTAAAGATCCTGAATGAAGAAAGGGACACAAGGATAGAAGGAAATAACCTGGAAACAAACACATGAGATTACTATGACAATAATAATATATTGACACACTCAGATGTGGAAGTTGACTCCCTCATCTGGAATTTATTAAAATATTCACAGATGTATTACAGAGAAAAATTCTGTCTCTGCCAGTGTTTTGGAAGAAACAGAATTATAAAGTGTGTTCATATGACATCTAGTAAGCTTCAACCTGAATATCATCTAGGAGGATTTCAGATTAGAGTTGCCAGATTTAGCTAATAAAAATATAGCATGCCCAATTAAATTGAAATTTAAGTGTAATTTTTTAGTATGTCTTATGAAATATGTGGGTCATACTTTTGTTTTAAGTAGTTTATCTAAAAGTCGTTAAATTTGGCATTCTATAGTCTATTTGGCAATCCTATCCTGAGTTCATATGCTAACTTATACCTAGCTGATATAGGTATATCCAGTTATTCCCAGCAATAGCTTGTACTACTTGTAAGTATAACATGTTTCCCTTGTTTTATTTATCATGCTGCCTTTGATTGGGATTTCTCGTCATTTGGTTGGCATCAGTCTGACCATATTACAAGCTTGCTTTTGGTCTTGAGTCTTCTTACCTTCTGACCTAATATAATTATCAATTAGAAACCATTTCTGAACTAATTACACCTGCCATCTGAGCCCCACAATTAGTCACAACCTAATCAAGTGTTTACCTGGCTGCGTATGCTACACCTGTATCTCACTGGTCTTAGACCTGTCTAAAGGCCCTTCCGTCAACATGACTCAACTAAAGGTAGTCACAGATGGATGTTTTGGAAATTATGAAGTGAGTGCCTCAATTATCTACACAATAATGCTGAATAAAAAACAACCACAAAGTCTTAGTAACATACGACAATATAAAAATTATTTAGCTCCTAAGTTTTTGGAGTTCCTCTGCTCTAGTCTACTCATTGGGATCTGATCTGTGCTTGCTCATGTATCTTTGGCCTGCTGTGCCTCTGTAAGGCAGAGCTGTTAAGTTGGCTAGACTTGTTCACGTGTCAGGTGGCTGTGGGCGGAACTAAGATAGTTTCGCTTGGGAAAACTGAATGTGTTCTATCTTTAATTTTGTAGTCTGGCCTGGGCATGTTCTCATAATACCAGCATAAGGTAAGAACAAGTAGAAATACATGGGAACTTTTTTCAAATCTGAGCCTGAGTCACATCTATTAACATCGCATTGGCTGAAAAAAGTCACCATGCCAATCCAAATTCAAGAAGTGGTGAAATAGATTGCTGTTTTATTAAGAATGTGTGTAAATCGATGTTGCAAAGGGTATAGATGTTGGGTGAGGTGAAAAATTTGTACTATCAATGCAATCGGGTTACTTACTGTAGACAACATTTTATAAACTCAAGTAATTAGGAAATTAAAAAGAAAAAAGAAAAGATATCACCTAAGACAAATAGTGTTAAGAAAGGCCCTGAGACAGAATATTAGGAATGGTATATGGGGCTGGAAGAAAGCCAGGGAGGTCAAAGTGAGATTAAGGGCGAGGAGTGGGTACATGGCTGGAAATGAGGCTGAAGAGTTAGAAAGGGGTCAGACATTACAGGTCTTGCTGACCTTTAAAAAAAATCACTGAATTAATCTTTCTTGTTTTATAGTCATTTTACTAAACTCATTGTGGTTTTGCCACTTATTGGATATTACTTTCTTCAATAATGATGAAAGACTGTATTAAGTCAAAACTTACTAACTTTGGAACTAATCTAGCTAGCAAATGTGGATTTTTGTGTGGAGACAAGGCCAGAATAGTGTTAAGGTTTTAATGTTTTATGAAAATTCTATTCTTCAAGTTTTCACAGGCTAGTTATTCTAATCTTTTACCTTGTGCTTCACACATTGACATTTTCTACTTAGGTCTTAAGGCATTTGAGTTTGAAAGTCCTCAGGTAATTTTTAAATTCTCTTTCAGTTGTATATTTCTCATTATTGGAAAAGCATGGGTATGTTTGGAGTGGCACTAATTAGAGAGATAAAACAATGTAGGTGAAACAAAAAAAGAATTTTACATAGTCCCTCTGAAAATACCACTATATAATCTCAGTTAAGCAGTGGAACAACTAAACTAAGTTGTTTAATTAAGAGAGCCAACTAAAATGATAAAATCTGTTGTCTATTTACTTGTCCCAGGGGAAAAAAAAATACAGATAAATGAAAATGTAAGTGAATAAGGTGTGTAGAAGTTATGATTAACTGAAAGCACTGTAGGCTTAGGGTCAGGGAAAGTTCTGTACTTGAAATCTTTTAACTTAAACTTAATTCTAAATTTCTGAAAAGTTTTTATTGAATTACTTTGAAATAAATGCCATTACGCCTTTAAAAAATGAACTATATGCAGAGATGAAGCAAAAGATCTTTGCCATCTCAAATTATACTCTCCATAAGTGAGAACATACGTTTTAGGTGTAACAGATTTCAGAGAATTATCTTAGGCATGATATGCTAGAGGCACATGGATTGAAATTCATAAAAGATGCAAACTTGCATGTCTATATGTTGTCAGCTAGATAAGGACATTTCTCACCAACTTTTGACTTCAGAATTTCCTAGAATGGAATACCCACATCTGTTATGTGAAACCAAAGAAAAAGTCTAGAAAAGTTTTCAATCTAGAGGATTTCAGCTTATAGTGTAGTTAGAATCTTATTATTTAAAGTACAGGTTAGAAAACACATTTATATTTGCTGGGTTTTAAAAGATATTAGGTTCACTGACTTTCTATTGGCAAAATGCGAAGAAGCCGAGACAGATTTGAGAGGAAGGAGAATATTGTGGGTATTGCATTTTGAGAATCATGAAGTACTGAGAAGCCTGATCATTTCTTCACACATAAAAGATAATTGCAGTCATTAAGAAATACATTTAAAAATTTTGAGTTTAGCTGGTAATTCTAAATTTGGAACTAGAGCAAGTAAGCAGGAAAGAATCTATCAAAGGTAGGATGTTTCAAAGATAAGACCAGGATACTAGACAGGAGCAGGTGGGAGTTCCCAAACAATTTGCTAGATGTTAGGGTTATATTTTATGAATGAAGTGCCTTACATTCCCAAGAGCTACTATCTTTTTTTTCCAGGAAAAAAAATCAGTTTTATTCATTTAGCATTGCCAAAGTAATTATTAGCTTAGTGTCTGTGTGACTGGCACATAATAGACAAACAATAAATATTTTTGAGTGACTGAATAAAATATATCGATTGTAGAAAATACAGAGAAACTAAAAGAAAAAAATAACCCATCATTGTTCATATTTTCGGTTTAAAATGAGTAATACTATACATAATGATTGCTAATCTTTTTTAATGAATCTTTTCTAGCCACTGAAAGTGCTTGCGAAAACTAATTTTTATCTACTAAATAGTAATTCTATATTGTTTCTAGAAAGCTAAAAATTATAAATAGTTTATTAAAATCTCTAAGCCATTTATCTAGTTTTATAGTCTCCATATTTTAATTTATTTATGTGTTTTCAAAATTATGATAGTATTCTATTATGAAAAAAATATATGCTCATTGCAAAAATGTTAGATGTACATAAAATGTAGTTTTTACTCAATTATAAGGTAATATCAATTGAAATCCATACCAATATTTAATAACATCTTTCAGGAAAAAAAATTTCATTACATTTGCCTGTCAACTATAATGCACAACTGATTTTAGAATGAGTGAAAAAATACATTTTGGGCTCTAGTTTATGGTAATTGGTAGACTTGTGTCTACTCTCTTGTACTATAATTTAGTTAAATGCCATTTTCAAAGATGTTTCTTATGCTGTCAACCAATCTGAAGTCTTTATCATGTACCTCTGGTCTATTGAGGCGGCATTTCTTCCTTTCTCCCCAATTTATATCCCAAATTTACAATTTTCATTCTGTTCTAATCTTTCCCTCCCATTTTTGCCTTCACTTAAAATATAGATCTTGACTATTTTCCTCAGTACACTCTGCTACCACTGATCAGCTTTCATTTTCTACCTTGGTATTCTTCTGAGAGTTGAAACCTTTTCAACAATGCAGCTAATGCAATCACTAGAGGTGGGAGAAAGGGCAGCAGACCATACAGCACCAGTTTCACATTGCGTCAATCAGGAAATGTAGAGATGACTGCAGTTCCTCTTGTCAGCACAATCCTGGGTCTTAGAATTAGGAAACATATAGTGATGAAAGAAAAAAAAAGATCTTCTTCTTTGGTCAGGCATTCTTCATCTTGTGAAAGGAAACCAAAGTGTGCCACAGCCTAAAGAACGTGTTGGTTCATCTGTGGAGTTGTACGACAGTCCTATATTTAGGTATTAGGGAAAATTCCCCTCTTCTTGAATGTTTTTGAAGATGTTTAGTGAGCATGTTCACAAGATTATAAAAAAGTAACTATTGGCCAGATATTTTTGAACTTGAAGATATTCCAGAGAGTTTCTTCAGTGTGCATTTCAGACTCCAAGAGTAAACACAGTGTCCACATGGTGGGCACACTCAGAAAAATCCAAATCAAAATAACTGAAGCAGGTTAGCAATATTCTTGACACTCAGTGTCAATGACAGGTCTCATCAAAATAATTTATGTCACTTAAAAAAATGATTAGAAGAAGAATATAACTAATATATGACAAAAATTATAATATTAAAATATGTGAGATTCTTAAAGATAAGAAACATATATATAAACTTTAAACAGGTTAAAGATAAATACCATATCTATAAAATAGGAAAAGTAGATATTAGTTTGCTCTACAGAAATAACTTAAGCAGTAACTAAAGATTTTTATTGGAGTCTTTAAAAAGTAAATGCCATTATTAGTTTCCAAATATGATGTATTTTCAGAATTACCCTATTCATAGATTTTCCAGAAAAGATCTGTGGCAGTTTGTATTTTTCAAAAAAATGAGAACAGCATTATTTCTTCTTCCCGCACACCTCTTAAAATATGATCTGATACTCTTCCTATAGGAAGATTGGTTGGGATCATGCCAGACCTCACACAGATTGAAGCCTAAATGTGAATCAGCTAATGTTTATTGGATTAGATGACCTGCCCTCTTTAAACTGCCTCCCCACTCCCAATGTGCAGACTCAGGGCTGCCATAGCTAAGACTTCATGAACTGGATTGCAGAAGTTGCTTTTCCCAGAGGATTTCCATACACAACACCTCCCTCAATTCATGGCACCACCCAAGGCTCATTCAGTTGTGACCGCAGCAGAAACAGTGTTCCTTGCTGAGACAACTATAAGACTCACACTGGCGGCAGCTGACCTCAGTTTCTGGTGTGGCCTCTTGAGGCAACTATAAGCACAGCATCTGTGAATTGCTTGCTGAATATTAACAGTTGGCCCCAGAGGGGCTGTAGGCTAAGGCTAAACTTGACTTGTAGCTGAACTTCTCTCAGGAATGTGCCACTGGGCACCTACTTCACAAAGTCATGCTAATAAGACTGGAAGAATTAGGAGCTTTGCTTACTACATAGAAACAGACATAGAAAGGCAGCCAAAATGGGAAGGCAAAAAAGCAGAAACCATACGGGAGAATAGAACACAGATCCAGGAATAGTCAAGCAATCTAACAGATGCAGAGGTCAAAACACTGGTTATAAGATGCTCAATGAACTCAGTGAGAACTTTAACAAAGAGATAAAAACCATAAAAATGGAAATGGAAATTATAAAAGGGAACCAGTCAGAAATGAAGAACACATCTGACATGAAGAGTATATTAGAAGGAATCAACAGAGTGGATAAAGAAGAGGATTGAACCACCAGTATAGAAGATGGGAAAGTTAAGAACACTCAATCAGAACAGCAAGAAAAAAGAAGCCAAGACTGTAATAATAATTTAAGGAGCCTATGGAACACAATTAAATGTAAAAATATCTGTGTCATAGGGTTACCCAAAGGAAAATAAGATATTGAAAAGATATTTGAAGAAATAATAATGGAAAATGTCCTTCATCTGGTGAAGGAAATATACAACCTCAAGAAGCTCAGAGAGTTCCAAAAAAGAGGAATTAATTAAAATGCCAAAGGTTAAATACAAAGAGAGAATTGCAAAAGCAGCAAGAGAAAAGCAGTTAGTTACCTACAAGGGAGCACCCATAAGACTGGTAGCTGATTTCTCAAAAGAAACTATGCATACAGAAGGGCTTGGCACAAAATATTTGACGTGATGAAAACCCAAGATCTACAATTATCCAGCAAAGCTATCATTTAGAGTAGAAAGACAGATAAAGAACTTCCCAGACAAAAATAAGCTAAGGGAGTTTATCAACACTAAACCAGTATTACAGGAAATGTTAAAGGGACTTCTTTAAGTAGAAAGAACATGTATCAAAAAACAGGAATAAAGAATGGTGATAGCTACAGTCTTGTCAACAAATACCTCAAATAGAAAAAAAGTTAAATGCTCCAACCAAAAGATAGAGTGGCTGAATAGATAAAAAAACAAACCCCTACTTATGCTGCCTACAAGAGACTCACTTCAGATTAAAAGACACACAGAAGATAAAAGGAAGGTGTTGGAAAAAGATATTGCCTTGATGGACCTAGAGGATATTGTGCTGAAAGAAATGGGTCGGATAGAGAAAGACAAGTATCACATGATTTCACGTTCATGTGGAATCTAAAGAACAAAATAAACAACAACTACAATAAAATCAAAAATAAACTCAGAAATACAGAAAATATTTTGGGGCTACTAGATGGGAAGAAGGTTGGAGGAATGGTGAAAAAGGGCAAGGAGATTAAAACGTACAAATGGACATTTACAAAGCAGACATGGAAATATAAAGTGTAGCATAAGGAAAATAGTAAGCAATGTTATAATAAATACGTAAGGGTGCATAGAGGTACTAGATTTAGTGGGATGATCTCTTTGTGGGTTATACAGATCTCTAGTCACTAAGTTGTACAACTGAAACTAATATAATATTGTATGCCAACTATAATTGAAAAACCCATTGAATTTTACAATGTAAATATGAACAACTAATTGTCTATTATATTTCAATAAAGCCAGAAAAATGCAAATGAAAAAAATTTAAGATACCTATTTTATCTCCTAAACTATTTTTTATCATCTCTATAAGTTTATATCACCTGTTCACCCTTTTGGTTAAGGTTTGATCTGTGTGAGTTTAATATTACAGTATTAAAATATTGAGCTTCTACGTGGAAAGGACTATTTACTATCATAGAATAGGTTATTGATTCTTTACAGAAGCGGATATAGAATAGATGGCTTTTCATAAAAAAACAAACTCCTACTTATGCTGCCTACAAGAGACTCACTTCAGATTAAAAGACACACAGAGGATAAAAGGAAGGTGTTGGAAAAAGATATTGTCTTGATGGACCTAGAGGGTATTGTGCTGAATGAAATGGGTCGGATAGAGAAAGACAAGTATCACATGATTTCACGTTCATGTGGAATCTAAAGAACAAAATAAACAACAACTACAATAAATCAGAAATAAGCTCAGAAATACAGAAAATATTTTGAGGGCTACTAGATGGGAGGAAGGTTGGAGGAATGGCAAAAAAGGGCAAGAGGATTAAAACGTACAAATGGACAGTTACAAAGCAGACATGGAAATATAAAGTGTAGCATAAGGAAAATGGTAAGCAATGTTATAATAAATATGTAAGGGTGAAGAGAGGTACTAGATTTAGAGGGATGATCTCTTTGTGGGTTATACAGATCTCTAGTCACTAAGTTGTACAACTGAAACTAATATAATATTGTATGCCAACTATAATTGAAAAACCCATTGAATTTTACAATGTAAATATGAACAACTAATTGTCTATTATATTTCAATAAAGCCAGAAAAATGCAAATGAAAAAAATTTAAGATACCTATTTTATCTCCTAAACTATCTTTTATCATCTCTATAAGTTTATATCACCTGTTCACCCTTTTGGTTAAGGTTTGATCTGTGTTAGTTTAATATTACAGTATTAAAATATTGAGTTTCTACGTGGAAAGGACTATTTACTATCATAGAATAGGTTATTGATTCTTTACAGAAGCGGATATAGAATAGATGGCTTTTCATAAGTATCAAGGTAGATGATTCATATACTGTAAGGACATCTGGACTATATTAGACTTTCCCATATTCTATCAGGATTCTCCAGAGATTAGAAAGATCAAAAAGAGAGACGTTTTAAAGGAGAATTAAACTACATCTAAGAAATAAGTTTTATTACTGGAGTCATAAAATGCTTGCCTTGACAGTTCATAATGGTTAGGAATCACTGGATTGAATGGCAATTAGGTTTCATCCACACTAGAAACTTTGAAAGTTCTGAAAGTAGCAGCATGTCCTTTAGGCTTAGAGAATTTGGGGATACAGCTTCAGAAGATGGAGAAAGCAGCACTAGAAAGGGATTTCTGATCAAATATTTTCCCTACTCAATTCTAAGCATGGCCATGTTTCAGTGTATTTGCTAGCAGTCAGCTGACTTGTGCTTTGGGAAATTGAATTACTTTTTCACAATTAAGTAAAAATAACTGGTTAGAAACATTGTTAAAAACAAATAAGAAATTATCAAACAAAAATTCAGCATATAATACATGCCAGAGCCAAGAAGAAAGCTTAGGGGATTATTCTCCCGAGTGCTGTTTCTCTCCAATAAAGCAGGTAATTAAGAACTAACCATATTGGTTTTGGATTCAGTTCTAGCCAGCCACACTAATTAATGCACTTGATTTGATATTTCATAGTTGGACTTAAGGGTTTATCAACACATTATGCATATTCATGGAAAATTGAACACAAATGGTTACTTGGAACAAATAGCACTGATGATTTTTAAAACAGGTCTAATATTTTATCTCTGTTTTGTAATGATGATGTTTTCCTTGCACATCAGATTTTTTTCTAAGTGCCCTTTGGCTTTGCCCTCTCTGAGTTATTTGAAGAGTCCTTCATTCCCTTTCATTTGTGGGAATTGGATCAATTTTGTCACAGTTTTGCCAGATTTCTTTCTAGCATTAAACTCTCATTTTAGCCCAATTCTCTTTTATTTTAATGACTCGAATCATTTGAGGTTTTGAGGCGGGAAGACATCCATTCAGTAAAATGAATGAGTTTAATAGAGTTTGTTAATGATCAGAAAACAACAACAACAACAAAACTCTTCATTTCATTGTGATACTGCAAGTCTGAACTTGACTTTAGGTTTTTTTGAAAAGATACATATTAAATATTTAAGGTTTGGTTATATTAACTAAATCTCAACAATTTTAAATGGTAGTAAGGTTAAAAATATCTATGAAATATTATAAATTGAGGGTGTGGAGATAAAAGTCAAAGAAGCTAAACTGAGAGTGGAGAAGCTGAATTCTGTTTGTAGGTCAAACATATGTTCTTGCTTAGAGGGACAAGAGTAATTGTCAGGCCAGCTGAGGGTAAAACAGGTTTGAGATACTGGCTGGCTTTGACATAAAATTATACTGTCTTACTTTAACCTGTCTGTCACATGTATTAGTCTTCCTTTTTCCTTTCCTCCAGGGCATCCTAAGCTTCAGTTGGCCTGATAACTCTTCTGGCTTTTATTAATCTGATAACCCCAATTTCAAATTGAATGATGGGTCTTTCCACTAGAAAAAAAAAAAATGGACGTTCAGATTGGCATTCAGTGGCAGCATGCTGCTCGTTTTTTTTTAAATTCATTCTTGCCTTGATTATTCCTTTTACTAAGCCAAGAGAGCTGGATTGGAAAGAGGCTACAGAATGGGAAATTTTTCTTTTTCTATTTTCTCTGCCTCATTTGTCAGTCAGTATACTGCACTTTTGGCTTTCAATTCTGCCTTCATTTATTTCTATTATCCATCTTTTCTATGTCATTTTTCTTCTTCTTGTAGTTTCCTCACTCTTGCTTTTTATTTGATCTAGATCTAGTTACATTCAAGAGTATACAAGATAGGGTAATTGCAAAGAGAGAATAAAAAGAGATCTATCATTGTTTCTTTTCTTTGGGATTCCTTTAAGATGATGGTTCATTAGCTTTATGGATACAAATAATTTTTTATTTAAGCATAAGTTTATACCAAGTTAACATTACCCTCTTTCTCCCTAATTTTTGCACACATTCTCCTCTCTCTTCTGCATTTGTCTCTTTTACACATTCTTCAAAACATGTCTAGTGTCTTCCACTCCCAAGCTTCATTTTGGCCTCTGTTTCTTGTAGTATGTTTTTGTTTGTTTGTTTGTTTGTTTGTTTTTTACTATTCATTTGATGCATTACTATATTTTTTCTGACACTTAAATTTTTTTATGTGTGTATCTTTTTTGTACAGATGAAGACCATATGTTTGTGTCCACTGTGCCCTTAAACTTTAAAGCTTTTAAAAATACAGATTAGTGTTTTTGATGATATTCTTTTAACATGGGACATATAAAACAGAAAAATCAATAACAACCACATACTTAGACTTAGAAATTAAAACAGTGTTGCTGGTCTTGTATACTCTTGCTATCAAGTTCTTGAGCACCAGAGCTTTTGAATTTTGCCTGGTGCTGACAGGTGAAATCTTGGTCCTGTTGCTTTGAAACTATGTGACCCAGGAAACTGATTCTCAGTTACTTCAATTAAAATTGGAATAATGATATCAACCTCATAAAACTTTTTATTTCACTTTGAATATGATACACTAGGTGAAGCATATTTCTCAATGCTTGCTATTATACCCATTCCAATGTTTTTTTGTATAGTCTAAATGAAAGCAAGTGTCCTAACCTTGTTCTTTGTAGGAATTATAGTCCGAATGAAATTCAAATTGTATTCCAGAAACCATAAAGAATAATGTAGTTCTTTACTATAGATTTTTAAAAAATAATTTGGTCTAAAGTTATAGTTTTCTGTATTCTTTTTACAGTGTGTCATGCTGAAAGTCTCACAAATTTTTACACTAAAGACAATTTCAAAAATCTCCCTCTCTTACTATCCCTTTTGTCCACATGTTCCTTGTTTCTCTCAACATGCTAGTCTCTCTGGTCACTTCTTCCCTTGCATGTTCCCTTTTCTCTCTTGGGTCACATCACTTCTTCTCTTGTTTAGAAGTTAGATTATTTCATATGAATTTCACTCCTATGAAAGGGGTCAAATGTATAATTCAGTTAAAAGGGGAATGTTAGTGATAACATTATTTCTAGTATCAAAGGTAGCCCTTGAGTCCACAGAGCTCACCTGTTATCTCTTCAGCCTAGAAATCTCAGTACTGCAGTTTTTTAAAAAAATATTTATTTATTTTAATTAGTTTCAAGTATACAGTACATTGGTTAGACATTTATATAGCATATAAAATGATCCCCCTAATTGTTCCTTCTCTCCCCTGGCCCTTTACCTAGCCAATACATTAATGCTAACTGCATTCCCTATGCCATGCTCCCCATTCCTGTGACCATCTATCAACTGCTAATTTGTACTACTTTAATCCCTCACCCCATTCTCCCAGCCCCCAATGCCCCTCCCCTCTGTCTGTCACCAAATTGTCCACTAAATTTGTGAGTCTATTTTTAATTAGTTTGTGCTTTTTGTTCCTTAGATTCCGCATATAAGTGAAATCATATGGTATTTATCTTTCTCTGTCTGACTTATTTCACTCAGCATAATAACCTCTAGGTCCTTTCATGTCATTGCAAATGATAGGATTTCATTTTTTTAATGGCTGAGCTGAGTAATATTCCATTGTATATATGAAACATAACTTCTTTATCCAATCATCTATTAATGGGCCATTAGGTTGCTTCTATATCTTGGCTGTTATAAATTGTGCTGCCATGAATATTGAAGGGCACAGATCTTTACAAATTATTGTTTTGGTTTTCTTTGGATAAACATCCAGAAGAGTAATTGCTGGGTCAAAAGATATAACCATTTTTAATTCTTCGAGAAACCTCCAGACTGTTTTCCATAGCAGCTGTACCAATTTGCAATCCCACCAACAATGTATGAGGGTTCCCTTTTCTCCGCATCCTTGCCAACATTTGTTGTTCTTTGATTTATTGATAGTAGCCATTCTAAAGAGTTGATATCTCATTGTGGTTTTAATTTGCATTTCTCTGATGATTAATGACCATGAGCATCTTTTCATATGTCTATTGGCCATCTGTATTTCTTTGGAGAAATATCTGTTCAGGTCTTCTGCCCATTTTTTAATTGGATTGTTTTTTGTTTTTTTTTTTTTATTTTTTTTTTTCTTTTGTTTTTTTTTTTTTTTTGCATGTATCTGTTCAATTTTCCCAGCATTGTTTATCGAAGAGACTCTCTTTACCCCATTGTATATTCTTATCTCCTTTGTCATATATTAAGTGAATGTATAGGTGTGGATTTATTTCTGGGCTCTCTATTCTGTTCCATTAATTAATGTATCTTTTTTATGCCAGTACCATGCTGTTTTGATTACTATAGCCTTGTAGTATAGTTTGATACCAGGTAGTGTGATACCTCCAACTTTGTTCTCTCTCAAGAGCTCTGTTCCTACATTTAACTCTTTAATTCATTTTTAGTCTATTCTTGTATACAGTGTAAGAAGGTGGTCCAGCTTTTTTTTTTTTTTTTTGCATGTATCTGTCCAATTTTTCCAACACCATTTATTGAAGAGACTTTACGTCATTGTATATTTTATGTCCTTTGTTATATATAAAGTGAGTGTATAGGCGCGGATTTATTTCTGGGCTCTCTATTCTGTTCCATTGATCAATGTATCTGTTTTTATGCCACTATCATGCTGTTTTGATTAATGTAGCCTTGTAGTATAGTTTGATATCCAGGTAGTATGATACTTCCAACTTTGTTCTTCTTTCTCAAGATAGCCATGGTTATTCAGGGTCTTTTATGGTTCCATATAAATTTTAGGATTATTTGTTCTAGCTCTCTGAAAAATGCCATTGGTATTTTGATAAGAATTGCATTGGATCTATAGATTGCTTTGGGTAGTATAGCCATTTTAATGATGTTGATTATTCCTACCCATGAGCATTGTATATGCTCCCATTTATTTGTATCTTCTTCAATTTCTTTTTTCAATGACATAATTTTCCGAGAACAGGTCTTTTACCTCTTTGGTTAATTTGATTCCCAGGTATTTTATAGTTTTCGATGCAATTGTAAATGAGATTATTTCCTTACTTTCTCTTTCTGAAAGTTCATCATTGGTATATAAAAATGTCACTGACTTCTGAATATTTATTTTGTAACCTGCTACTTTACTGAATCCATTGATCAGTTCTAACAGTTTTTTGGTGGAATCTTTAGGGTTCTCTATATATAGTATCATGTCATTGGCAAATAACGATAATTTTACTTCTCCCTTTCCAATTCAGATGCCTTTTATTTCTCTTTCCTGTCTTGTTGCTGTGGCTAAAACTTCCAATACAATGTTTAAGAGGAGTGGTGAAAGTGGGCATACTTATCTTGTTCCTGATTTTAATGAAAATGCTTTTAGCCTTTTTCCATTGAGCATGATGTTAGCTGTAGGTTTGTCATATATGGCCTTTATTATGTTGAGATATGTTCCCTCTTTTCCCACTTTACTGAGAGTTTTTATCATAAATGGATGCTGGATTTTGTTGAATGCTTTTTCTGCATCTATTGATATGATCGTGTTGTGTTCTATCAGTTTTTTGGTGGAATCTTTAGGGTTCTCTATATATAGTATCATGTCATCAGAAAATAATGAGAGTTTTACTTCTTTCTTTCCAATTTGGATGCCTTTTATTTCTCTTTCTTGTCTTATTGCTGTGGCTAAGACTTCCAACACAATGTTGAAGAGGAGTTGTGAAAGTGGGCTTCCTTGTCTTGTTCCTGATCTTAAGGAAAATGCTTTTAGCCTTTCCCCATTGAGTATGATGTTAGCTGTAGGTTTGTCATATATGGCCTTTATTATGATGAGAGTTTTTATCATAAATGGATGCTGGATTTTGTTGAATGCTTTTTCTGCATCTATTGATATGATCATATAGTTTTTATCTTTCGATTTGTTAATGCGGGGTAACACATTAATCGATTTGCAGATATTGTACCAACCTTCCATCCCAGGAATAAATCCAACTTGATCATGGTGTATGATATTTTTAATGTAATGCTTAATTCAGTTTGCTAATATTTTGTTGAAGTTTTTTGCATCAATGTTGATAAGAGATATTGGCATATAGTTTTTGTTTTGTAATGTCTTTGTCTGGTTTTGGAATCAAGGTAATGGTGGCCTAATAAAAGGAGTTATGGAGCCTTCCCACTTCTTGAATTTTTTGGAATAGTTTGAGAAGAATAGGCATTAATTCTTCTTTGAATGTTTGGTAAATTTCATTTATGAAGCCATCTGGTCTAGGACTTTTGTGTTTTGGGAGGTTTTTGATTACTGATTCGATTTCATTGGTGGTAATCAGTAGGTTCAGATTTTCTGTTTCTTCTTAACTCAATCTTGGGAAATTGTATATTTCTAGAAATGTGTCCATTTCTTCCAGATTGTCCAATTTGTTGGCATATAATTGCTCATAGTATTTTCTTATGGTCTATTGTATTTCTATGGAGTCCGTGGTTATTTCTCTTCTTTCATTTCTGATTTTATTTATTTGAGTTCCCTCTCTTTTTTCCTTGATGCATCTGGTTAATGTTCTGTCAATTTTGTTTATCCTTTCAAAGAACCAGCTCTTGGTTTCATTAATCTTTCGTATTGTTTTTCTAGACTCTATTTTATTTATTTCTGCTCTGATCTTTATTTTTTCCTTCCTTCTACTCACTTTGAGCTTTGCTATTCTTTTTCTAGTTCTTTTAGTGTGTAAGGTTAGATTATTTATTTGAGCTTTTGTTTCTCGAGGTAGGCCTGTATTGTTATGAATTTCCCTCTTAGGACTGCTTTCACTGTGGCCCATAAATTTTGAGTCATTGTGTTTTCACTTTCATTTGTCTCTAGGTATCTTTTGATTTCTTCCTTGATCTCATTAATAACCCATTCATTATTTAGTAGCATGTTATTTAGCTTCTATGTGTTTGTGTATCTTCCAGTTTTTTTTTCCTTATAGTTGATATCTAGTTTCATACCATTGTGATCAGAGAATATAATTGATATGATTTCAATCTTCTTAAATTTATTGAGACCTTATTTGTGTCCTAATATCCTTGAAAATGTTCCATGTGAACTTGAGAAGAATGTATATTTTGTTGCTTCAGGGTAAAGTGCTCTGAAAATATCTATTAAATCCATCTGGTCTAATGTGTTTTAGGCTCTGTGTTTCCTTGTTAATTCTTTGTCTGGAAGATCTGTCCATTGGTGTCAAAGTGGTGTTAAAGTCTCTTACTATAAATGTATGACTATTGATCTTTCCTTTTATGCTAGGCAATAATTGCTTTATGCATATAGGTGCTCCTGTGTTTACTAGGGTTATGTTCTCTTGACTTATTGATCCCTTTATCATTATATAATATCTTTTGTTATCTCTTATTATAGCCTTTGTTTTAAAGCCTATTTTATCTGATATAAGTATCGCTACCCCAGCTTTTTTTTTCCATTTCTGTTAGCACGAAATATCTTTTTCCATTCTTTTACTTCCAGTCTGTGAGTGTCATTTGATCTGAAATGGGTCTCTTGTAGACAGCATATGCATAGGTCTTGTTTTCTTATCCATTCGGCTACCCTCTGTCTTTTGATTGGAGCATTTAATACATTTACATTTAAAGTGAATACTGATAGGTATATAGTTACTGCCATTTTATTATTCGTATTTGTTATTTCTATTTTCTTTTTTAACCCTTTCTCTTTTTATAGAAGTCTCTTTAACATTTCTTGTAATACTGGCTTGTTGGTGATGAATTCCTTAAGCTTTTTCTTATCTGGGAAGCTCTTTATCTAACCTTCTATTTTGTTTCAAGGGCTTCTTGGATAGAGTATTTGTAGTTGTAGATTCTTGTTTTTCATAACTTTGAATATTTCTTGCCAGTCCCTTCTGGACTTCAAAGTTTCCAATGAAAAATCAGAAGACATTCTTATGGGGGTACCCTTGTAAGTAACTAGCTGCCTTTCTCTGCTGCTTTTAAGATTTTCTCTTTGTCTTTGACCTTTGGCATGGCATTTTAATTATGATGTGTCTTTGTGTGGGTCTGTTTGAATTCCTCTAGTTTTGGATTCTTTGTGCTTCCTGAACTTGTATATATAATTCTTTTGCCAGATTAGGGAAGTTTTCTATCATTATTTTCAAATAGATCCTCAATCCCTTTCTCTCTCTCTTCTTTTTCAGGTTGTCCCAGAGGTCTCTTAAGTTATTCTCATTTATTAAAATTATTTTTTCTTTTCGTTGTTCTGATTGGGTATATTCTGCTATCTTGTCTTCCAGTTTACTGATTTGATCTTTTGCTTTGTCTCATCTACTATTGAATTCTTCTAGTGTATTCTTCATTTCTGTCTGATTCTCTTTTATGGTTTCTATGTCCTTTTTTATGCTTACCGTCTCTCTGTTGAGGTTCTCATTGTGCTCATCCATTCTCCTCATAAGTTTGTTGAGCATCCTTATAACCATTATTTTGAACTCTGTGTCTGGTAGGTTGCTTGCCTCCATTTCATTTAGCTTATTTTCTGGAGTTTTCTCCTGTTGTTTCATTTGTGGTATGTTTCTTTGTTTTCTCATTTTATTAGCCTCTCTGTGTTCATTTCTATGTTTCAGGAATATTTGTTTCATTTCCCAGCCTTGGCCAGATAGCCTAATGTGGAAGGTATCATGTGTGGCCCAGTGGTGCATTCTCGCCTATGCCAGGGGCTCTGGACGTGATCTTTGTGTGAGTTGTGTGTGATCTTCTGTTGTCACCAAGCCTTTACTGTTGTTAGTACATCAATGGATGGGATTAATGCTCAGGCTGACTAATTGTGGGAATTGGCCGCACCCACAGGGTAAGAGTTGCTGTGTGGGGGCTGACCTCACTGAGTGGGATTTGCCCTAGCAGGGTTGTGTACTTGTTGCAACCACCCTTTGTGTGTACCACTAATGGTGTTAGTCAGGAGTTGCTCTGTTGTGGTCTGGTGCCAGCCTCTGGATGTGTTGGTTTTGTGGCCCCTCGGGAAGGGCTCCCCCATAGGCCAAGGTCAGCCACTGCTTTTGATTGCTCAGGGCTACCCAGTGGGAACTACAAAACAATCCACAAATGGTTGTTGCTTGTGCTGTATCTATAGGCAAGTGGAAGAAACAACATGGTAGGCAGTGGTCCGGTTATCCTCTGTCCCTAGGGCAGTTTAGCAGAGGGACCAGTGCTCATCAAGGCCTGACACTTCCTGTCAGTTGCCCGTAAGTTTCTGAAACTGGAAGAGCCTCCAGGTGATATGCATGTTGGGTGGTGCAGGGACCCCAGAGTCTCTTTGATTTATTGAGTAAATTTTTCCCTGCCACTGCGGTGTCAATTTACATGCTAGCACTGTCTCTGTGGCTCCCTGTACAAGTTTCCAATCATAGCAAGGTCAGCTGCTGCCCACCTTGGGCCTGAATGCACCACCCCAGGGCAGGGACAGCTTTCTATCAATGTGCAGTGGGCACTCTGTGTATTGGACGGAGCAGGAGCTCAGGGAGTCTATGGTTGAGGGGCCACTAGCCTCAGTTTTCTGCAATTCCTGTGTCTGTACTTTCCGACAAGTCACAGATAACATGGAGACAAGCTGCTGTCTGTGGTAGTCCCACAGACCTTTGTGATCCCCTCAAGGATATTGTAGCTGGTACAGGCAGCAGTAGTCTGTCCACAACTGTTTTCCCCAAAATGCACTCACTGTGCTAGCCGGGTTGTCGGGCCACTAGCCTCAGTTTTCTGCAATTTCTGTGTCTGTACTTTCCGACAAGTCACAGATAACATGGAGACAAGCTGCTGTCTGTGGTAGTCCCACAGACCTTTGTGATCCCCTCAAGGATATTGTAGCTGGTATAGGCAGCAGTAGTCTGTCCACAACTGTTTTCCCCAAAATGCACTCACTGTGCTAGCCAAGGTCTGTTGCCTGCATAGAATGCACAATCCCAGAGCCAAGCAGGCCAGGGGAGGTTGCCTGTTGATGGGCTGCAGGCACTTTGTGGCTTGGGTGAAGTGGAATAGCAGGTAAATGAGGGCCATCAGGCCAATACAGACTTAGTTTTGCTGCAACTTTTGTGCTTGGGTGTTCCCGCTGTAGTCACAGATCACAGTGAGACCAACTACTGTCTGGAGTGGTCCCACAGACCTATGTGCTCCCCAGACACAATATTGAAACTCTTGTAGGCAGCAGAGTTCTGCCTGCCACTGATTTCCATGCAGTGCCCACCCTGTGCTAGCCAAAGTTTGTTGCCTGTGTGGATTGAGATTCTGGGATCGGAGGGGAGGCAGGGCTGTGGCAGTTCACTGAAAATGAGCCACCTGGAGCAATTTATGGGTAGTATGGGATGGGGTCTCAGGGAGACAATGGCAGTCAGATCAATACAGCCTCAGTCTTGCTGCAACTTTGGTAACCATTCACATGTTCCCGCAGAAGTCTCAGATCACAGCAAGACCAGCTGCTGTCTAGGACTGGTTCTCGGATACCTGAGATCTGTCCAAGTTTGTGTTGGCAGCAGTGATCTGCCTGAAACTATCTTGGAATGTGCGTTCACTGGTGCTGGCCACCAGTCGTGAATGCTTTGACCTGAATTGGCACAGGATATGGCAGCTATCCAGCAACAAAAGCCCTGAGCAATCTGCAGGTTGGGTGCGGCAGGTTGATTCCCCTCAGGCCAGTGCTTCAGAATGGCCCTGTGGGAGGGGTTTGCACAGTCAAGCTGGCAGGGTCCATAGATTGCCTGGTAGAGGGGCTGGACTAAGGCACAATGGTGGCTGCCAGTCCACCCCTTGTTTTGGTACCAGGTAATGCAGACTTTCTCAGTATGAATCCTGCATGAGCCTCTGACTTACCACGGTGTCCTGGGTGAGTGTCTGCAAGTCAGATAGCCTGTGCTCAGGTCCTTAAAAGGAGCATCTGGGGTTTTAGTTTCCTTCCGTCTCACCTAGATGGTCAGAATCCCCTCTGGTTTTTACAGTCAGAGTTATTGGAATCTCCTCTTCCCTGGGCTGGGGTTAGGAGCCCCAAATAAAACCAGGACCCCTCCCCCCCCGCTCCTTTAGGAGAGCCTCTGCAGCCTCGTTCTCCCTCCCGTGATCCTCCACCACCCGTGGGTGTAGGTCCAGCCTGATTCGCGACTCTGTCCTTCCTACTGGCTTCAAAGTGGCTCCTTTATATTATCAGACGTACATGTTACAATCAGCTGAACTTCAGGTGATACTCCACATTGATTATTTTATAATTTGGTTGTAATTTCAAAGTGAACGTGGAAGGAGGCAAAGCCTTCTTTTACACGGTCTCCCATCTTCCTCCCTCCTCTTCAGTACTGCATTTTTTAAAGTATATTTAATGGAAGTATCACAAAATGTGATACTTTAAAAAACAAACGATCAAAACAAACAAACAAAACAGGCTGCCAAAGTCAAATTTGTTTGATTATTTCATATCTTAGAGATTTACCATGTATATCAGCATAGTAAGGACTCTGAAAAGTATACAGTAAAAAACAAAACAAAACAATGATCATCTTTAAAAAAATATATATATATATAACCCAAACTGAATTAATCATGGGATAAGTTTGTTCCTCATTATATCTCACAGGTCATATTTTAAGGAATTCTGATCTAGGTCATATTGTGTAAACTATGGAGGAAATATTTTTTTAGAAGTTGACATAAACTTTTTTTTCCTTACAAAATGGTCATTGGTTTAAATTTCTGCACAGCAAAGAATGGATAAGGAAGAGCAGTGGAGTAGAAAGATCTGATGGTTCAATGGAGTAAGAGTCAATTTAAAAAACAATGAAGACTATGGTTGGCAGTAAAATTAAGACTTTGGGGGAGACTGAAATCTCTAATGATTAATTTTGCTATGTGTTATTTATTATAATAATTTTTTCTCTGCCCAAAATTTCTCATTTGAATCTATAACATTCATTAACGTTTTGTGAAATGTATTTGATTTTGATTTTGGGACAACATGCTGAGTCTTGCTCTATGTTAAAACCAGAGGCTACTCATGGAAGGGCAGACATTTAAACTTCTATGGGACAAGGAGAGACTCATATTAATGGAAGTCTTAAATGTGTACAATGATAGGATTCTGATTTGCCAAAAGAGAAAAAGGAAAGAAGCATTCAGATATGAGAGTATGCAAGATTGACAGGGAGGGATTTTGAAGGCAACACTCAATATGGTGCTAAACTTCCTACATGGGATTGAATTTTCAGGTTACATTTTGATTATAACCTTAGTTCCCATGGAGTAATGGCTAATACATGTCCATAGCACAACCCATCCACGGGATGGAGATTGGGAAGCCATCTGCTAAAAACAAAACAACATAAAAATAAACAAAAAACCATCCTGCTAATATAAGCAAACTGAATTGTATTGACTCACTGCAGCTAGAATGAAGACCACACAGATAGTTCTAAAATGGCATCTTGTTACGTTGTAATAAAGAAGCTCCAGGCCAGGAACCTGGGCCTGGGTCTTGGATATTCTGAGAAAACCACCAGAAGGACTGGTGGAGTGAGACATGCTGTTTATTACTCACAATACAGAGAGGCACTTCCTAGGCTTCAGCACTTCCTAGGCTGCAAGAAAAATATCTGGCCAAGAGCAGACATTGTTTTACATGTGAGCAGAGGGGAGTGGGATTGCCTCATCCCAGGGAACAAGGGTCTTTTCCTGTGGATGAAGGCTGGTCGTGCTACCTAGTTAGGTTGGGAAGACTGGACACCAGCATGTTCTGGAACAGAGCGGGGAGCTAATGTCCATGGAAACGGTCAAAGGGGCAGATAGTGCCCATGAGAATGGAAAATGTCCTTGGGGGCAAGAACAGCCCAGAGAATGCTTTGTTCATTGTCCTCCTTGGGCCTGCTGAGTAAACAGTCCTCTTTGCCTCCTGTGTATGGCAGAGAGGCTATGTTTGTATTAACCCCACATATGTCAAGGGAATTTACAATTTATATAGCTTGTGGGTTGGGCTCAGAAGTTCTTACGGTTAGACATTAGGAGTAGGGAGAGCCTTTAGATTGATTGTTTTTTTTTAAAGGGAAGATTGATTAAGGTAAGATTCTGAGCAAAGAATGAAAGGTTATCCAAAAAAGGTATTTGCTTAATAGAGTGATTGTTCTGGTTCTTAAAACAAGTGATTGTTCTGGGGATTAAAAATAAGTAGTATCAAAACGTCTATTTTATAGAGTTTTGATACTCTTGTACTTGATTTTAACCCCCAAATAAGTATCTGCTTGCGTAAAGGAAACCTATTTTCAGTGATGTGATGGGAAAAATTTAACAACAGACTCTCTGAGGAAATGAACAAACAAAAAGCTTTGATTTTTAGTATTTGCTATTTTTAGGGTGTAAGTAATTCCTTCTACCACTGTCAGTTTCAAGCTGCTGATGTTGGGAAGAGATGCATGGTGGCACACCAATATAGAGTATTAACTCCATACAGATACAACAGATGTAAATAACTTTCAGAATATACATAATAGTAAATAATTAGGAAGTCAGGGATTTAAGTATTTATCAACTTTAATTTTTTAATTATACAATTCTAAGTTTAGGTCATTTACTTTTATTGTTTACTTTTAATGGCTGTGTTTAAGAACGGGCTCTTGAAAATTTAAGGGTTGGCTCTCATAAGTTGGGATGAGCTGCCTCTAGTATACCACTGCCTATATCCATTAAAAGATAATTTGGTAATTACTAACAGGTCTTTATACTTCAAATTATCTTCCAAGTTATCTCCTCAGCCAGGATTCACATGCTTCTGGTTCTTGGCATTACAGCCTTGAATGTCCATGATCAACTGTGAATATGTTGTCCTGGTGAAGTAACTGATAACTATTGAATATGCTTCGAAGGGAATGGAATACACGAGTGGTTGATGGGGTGGAGGTAGAAGAGAGAACATTTGTCTCAATGCGCTGATGCTTATGGACAGCACACACTGATAGGGAACCAGAATCAGGGAGATCTGGCATGCTTGGTGGATAGAGGTCATAAATACTCTAAACTCTGTCTTCTTAAGTGTTTTGTAGACAATGGAGACCATTTTTATTCGTGAACTTTGACTTACACTGATCATACTTAGAATAAAATCAACCGACCAACCAACAAACTTTTTCACATACTTGCAATAAAGCAAATCAACATTAATTCTGTATAGCCCCTTTTGTTCATGAATCATGTGATAGAACCAGCTCAGGATTATAAAAGTTAACAGAGAAATAAATTATCCCAATAGCAATCAATGCAGGCGCAAGTACAATGAATGAATGTGTGGTTTGTATCGACATCATCTAGTTATCAATCTCTCTCCCCATAGATCTTGAGCATTACAAGAGCAGAAACTATTTATCTCATTTAAAATGCTGTTTCCTCAGTGCCTGATGCAGTGACACTCAAGGTTTTGTGTAGAACACAGGAGTTGTTTGATATTTGTTGGCTGAATGAATATGTGTTACCTGTAACATAGAGTAATTTGGTTAACTTTGTCTGGAGTAGCTTTCTCTTTTTAGCATCTGTGTGACTATTGACAAGATATATAATATTTCTGTGTCTAAGGTAACTTATCTGTAAAATAAGGGTAATATAGTACCACCTCATCTGGTTGTGTTTAGGTTTAAATGAGGTAATTAACAAAGTTCTCGGTATAGTATCTGACTTATGGCTAAGTCTTAACAGATGTTAGCTGTTAATTGTTCTACCCTTTGATGAAGAGATATTGATTATATTTCTGGCAGCCTATGGATAATATGATAAGTATAACCATATCCAAGATATTTAATTGTGTTAATGCACATCTTTATGTGGCAGTCAGTTCTAAGATCATGACATCACTAAAGATGATAGGAGAAATCATCAAGTTTTCTAAAATCTTTACCTGTATGAACTTAGAGAATTACCAACAATGTTACGTTAAAAATTATTTTTTGTATTATCTAAAAGCTTAGCATATAGTACAATAATGTGGATGTTTGATAAACGTGAAATGAAAATATTTTATATTAAGCATCAATGGAAAATAAACTCACAGTTTAGTACCTGTGAAATGTTAAGCTTGGCTTGTTAACTCAAATGCGGTGCTATCAAAATAAGGGGAAAGATTGAATTTCTTCACGATAATTTCACCAGTTCTTGTTTAAATATGCTTTTAAAATTCAGATCATCACTACCATAGTGTTTGACATAATACATTTGGTTGACTTTTATCGCTAGCAATAATGACGGCTGAAAATGTCACTAACATTACACAACAAATTGTATCTTCTTGTGATATGCCCTTAAGCAGCCTGTCTGCTAAGTAGAACAGCAGATTACTGGACTTAGATAATCTTCTTTCAGCAGTTTGATGTTTGTGTATTTTTAATTGTCAAAGCAATTATAGAGCCTTCTTTTTTAGCAGGCTGTGTTATGCAGTAGGCAAGTAGAAAAGATTATTGCAATTTCTCTTTCAGTCTACACTTGTTGGGAGGCAAGATCTTTGTTCTGTACTTGAGGTCCACATTTAGAAACAAAACATTTTCAAAATGTTCATCCAGACTTTAGATTCTTTCCTTGATTTAAAAGAGATTCATTTTTCAGAATTCCAAAGTTAATATTATTTGGTTGAAATTACAAAAGGGACTGAATTGTAAAGTAAGGAAGGAATTATGGAGAGAGTGGAGAAGTCACAATTAATTTAACAGCATGGAGAGAACCATATGTGTAGACTGTTGTAGAGGAGGTCAGTGTGAATTTCTATGTGGGTCAGTACAATTCATTGGTCATGTTTTTTATGGTTTCGTGTATACAATTTTTGATCTCTCACAGTTCATGTCTTTCAACTGATTTCAACTTCAGTGCTGTGAATTTGGTATATTATAGCACTGGAGACTATCTTATATAAATATTTTTCTGTTTATAGGTTCCCTACCATTTTTACAGCTTTAAATGATAGAAAATCTCATTGTTTTCATTGAATTTTAGGCACAGTATGCTTTGCTTTTCTCAAGACCACTGTAATGTGATGCTTCTTTGCCAATGTTCTCTTCAGGTCAGGTAACAAGGCATCATTGTAGCACTGTCTTTATTAAAAGGCAATAAATATAAAACAGTCTCTGAAGTTATAAGCAGAATCTTTCATAATGATAATTAAGGCTCTAATTGATGGTACACTTGATATAATATTTAATATTTCCTGAAAAAAATATTAGCCAGCTCTGAGAGACTGACAAGCAGAAGAAATATAGACATCACTAATGAATGATCCAAAACTTGTCTCAGTGGCATAACGTCTGCTACATTCAGTCTAATGTGCATTAGGGCAACAAACCATCAATTTTGTCAATTTAAATACAATGTCAAGTCTCAGTAAAGTCTGATCTTCCTCTCTCATGATGCGAGGCTTTGTTCCCTACTTTTAACTTTTCAACAAAGAAGACTTAATTACTCCCTAGTTTTCCTTTGTCATATCTAGGTTTAGTAAAAGAGTTTGAGCTTTTAGAACATACCACTCAGTTCACACATGATTAGATACTTCTCTTTCCCATCCAGATTTCCTTATATATCAAATTTGTGTTTATTTCATAGCACAGATATGAATATTTATGAGATGGTATTTATATAGGAGCTGGCTGAGTGATACATGACACACACTCACTAATGTTACCAGAGCAAAAGGGATCAGTCTGCCTGTGTGCATCTAAGTCAGTCAGATACATACAGGTTTTGCAGCGAAGAAAGTAAAGATTTACTTTATGGAGTTGCAAATCCCAGAGACACAGGTGAACTATTGCTCAAAGGCCTGGCACCCCAGGATCTCGGGAGTCCAGATTACATAGGGAAAAATTAGTAGTCATGAGAACTAAGGGATCATGGTCATGGGTGCTACTAATTGGATGATTGGAGGTAGATGAGGTAATTGATCATTGTGTCCAGTTCTGGAATCAGCCATGGTACCATCCCATCTGGTCCCATGGCCAGTGAGGTTGTTCTTCCTCAATGGGCCTGGGGATCAAAGACATCTAAAGTCAAGACATTATCCTCAGTCTAAAGTCCAACTGAAACCCATTGTATCTCCTGATTATAGACCTGAGGCACTGTTAATCTTATATCCTAAGGCTTAATGATTAAAGGAGCAGGCTTACAATGGTGGAAGGATAAGGTGTTAAAAGCAAATGAGTCATAATGCCATTATCTAGGCAAAACCAAGTTGAACTGGAGAAAAAAACTATATTAAAGAAATTAAGTTTGTGTGTGGTTACACTAATGCTTATCGTTCATAGTTAAGGTAAAGCCCAAGACCTGCAGCTATTATGCCTCTGTTCTGTACATGTTGGAAACATCTAATTAAACTCATTCATTTCTAGGTTTTCATCATCTGGCTCATTTTTTTTTTTTCCTACTTGACTTCCAGGTAAATAGCATTGCTTTCTTTTCTCTGAATGTTACTGATTTCTTCCTCTCTTGAGTCTTTGCTAACAAAGGCTCAGTTTCCTAAGAATGCCTTTTAATCTTATTTGCTTAAATTAAAATTCAACCTATTTTTAAATATACGGTTAAATGTTAACCTGATCCATGGAAATTCTTAAATAACTGGAAAGCCTGGAACACAGGTAATTCTCAATAAATATGTGTTAGATGAATTAATGAATAAATGAATCAAGAGTTAGAAGGAATTCTTAACCCTTTCAAATTCTATAGTGTTCTTTCATATCCATGTTGCTATCAATATAAAATATTACTTTACTATCTTTAAAGGAACGTGTAAGAGTCTTGTGGATACAAAATATGTCACCAGAACTTTTGTATTTATGTAGAAAAAATAAATTAGTTGTTTTAAGAAATTATCAGTTTAATCAAGCAAAACATTTGATTAGGTAGCATAAATCTGGGTATAGATTTTCTTTTAACTGATGTATTTTGTATGGCTTTGAAAAAAAACACTTAACCTCCTGAGTTTCTGTTTCCTTGTATATTAGATCAGGTCACTGAATAAGGTAATCTTTAAGAAATCTTTCAGCTTTGAAAACATTCTAAAAACAAAAAAAAAATTATGGCAATGTATCCATAAATGTCAATATAATAGTTTTCACTAAAGTGCTGTTTATATTAATCAAATATAGCCATTGAATGAATTAATGTGGCAAGTGAGAACCAGGGTTTAGTGACCTGCCAAGAGCAAAGACAATTACTAGATAAAATGATTCTACTCAAAATTACAAAGCTAGTAAGTGACTGAAATATGTTATATCAGTTAAGTCTCTTTATGCTGCAAGTAAGGGGAAAAAAAATTCAATGTAGCTTAAATTAATAAAAGAAATTCATTGGTTCATGAACTGAAAATTTCATAAGTTTAGGTTTGATATAAGGTGAGACTTGATCTTATTGCTTTAAGAAATGATCTGATTTTTCTTCCTCTCTTTCCTTGGCCTTGAGTGCCCCTGGCAGCTCCAGATATCCTGTTTGATGTTAATACAATGCATTTTGAAATCTAAATTTCATATTTCACACCAAAAGAGCCAAGGGAAGCATTATAGAAGTGAATTATCTCAGAATTCCTTGATAAATGTCTCTTCAAATTTTATTTGCTTTATTTCAGTTTTGAGTTGCTCAATCAATCAATCATTGCAATCAGGGAAATGAAATACTTGATAGACTTAATCCAATCAGAATCCATCCTCGGGGCCTGGCACATTGACTGAGAGTGAGGGAGAAATGATTGTTTAAAAGAAATTTAGGAAGACTTTCTGATAAAGAGGAAAAAATAAATATAGCAGAGTCAAAAACTGACAAACATTGACAAAGTAATGTTTTTCATTAGTTTTTCTCATCAAAGATTTACTGAGTGTGTACTATGTAATGGGCACTGTTAGCAAACAGGAACTCAGGGTACAGAGAAGGCAGATAACAAAACCCATGATGAAATGCAATATGATTAGTGTGCTAAGTGCTCTGCCAGGAGAAGCACAGAGATCTCATATATTGGGTACTGGGCAGGAACTGGACTAATTATCTTGTATTTAAATCTTAATGGAGTTGAATTACTTGCTCAAGATCACACTAATATTATTAGTGTAATTGTGCTATCATACTACACAACTTTTGCTATTCAGATATCTTTAGCAAAGATAAATTGATTGCAAGGAGAACAGGTAGCTCATATAGTCAAAGGAAGAGGAAGAGAACCAGGACTCTACAAGGATAGAAACTATATCAGCTTTCAGAATCTCAGGAGCAGTGATTTATGACAATACTTTTTGTAACCGCTGTCAGAATGATTGTGGGCAGCTCTAACATTAGAAAGTGACAAGAGAAAACTGAGGAAGGTAAGTGAGTTTCAGAAAATATTTTTGTGAGGTGGTAAGCCTTAAACTGAGTCTCAAGAAAATATACAGATGAAGACAGGATAAGAACAGTCCACAAGTAAGGAAGAAGATTTAAACCTGGAGATACGAAAAATTAAACTATGGTCAGGAGCCTTCAAATGTCTTCTTATGCTTTGATTTTAAGGTGCATATGGGGAAGCAATAAGTACTTACTTAGCATAGTTAGCAGATGTCTGAATATGAAGGGCCTTTTAGGTCATGGCAAGGAGTTGGGCTTCATCTTTCAAATAAAGTGACCCATTGAAAGGTATTAGTGTAGGAAGTGACATGTTTCTATTTATGTGACTGACATTATGAAGATAATTAATTAGAGAAGAAACAGAAGTGAGATAGATAGAAAATGGTACTAATAAATAAATAAGAAAATGGGAGGAATATGGAGAATATATAATAATGACCATATTTCTTTTCTGACAGTGTGTTTTGATACTATACCACCTTCTCCCACCAAAAAAAAAAGAAAAAAAAAAGAAAAAAGATGAAATAAGGGAGGAGAAGGAAAATCAGGTTTGAAAGAGAAGAAAGTTTTGGATATACACTTCAGATGACTCTAAATGAAGATATCTAGTTAGAAATTGAGATAAGGATTAGAGAAAACTTTATGGACTGTAAATGTTCTATGAAAATATAGGCATGACACAGGAAGATACATAAAGTGATAAGAGAAGGAGCTAAAAACAGATCATTAAGGAATATCAATATTTAAGTGCTGGTGTGAAGGAGAAAATATCACAAGACAAGTGGGAAGAAAATCAGAATAGTGTTATCTCTTTCACGATTATCAAGAAAAATAATGTCAAATGTCACGAAGATTTTTTTTTTAAATGGCAAAAAACGAAATGTTGCATTTAACCAACACATAGATCATTAGCAATATTAAAGAAGAAGTTTTGTAGTTTGGTGATAACAGAAGTCAGATACAGTAGGCTGAGGACGGGAGTGAGGAAATGAAGACATAGAGTGTTGACTGGTCTCTCTTGAAGTTTGTCCATGCAAGAGACATGATGGTAAGATGAAGGAGGGGGAGATGAAGATTTTTTTAAATGGCAAGTACTTGAAAACAATTACATACTATGTTTTTTAAAAAAATGAGATGGGGAGTTTGCTGATAGATGAAAAAAAAGATAATTGGTGAAGTGAAGTCCAAGAGATGACGGGCAAGGCTGGGAGCCAGTGGCACGATCAGACTTGGGCAGAGAGAGTGACATATTTATTTCAGTCCACAGACCAGGAACATTGGCTCTGTCATGATTATAGACTTGAATTTCTGAAGAAGAAATTTTTGAACATTTAAACAGAATGGTAAAAAACTCATAATTGAGGTTTTATGGATTGTAATACCCATTGTTGGAAGATATTAATGTCATATTAGCTAGAGTGGAACATTTTATAACTTCATTTAGAAGGTCTTGTTTCTGAAATGGGGTATCAGCATAAAGGGAATTTCATTCTTAATGTTTCTAATATTTCAAAGAGCAGGCTGGCCTGATCCTCTCCAGATGCTTTTTTCTTGCTTTTCTAATTAAATCCAGATGCATGGTCCAGCTCGAAACAAAAGAGGTATGAACATTATTTAGGTATAAATTGTAAGAAAATTATTTACCTTTATGTCTGAAATTCACCCGAAGAAATATAATTCAAGTACTTATTTTGTTCTTGGGCTGCACCTGTGTTTTAGAAAATATGAAGTTTTTTAAGAAAAAGGTAAATAGAAATAAACTTTGCAATTTCATTGAATTAGAAATGTGTGTTTTAAGAAAATAGCTCATATGCAATGTGGTTTGACAACCCTGGCCTTGTTTAAAAGAGCTCCCTATTTCTTCATTATTTCCTCTCCTGCGAGCTGACATTTAGCAATAAATACCAGAGTCTTGTTTTGTCATTGGAATGAAAGGAGGGGTAGTAGAGAATTAAATGAACCTATGAGAGTCTTTGTCTCATATTTAAGTCTGAGTAAGTCAATTTTGTTATGGCTGCCTTCTAAATACAATGATTTTTAATTATTCTGTTTCTTAAAAATATCCTTTAGTTATTACTGCTTTAAAATTTATGTGCTTTTCTTTTTCTTATCATTGTCATCATCTATATTTGCAGCGACTTTTGAAGTGATTCTTTTTAAGCTACATCTTTTGGCTAGGTTAGCACCTGATTTTATAGGTTTCCCTGAGGATTTTTTCTCCTGACACTTTAGTTTAAGCTTTTCTAATTAAATCCAGCTACCAAACCACATTCTTCCTGGTCTTCATGATATCACAGTAAGTTACATTTGCATAGTATCTGACAATTTATAAACATTTTTAATATATTTCTTTTCTTATCCCTCAAACAAAACTTTACTATCTAGTGGTTATGATCCCAATTTTGTGGAGTTTATTGGAAATGGTACTGGAATGAAAGATAAGATATCTGAGTTATAATCCAAAATGTGACATTAACTTTGAGTCTTTTAGTTTTAAGTAAAATGAAGTATTGTATTGAAATCAATTATTACTTAATTTTTTTGAAAGCTGTGTAGCTCTTTTTTAATAATGAAAATTATGTGTAATCACTAGACATGTCATTGAAATCAGAAGAATCCTGATTGTGGAGTATATCTTTCTAGCTTCCCCGTCCCTTTCTATGAGCTCCTGAGACCTCCTGGATACTTCTAGATGATACATCAGGTTCCTTTGTCCTCCAATTTTATTTAATCAAAGCTAGTAAAACAGCTTTAGAAGTAGATATAGCAAAGGTGTGACTTGTGAGCCAACCCCAGCGTGTGGGTGTGTTTTGACATTCAGAATATTTTTGAAAGTGGTGAATTAGTTGCTAAAATTAACAAATCAAAAGATTTCACATGAAAGCTGGATTTTTAGCTAGCTCTACTGGAGATATTGAAAATCTGACAAACTGGACCATGGCAATGATCAGCTTGGGCTGGGTATGAACTATTCTTTTCAGATATGACATGGAGTCTCCAATTAGCTCCGATGCTGGTGTTGGCTGTATGTTAGCCACTTGATTACTACAGCCGTTTTTAGTTTTAAGCCCCTGGCTTGGAGTTAGGCAATATGAAAGAGGACACCAACCTCTGCCAAGAGTAGAACCCCAGAACTTCTGTCTTCCAGGTATTTTCTTACATGACTCTGCAGTGTTGTCCATAATTTCATACCAGATGCTATGCTCTATTTGGTCTTGTCACATGATCCATTAAAAAGTCTGTTAATGTCTTAATTTTTTAATTTTAGAATATTAATTTGAAGATAAAGTTACTTCCTGTGTTCTTCCACACTGGAGCTTTCTAGCCAGACTCTAACTACTACCAATGTATCTTTAGTTTATCATTCTCTCATGTCAATCAGGTAATGAAAGTAGAGGTGCCTGGGTTTCATGGGTCTCAAAGAACTGTCTGTCACATTTCGATGCACAATTCAGAACAGTGGTACCTTTTCTGATTAGCAGCATAATTTTAAATATGGCCAACTTCATACTCTTCAACAGGAGGAAGTCATCTAACGATATAGTTGGCGTGTGCGTGTGTGTGTGTGTGTGCGCGTGTTTGTGTGTGTGTGTGTGCGTGTGTGTGTGTGAGTGTGTGAATGATTCCATATCTTCCTGTTCTAGTGTCTTGGAGGTCTGACTGGAAGCTCCAGTATGAAGGGAAATATGAAGTGATTTCATTTTATTATCTTTTACCTTATTTTTTATTTTACCCAGTAAGTTCTGTACCCATTGCCTATTTTTGTTGTTTCAGAAAAATAAATGATTTTGGCTCACTCCTTTTTGGACCTGTTCCAGAACATACATTTTTCTTATGTTTTATTTCTGACTCTAATTTCCTTTGCAGGGTGTGTACATGTGTGCATATGTCTGTACACGCATGGTGTGCATAATATCTCTATTTAAAAAAATTTTCTCCTTTAAATGTCATTTTTAAAATTTTCTTTTCTTAAAAAATTTAAAAAAGAATGATCTAAATTAAGTCAGTTTGTCTTTAGTAGTAGGAGTATAGTTTCCTTCAGTGGGAAAAATACCTGGTTGCAAAGAGATAACATAAACTAATGTTACTGTTCAAGTCTAAAGAATCTTGATGTGTCATATAAGCACACTGATTTATACCTGCTTTCTGTAAGTGACAGCAAACAATACTTTCATTTTTAGATAGTGAGTGTCCTTTCCTGAGACACAAGTAATCATTACATAGATTGAAATACTTCTGTGAACAATAAAACATGTCCTTTTAACTGGAAACAAATCCATGACACAAGATAGAAAAAGAAAATGTGTTTTTCCTTGTAGATGTAATCTAGAACTACTGAGATAAATTTGAACAGAAGGAAAACAAATAATTTATTTTAAAATTTTCACTATTATTATTGTTTAAAAAAACTTTTGTTAAATGACTAATCATCTGTGGTCCTGTGCTATTTGCAGTGAAAATAAAGTCTTAAACAATTTTGTAAGTACTTGTCATCTGAGATCTTTTGAGATACCATAGATGGAGGCATTTAAAAGCCCATTGTTAAATATAACATAATCCCTTTAAGTGTTCAATAATTCACTAATTCATTCATTGTATTTTCATTGAGTGTGTAGTCTGAAGCAGGCACTGTGCTAAGCACTGAAAGTAGGACATTGTGGAATAGACTATTGGTTACCTACCCAGTATGGATTTTTTCTTTTTTCTTCTTTTGAATTGCCACTAACAGAAAACTAAACTTGATTAGGACAACATGCTTAGATAAAAGCAAAGCAAAAGGTGATTTCCTAGCATTTCTAGCACCTAGGGCTGGCTGTGTGATATAGTTTTAGTCAATAGGATGAAAGCGAATGTCTATAGGATGGATTTTTCAGGAAAATTATCAGGTTTCTATTCAAAGGGTTAGATTCAGTTAGCTCATTCCTTTGGCTTTTGTCTTCGCCCAATTCTTTCTGCCAAGAGCTGGCATGCAATGCCTGGAATTGTAACAGCCAAATTGAGAACATAAGGATAAAAGGCAAAGATAGCTTTGCAGATCAATGGAAGGAATCTGGTCCTTCATTACTTTCTTGAGTATCTGGGCTATGTCTGGACTACTTATTTCCAAATTTTTTGTTGACTGAGAAAACAAGCTTCTCTTTGCTTAAGTATCTCTATTGGTTCCTCTTATATAAAGCCAAATAAAATCCATGCTGATACAGTGAATAAAATACACAGGGTGTTTGCCCTCAGAAAGTCAGCAGTTTTGCAGAAATTAAAAATAGGTTTTATTTTTTCAAGTCAGTTTCAGTTTGTTTTTAGTGTCTGTCTGTAATTTATTTTACTATATTGAGAATAATTTTGAGGCTGCCTCTAATTTTATTGACACAAATATAGTGATTGATCAGCAAGAAGGAGAGTAGTGGGAGGAGTGATTTATTTTTCATCTATAGTAGGTGATATAAATTTCTATATAAGTGAACTCTGATTATAATTTTGCAAGTAACAGTGTAGAAACTCATGTAGTGAGTGAAGAGTTTGAAAGTACATAGGAAATAGGGACTTGGTACAGGCTCAATGGTTTGTGTGTATTTGTGTCTGTGTATTATGTCTGGTTGATATTAAGTCTTTTAAAAAGTATATCAGCCAGTTTCTCTCCTGTTAATAGAATGGAAAGACTCCAATATAAAATAACAAGTTAAAAACAAGCTCTAGGAAAAGGGGAATTAGAGAGGAATACAATATTGTTTCTGCTTTTAAAGAATTTAGATAATTAAAAAAATAGAAAAAATATATAATAAAAATTAAAAATACTTAATATGCTTTATAGTATATAAAATATGAAATCTGGAGTTCATAAATTCTATTAGGGAGGAAAATAAAGTTAGTTTGTAGAGATAAAGTAAAATAAGGAAGGTTTCCTAGACAAGATAGGTCTTGAGTAGATGAATTAGGTGGATGGATAAAAAGAAATGAAGAGAATATTTTTGAAGTTGAGTATGGTTAATACAATAGCAATGATAAGACCAAAGGCAAGTCATGCATATACAACAATAAATATATCAATTCTGCTGGACCAGAGATCTTATGAAACAAGGTTGCTGAGATTGAGAGAACAAGATAGAAGAACTGTATTTGGGCAGGGTGTGTACATACTTGGAAATTGTCAAAGGTCATATGAAAGAGTTTAAATTCTATAAGTAAATAAGAAAATAATATCTCTAACTCTTTTGTTTCATTTACAAAGGAAGAAGCATTTTTTGGGGGATTTGTCTGTTTATGTCTTCTTGGTTTGGTCAAAGCGAGGCACAGAATTAAGGAAGTCTGAATTAATACATAACTAAAGTTTGCAATTTAATCAGCAATTAGACCATTTTTAGTGCAAATGGAAGAATAGCATTGTGAGTGCACAATTTTTCATTCATATTTATCTCTCCCCCACCCCCAAATACAAAAACAAACATGACAAAACAATTATTTTTTTCCCTCCATCTCTTTCTATTTCATTCTTCTAGCTTCCTTTTTAATTTTTTAATTTTTTTTAATTCTTGCATTTTTATTTTTTCAATTATAGCTTACATATAATATTATATTATTTTCAAGTGTACAATGCAGTGATTAGACATTTATATAACTTAGAAAGTGATCACCTCAATAAATCTAGTACTAATCTGACACCCTACATCGTTATGGCAATACTACTGACTATATTCCCCATGCTATACTCTACATCCCCATGACTATTTTGTAAGTTTCTTTTTTTTTTTATTTTTTAAGCAAAAAGTTTCTTGTACATCAAATAGCTCTTTGAAAACAACATGCACTGAAGTAAAAGCAGGTCAGCCCTAAAGGAAAAGGCACACTTATTAGAGAACACACAACTGTGAATAAAGAGAGGGAAACCTTTCCTCTTGTGAAGAAAAAGTTTCGTAAAAGGGCAAGGGATGCTTTTGAACCCAGTGACAAGACTGTCTTTTAAATCTCCAAAAGGTCATATAATAATTGAGATTCAGTGTTTTTTTTTTTTTTTTTTTTTAAACAGCAACTTCTACTAAGTGAACCAGTAAAAGTTAAGCACTTAAATTAACCAATCTGAGTATAGACCTAAACATCCCTGAGGCAGAAAATGACTTTTGCTTTAACTCTCCAAACTTTTATATCCCTGGTGATAATGAACATATGCCCCAAAGTCATTGCAGCTTAAATACAAAACATGAGATATCAGAAGCAATTTCAAACTTTGGTTTCCATATTTCTAGAGCTCTTACTTTGCAATGACTTTGGAGTTTTTCTCTACTAAATTCCTCAAGACCTCAGAATTCTAGCCCATTTAAACATTGCTGACTTTAACTTTCCTCTCTGGGAATGAATTCTTGCCACTAGTATAAACTTTTTTGCTTTGAGGCCTTTAGTTATATTTTTTCCTTTACCTGGATTGTGGTAAAATACTAGCTTCTCTCAATATCCAGCTCAAATGCTATCACCCTTACCTAAACTTCCATGCTATCCTCTGATTCTATGTTTCTTAAAGAAAAAAACTATGTATCTTATTAATTTTGATGTTCTCTAGAGCTTGGATTCCAGAGTTTTAAGCATAGCAGTTTTCTTATTAAAATCCATGGAATTAGACTGTACCATGTAGCAGAAACATACAATTTATCAAACTCTACTTTCATCCTTGACATTTAACTAGCACACAAACACACACACACACACACACACACACACACATACATATATATATACACATTATATATGTATATATAATATATACACAAATACTTCCATATGTATATATGTATATATATCTATATGCATAGATATACATATGCATACACACATATTCTTCTGCTTAGATGACCCCCTTTAAGTTATGTGACATGTGAACAAAAAAAAGCAGCTTTCAAATAATATGCAATTCAACAGAGAAACAGAAACTTCTCATTTTTCATAAATAATGCTTTCCCGAGAATGAGTTTGAAAGCCAAATGTGACAAAATCATTCTAAGATAGACTTACATGTTATAAATGAGATGCCAAGAAAATACTATAAAATCTTTCATTATATGTATTATTTTGGATATAAACTTTGTCAGTATATTTGCAAAATTTTATTTATATGTTATCTAATATTGAAGCCATAGTAGATCATGTTAAATTCATTTAGCATAGCATTGAAAAGAGTCATTGCTTTCAGCATATCTAACAGTTTCTTATAACCTCTAAGAAATCCCAAGGCTCCTCCTCTCTTCGTTGGCTATGCCTCTCTATTCTATCTCCAAAATTTTAGAATCCAGATGAGATATTGGAGCCACATCTTTGTGCTATGTTCTTCGGCCTCTGTCATGTATCTATTCCTGTGGTTGACATCAGGCTGATACTTCTTGTCTCAAGGACAGAGAAGAGGTGAATGGTTGTTAAGTGAAGGAAATTAGGATGTCACCCTCAGAAGTTGGGTTGAGTCCTATATAGACAAAATAGCATATTTCTACCACAAAAGGCAAAAACACTTTAAGAGTTGCCTCTGGCTTTTTTCCTCTGGTGATGATAGTATGTGATTTTTGCTTTATTTAATTGGTGTGTTCTGAGATAGGAGTTGGAGCACGGTCTTATGAAGAGAAAATGGAATTTGTGAAGATCCTTTAAAAGCTTCCAAGTTGAATTAATCCTATTAAAAATCTTTCATGTGTCCTTTCAAAAGTTTGTAAAGGTTAGCAGAATGCAGGCAAATCATACTGTGGTAGTCACAAAACATAGAAAATGTGATTCCTCATAGTTAGCTGTAAATATGCAAAGATTTTCTTATAAACAAACATTTTATTTATTTCCATTTTGTAAATAGAGAACTCAGTTGGAAGAAGTATTCCATTAAGAAGGAATAACTCTTTTTGGAGGAGGTAGACTCAAATTGAGCCTTGGTAAAAATTTTAAAGATAGGAGCCATCACAACACAGCTAGAGAAAAACGACATTGACTTGGTGTCATTGTTTCTGGATAAACTGAACATTTTTATGCTGTAGTCATGCAACTCCTAAAGATAAAAAACCTAGATTTAAGAAAAGATCCTGAAAAAGGTGAATGATACTAGAGAGAAAATTATTGGAATTAGAGAAAGGTCATGGAATTGGAGAGATTCATTAAAATTAAGTATATCCCACAAAATTAAATTACAAAATGTAAAAGATGCTGTTTAATGTGAAAATGTCTTTTTCATTGTGATAAAATTTACATAACAGAAAATTCACCATTTTAACTATTTTATTCTATTTTATTTTTTTTATTTTTTAATTTAAATTTATTTATTTATTTATTTTTATGATGACATTGGTTATTTTAACTATTTTCGAGTGTACAATTTAGTGGCATTGACCATAATCACAACGTTGTGCAACTATTGCCACGGCCTTTCAGAAGGAAACCCTGTGCCCATTAAATAGTCTCTCTGTTTTCCCCCTTTCCCTAGATCCCGAACACCACTCATCTTTTTTCTCACATGGAATTTCATAGATATTTCATATAAACTGAATCATACAATATGTGACTTTTTGTGACCGGTTTCTTTAATTTAGCACTGTTTCTGATGCTTATTTACATTGTAGCACGTATAATTAGTTCATTCGTTTTTACGGCTGAATAATACTGCATTGAATTGATATATCACATTTGATTATCCATTCAGCACTTGATGTTCATTTGGATTGTTTTTACCTTTTGGGTGTTATGAATAGTGGTGCTATAAGCATTCATATACAAGTTTTTATTTTTTAGCATTCATTTTCACTTTTTTGAGATATATGTTTAGGATGGAATTTCTAGGTAATATGGCAATATGCACTCAATGTATTGAGAAACTGCAAAATCATCAAATTGCAAAGTTAGGTTATTGATTTGAAATTTTCTTTTATAATGTAGGCATTGTAGCTATAAATTTCTTTCTGAGCACTACCTTCACTGCATCCCATAAGCTTTGGCATGTTGTGTTTTTTTGTTGTTGTTGTTTGTTTTTATTGATCAGGGTAGATTGTGAATGCGATCCTCTACTACAAATTATGCAGTCGAGTTTCCCACATTTGGGGAAATCTCAGAGGCCAGCACATCTGTAGTGCAAGGGACAAGCCTCGCCCTGGGAAAAACATCTTTGTGATTATGGTGTTTCCCCTGTCACGTAAGTATGGCATGTTTTCATTCATGCCATACTTACCTGACATTTCATACATGAATGAAAACGAAAATGTGTTTTCATTTTCATTCATCTCTATGTACTTTCTATTTTGTAATTTTTTGACCCTTTTGTTGTTTAAAAGTATATTGCTTAATTTATTGTCCATATATTTGTGAATTTTTAATTTTTTTTTCTATTATTGATTTCTACCTTTATTCCATTGCGATTGAAGATAATATGTATTATTTCACTCTTTTTAAATTTACTGAAACTTGTTTAATGGATGAACATATGGTCTATACTGGAGAATGTTCCATGTACCCTTGAGAAGAATATGTATTCTCTCGTATATATTTCTGTTAGATTAATCAATAATTAATTGATTAATAATGTTGTTCAAATCTTCTATTTCCTTATTGATATTCTGTCTAGATATATACTCTTCATTACTTATAATGGTGTACCAAAGTGTCCAACTATTATTATAGAACTGATTATTTATCCCTTCAATTTTCTAAACTTTATCTTCATATACTTTGGGGCTTTAGATAGTATTTTATTTTTTTCTTTGTATTCAGGTTTTTTTTAGGTGAGAATGTCTTAATTTCTTATTT